>NC_143528.1:20990572-21335572 GCF_031878675.1 Megascapheus bottae | reverse complement strand
AAAAAACAGATTAGCTGGGTGCTGGTGCTCACACCTGTAATCCTAGCAACTCAGAAATCCGAGCTCTGAGGATCGCAGTTCAAAGCCAGCCTGAACAGGAAAGTCTGTGAGACTCTTATCTCCAGTTAGCTACCAGAAAACTGGAAGTAGCGCTGTGGCTCAAGTGGTAGAGTGCTAGCTTTGACGTGAAGAGCTCAGGGATAGTGCCCAGAGAGAATTCAACCAACAACAACAAAAAGTCTCACGGACATTTCTGCCTAGGCAGAATTATTTAAACAATAATTCTCAGATCTCAGCATCCTGATTAACTAGGATTACAGGCGTGAACCACCAGTGATAACATGCAGGTTTGTTGTTTACTTTTTTAAACCAATATAAGGGCTTGAATTCAGGGCTTCAAACTTATTTGCCTTTCTTGCTCATATGGTCCGTGCGTTTCAATTTGAGCCCTGCATGCAGTCTAGCCTTTTGCCAGCTAATTGGAGTGTCGGGAATATTTCTGCCTGGCTAACTTCTGGCAGACTGGTCTTAGCCTCCTAAGTTGCTAGGATTACAATTGTGAGCCACCAGCTCCCAGTGTTCCAAGTTTGTTTCTTCTGATCTGAGTCATGGGTACACTAGGAACAATTATTACTAAGTGGCTCATAGAAATTAGATACTCCATGTTGGATAAGAGACCACCAAACCTCATAAATACAAGTTCTAGAAACTACCTTTTCCAAGAGCCAGGTATTCCTGTGTGTGATATATATTACCAATTCCTGAACACTCTAAAGTATAAATTGCTTTTCAAAAGATCTTTCGCAATAACTTTTTTACAGTAAATTTAATATATTGTGGCAGTCTCTAAAGGATCTAATTTTATGAGTCAAACACACACACACAAACACCAACATATTATGCTACTGTTGTTTTAATCAAACTATCTGTATGTTACGCTTATTGGGCCCAATTCTCCCTTTATGGTCAAAGAACAGCAGTAATAAGAGAGAGAAAATGAAAACAGAAACAAAACCAGAAAATTCCCTTGCTTCTATCCCCTAACAGTGATCAAGCAAAAGAGACTTGCTTAGGTCATAAAAAGTCAGCATTCCAAATGTTCTCAGCAAATTTCTCTCTCTTTCTGTTGAACTCAAAGCCTAATGCTTGCTGGCCAGGTGCTTTACTACTTAAGCCAGGCTTTCAGGCTTTTTTTTTTAAGACATATTCTCACCTTTTTGCCTGGGGCTGATCTCAAACTCTGATCCTTGCATTTATGCTGCCCATATAGCTGGAACTAACTTTTTCTTTTGTCTGAATTGGCCTCACAAATCATGATCCTCCCTATTTTTACCTCAGTAACTGGAATTACAGAGATTATCATCATGCCTGGGTTGTGATTCAGTGGTAACATATAGGCCTAACCATGTCTGAGACTTTGGGCTCTACCCAGCACAGCCAAACAAACAAGCAGACAGACAATAGTTCTATCTCAATCCTAGAAGAGACAAAAGAAGCTGAAATTGGGCCTGGAGTTTGGCCTAGTGGCATAGCGCTTGCCTAGCATGCATGAAGACCCGGGTTCCATCCCTTGGTACCACATATATAGAAAAAGCTAGAAATGGTGCTGTGGCTCAAGTGGTAGAACTCTGGCCTTGAGAACGCCCAAGGACAATGCTCAGGTCCTGAGTTCAAGGCCCAGGACTAGCAAAAAAAATAATAATAATAAGCTGAAATTATATGGATAAATCTGGCAAGTAATGACTCTAAACAATAAAAATGATGTATCTGGATGAAAAACAAAAGTATGATTGGCATAATCTGAATGGAAAGAAATTTGGCCTTATCTATCAAAATAATTGCCTGGCACTGATGACCCACACCTGTAATCCTAGCTCAGAAGACAGAAGTTCTCCTTAGAACTTAGGTTCAAGACAGCCCAGGCAGGAAAATGTATGAGACTACTTATCTCCAATTAGCCATCAAAAGCCATAAGTGGAACTGTGGGTCAAGTAGTAGAGGGCTAGTCAAGCAAAAAAGCTTAGGGACCATGCTTAGATCCTGAGTTCAAGCCCCCAGGGTGCCTCTCTCTCTCTCTCTCTCTCTCTCTCTCTCTCTCTCTCTCTCTCTCTCTCTCTCTCTCTCTCTCTCTCTCTCTCTCTCTTACACACACACACACACACACACACACACACACATTATAAAGCCCTATACCCTTTTACTTAGCTCTGTCACTAAGAAGTCTAAGGATATATTTGAAGGTCACATGTTTCCTACTGTACCAAGTCTTCACAACCATTTTGACTGTAGGTTTGGGTAATCCAGAGGCAAGTATACACACTTGGTGGACAGACTCTGAAATCGGAATACTCTTCTAAGACCCTTTGAATTTTCCTGGTTCTCAATGTTTTTGTCTGCTAGATTTATAACTACATCTGGTTCAAAATGCTTTAAATTGAATCACAATTTAAATACATTGAAAAAAAACTCCTGTTATTTAGAAATTGCACAATAAATTCTTCCATGGAATAGCATATCTTTTTATTATAAACAAATAGCCCCTGATTTATCTGGGTTTACAATTGCAGAAAATTGTCATGTTGACATAGACCATATTTCAAAAGCTTTTAAGTTACTTGTTTGAAATCACAATAAATTCTCCTTAAAAAACACTTTTATTACTAATGATTATATTCACAAATAATTCTAAAGAAGATTATTTAACATACAATAAGGAGGAATAGTCTCTTTGTGTGATAAAAATAGTAAAAAAAAAAAAGCAATGTGCTTTATTTCTAGAAAATTGAAAACAGAATAGAAGAAATCTTTTTATTTAATGTTAATGCCTCAGGAAAACCATCTAGACAACATATTTGAAGATAAAAGAGTGTTGTGGCACTCTGAGCAGTCATAAATCCTGTAGAAGCCAGGTACTAGTGGCTCAGCGCTACAATCCTAGCTACTCAGGAGGGTGAGTTCTGAGGTTTGAAGCCAGCCTGGGCAGGAAAGACCATGAGACTCTTATTCCAATGAACAACCAGAAAACCAGAAATGAAGCTATGGCACAAAGTGGAAGACCACTGGCCAAAAACTTCTAGGACAGCACCCTGGCTCTGAATTCAAGCCCCATGACTGACAAAGAAAAAGGAAAAGGAAAAAGTCCTGTAGAAGTTTGTAACCAGGAGCTCAGGATCCATACTTGTAATCCTTGCTACTCCATTGAAACTTCATTTCCAATTAACCATAAAAATGCTGGACTAGAGGGGCCAGGAGTTTGGCCTAGCGATAGAGTGCTTGCCTGCCTACCATGCACAAAGACCTGGGTTTGATTCCTTGGTACCACATACACAGAAAAAAGCCAGAAGTGGTGCTGTGGCTCAAATGGTAGAGCTCTAGCCTTGAGAAAGCCCAAGTATAAAGGCCCTGAATACAAGCCCCAGGACTGGCAAAAAAAAGTGGTGGACTAGAATCATGGCTCAAGTGGTCTAGTATCAGCCAAGCAAAAAAAGAAGAGGGAGAAGAAGAAGAAAGAAGAAGAAGAAGAAGAAGAAGAAGAAGAAGAAGAAGAAGAAGAAGAAGAAGAAGAAGAAGAAGAAGAAGAAGAAAAGGAAGAAGAGGAAGAAGAGGAAGAGGAAGAGGAAGAGAAAGGAGAAGAACGCGGCAAAGCCCTAAGTTAAATCCTTGTACCAGTACAAAAAGGAAAAAAAAAAGAAAAAAGAAAAAGCCTACCAGCAGAATTGTTTTGCTTTACAATCATAACTAATGTCATTGCTGGTACACAAATGAAACCTAAGACAGAGGAGAAAGAAGCCAACCAAGAACTGAGAAAAGAAAGGAGGCTAGAGAGGGTTAAAGAAAATGAATCCCAAGAAATCAATTGCACAAGATGAAGTCAACCGAGCTACAAACAGAAAAACACAGAGGAAAAGTACATAGAGACAGGTTTGTCCCCTGAGTAATTGTCACAATGCTTGGACTTTATGTAAACTCAATAAATGTTTATTGAAGAGAGCAGAGCCAAACTGAATTTACTGCATGATGTCCCTGAGCACTTTGGGGCAAGTGTTAGTTACACATATTGACCACGAGGGGGCAGCAGCACCTCATAACCCCATCAGAGTCTTAGGCAAAACCTGGCTGGGTAAGAAGGGAAGCAAAAGTAGGGTTCATGTGCCTTGATATTCAAGTCTCAATGCAGGGAGACTTTTTATGGCTCAGGTTCTCAAATTAGCTGAATTGATGGTGAAATGCTGACCCACAACGCTCTATGTGGCTGAACTTAATTTTCTTCAAAAATTGCCCACCAGCAGGGCTCCAATGATTCACACCTATAATCATAACTCCTCAGGGGATGAGATCTGAGGATCATCATGCCAAACCAGCCCAGGAAGAAAAGCCCATGAGATTCTTATATCAAATTAATCGACAAACAAAAAGCTGAAAGTAGAGATGTGGTTCAAGTGGTAAAGTACCAGAAGAAAGATTATACTGGGCCTGAGTTCAAGATCCCAGATCAGAACTGGCATACACACCAAAAAAAAATCACTTCAAAAGAACATCTCTAGGGGCCGGGAGTTTGGCCTAGTGGTTAAAGTGCTTGCCTAGCATGCATGAAGACCCGGGTTCGATTCCTCGGTACCACATACATAGAAAAAAGCCGGGAAGTGGTGCTGAGGCTCAAGTGGTAGAGCTCTAGCCTTGAGAAAGTCCAAGGACAGTGCTCAAGCCCTGAGCCCAAGCCCAGGACTGGCAAAAAAAAAAAAAAAAAAAAGAACATCTCTAATAATTAATATCAAGTTAAAAACACACAGAATGGGGGCCGGGAGTTTGGCCTAGTGGTAGAGTGCTTGCCTAGCATGCATGAAGACCCAGGTTCGATTCCTCAGTACCACAAACATAGAAAAAGAAGCTGGAAATGGTGCTGTGGCTCAAGTGGTAGAGCTCTAGCTTTGAGAAAGCCCAAGAACAATGCTCAGGCCCTGAGTTCGAGGCCCAGGACTGGCAAACACACACACATACACACACACACACACACACACACACACACACACACACACACAGAATAGGCCAATAGCACATAGTAGTTTTGATGAACAAGTTGCAGAAAGAACCATATTGGTTTTTTTAATGGTAGCTGTGAACTGACCTATTTCCCCTAAAATACAATTATTCCAAGATCTATCATTTCAGGCTTATTCATGCATGAATACTCCTTTGGGTATTACTAAAATAAAAGTCAAGTAAAACAGATTAAAAACTATATTTCATAATCCCCAAGACGCTGTGTCTTCAAAAGCCTTCTCTCAATCCATACTAAGGAACAGTACCAAAATAGTTTGACAGTTGAAAGCAAGTAATTAGAGAATAAAGCAAGTATTTGAGATAACCATTAAGAAGACAGGAACTGGGTACCAGTGACTCAGGCCTGTAATCATTGCTACTCAGGAAGCTGAGAGCTGGGGATCACAGTTCAAAGCCAGTCCAGGTAGGGGAAGTCCGTAAGACTCTTATCTCCAATTAACAATCAAAAAGCCAGAAGGGGAGCTGTGATTCAAGTGCTACACTGCTAACCTTAAGTAGGAAAATTAAAAAGAAAAAGCTTCTGTGCTGGACTAGCACAGAAGAAGGAAAAGGAGAATGAGAATGAAAAGGAGGAAAAGGTGACAAGAAAGAGCCAGACACCGGTGGCTCACACCTGCTATCCTAAGTACTTAGGTGAATGAAATATGATGATTATGTTTCAAAGTGAGCCTGGACATGAAACTCCATGAGAGTCTTATGTCCAATGAACCATCAAAAAGCCAGAAGTGGAGGTGTGGCTCACGTGGTAGAGTGCTGAAAGACGGTGCCCCAGCCCTGAGTTCAAGTGCTAATACCAGGAAGGGAAGGAGGAAAAGAAGAGGGGGGGCAGGAAACCTAAGCAAAAATATTCTGTTTTTTTTTGTTTGTTTGTTTGGTTTTGCCAGTCCCGGGTTGAGCTCAAGGTCTGAGCACTGTCCTTGGACTTTCTCAAGGCTAGAGCTCTACCACTTGAGTCTCAGCACCACTTCTGGCTTTTTCTATGTATGTGGTACCGAGGAATTAAACCCAGGTCTTCATGCATGCTAGGCAAGCACTCTACCACTAGGCCAAACTCCCAGCCTCTGTACTTTTTTTGTTGTTGTTGCTACTTTTGTCCATTTGGGGTTTTGTTCTTGTTGATTCTAGTACTATGGCTTGAACTCAAGAGCTTGTGTTCTTTTGTGTGTGTGTGCTACTCCTGGGACTAGAACTCAGGGCCTGGGTGCTGTCCCTGAGCCTCATTTATTCAAGGTTAATGCTCCACCGCTTTCAGCTTTTTTGAGTAGTTTATTGGAGATAAGATTCTCATGGATTTTCCTGCCAGGGCTGGTTTCAAACCACAATATTTACACCTCTGCCTCCTGATTACAGGAGCCACCAAAGACGGGTGGGCTTGTACTCTTGTGTGGCTTTTCTTGCTCAGGACTGATGCTCTACCATTTGAGCCACAACTCCATTCCTTCTGGCTTTTTGCTGGTTAGTTGGAGATAAGTGCTCACAGATTTGTTTACCTCAGCTGGCTGTGAACTGTGATCCTCAGATCCCCGCCTTCTGTGTAGCAAGGATTCCAGGCCTACAAAGCTTGCACTCTGTTGTACAAAGGACCATGGGCTCCTTCCTTGGGAGAGCCCAGCAGACCCACAAACCTCCTTTCCCGCACTCTCAGCAGGGTACCTGTCAGCATAGCTGCATTTACCCCCTGGATGTGGCACTCCAAAAGTGCCCACATGGCTCTCTCCTTCTCTACCAACACTCAAACACTTTGCAGGCCAAGTATCTGTCATGGCACACTCATAGCCATGGGAGCTCCTGAAGACAAGATTAAAGTGAGATTCCATTGCGTGTTTATACAACTGAGGATTTCACACAAGAATGCTAACAATTTAGGTAAGGGTCATTAGGTTCACTGGAAACACGCTTGACTGTTCCGCGCTTCTGACATTTTCCAAGTAACACAGAGCATGGACCATTAGAAATAGCTAATGGAAAGTCAGGCACCAGTGGCGCATGCCTGTAATCCTAGCTACTCAGGAGGCTGAGATTATGGTTCAAAGCTCAACCCAGGTGGGGTGAGGGGAGACCATGTGACTTTTAACTTCAATTGACCTCCAAAAAGCTGGTAGTAGAGGTGTGGCTCAAGTGGTAGAACACTATCCGCAATAAGGAGAAAAAGCGCAGAGACATGGCCCAGGCTCGAAGTTCAAGTCCCAGCGCGCGCGCGCACACACACACACACACACACACACACACACACACACACACACACACACACACACAGAACCATGCTGTGATGAATCTCTAGAGGAGCCTCTGGGAGCAAGAAACATGGCTGAGATTATCTAGGGTAAGAAAGCTGCTTCTGCAAAGCCTAAATGGTGAGTCAGATCCTGGAGCTCTGGCTACCTTTGAATGTCTACCCTGGCACTTGGGCCTTTGTAGTATTTGAGGTGGATGTGGCCTTCTATCTATCATGCTTTTTTTCTCTGCTTCATCTCTTGGTCTTATCCCATTCAGAGTACTTGGTTGGTTGAATTCAATCCAGTATCACATTGGGAGCATCTGATTGGCTGAGATGACTTCATATAACCTGCATTGTTTTTGCATCCTCCAATAAGAGGGACTTCCTGCCTTCCATTAGGAAGCCTATGTAAAGTTGTTTCTAAACTTCAGAAAAGGCTTTAGAGAGATGTCTGGGGTGTATAAGAGATGCTGAGTGTTTGAGATCACCAGATTTCTGAATTAGAAACCTAATTTAAAAAACAAAACAAAACAAATTCAAAAAATATGCCAGTTTCATGCTTGTAATCCTAGCTACTCAGGAGAGGGGAAATCTGAAGATCAAAGTGGAGCTGTGGCTCAAAGTGGTAGAGCACTAGCCTTGAGTAAAGGAGACTCAGGGATACCACTCAGTCTCTAAGTCCAAGTCCCAGTACTAGAACAAAGGAAACAACAAGAGCCAAATGAACAAAAGCAACAGAACAATGGACAGAGTGGCTGGGAATGTGATTTAGTGGTAGAGTGCTTGACTAGCATGCATAAAGCCCTGGGTTCAATTCCTCAGTACCACATAAACAGAAGTGGAGCTGTGGCTCAAGTAGGAGAATGCTAGCCTTGAGTAAAAGTTCAGGGACAGTGTCCAGGACTGGCCCCACAGAAAAAGAACAGAGTATCTTCTACTTGGGGTTCCTGATTTTTTTTTTATCCTCCTTTCTTTCTTTTCTTTCCTTTTTTTAAAAAATTGTATTTTATTGTCGGAGTAACTTGTAGAAGGGTTACAGTTACATTTGTCAGGTAGTACGTGCATTACTTCTCACACATTGATAGCCCTTCTCATGTTTTTCTCCTACTTTTCCTCCCTCCACCCCTCCCAATCATCTTGTTTTTCCCCTGCCCTTCCGTATTTTAAATAAAAAATAAACGTAGATATATTTTTTCTTTTTTTTGGTGCTGGTATTGGCATGAACTCAGAGGGTGGACACTATTCTTTAGCTGGTGCTCTACCATTTGAGCCATATATCCACTTCTAGCTTTTTTGTGATTAATTGGACATAAGAGTCTCAAAGAATTTCTTGGCCAGGCTGACTTCAAATATGATCCTTGGATTTCAGTCTCCTAAGTAGATAGTATCGCAGGTGTGAGCCATCGGTTTCTGGCTTTTCTCTCCTCCTTTTCCTTCTCCTTTCTTTTCCCCTCCTTTTTCTCCTTCTGTGCTTAAACTCAGGGCCTATGTGCTGTTCCTAAGCTTTTCTGCTCAACGCTTAGGATTGTGGTTCCAGTGTAGAGCGCTAATCTTTATCAAAAGAAATTCAGGAACGGGGAAGTGTCGCTGTGGCTCAAGGGGTAGGGCGGTAGCCTTGAGTTGAAGGGCTCAGGGACAACATCCAGGCCCAGAGTTCAAGTCCCATGACTCACTAAAAAGAAAAAGAAATTCAGGAACAGTGCCCTGACCTTAAGTCCAAGCCCAGAACTGAAACAAAAATTAATTAGTCGAGCATGGTGGCTCACGCCTGTAGTCCTGGCTACTCAGGAAGCTGAGATCTGAAGATCGCCATTCAAAGCAGCTTGGGCACTAACGTCTATGGGACTCTTATCGACAAGTAACTACTAGAAAACTGGAAGTGGTGCTGTGGCTCCAGGGATAGGGTGGTAACCTTGAGGAGAAGAGCCCAAGGACAACTCCCAGGCCCTGAGGTGGGGGGTAGCCTGGAGCTGAAGAGCTCAGGGACAGCACTCAGGCTCACAGTTCAAGCCCCACAACTGACAAATTAATTAATTCATTCATTCATTAAAAAGACACACTGTTAGAGGGTGGAAGGTGGAGGGAAAGGAAAAGGGGAGGTAAACCGATTTTGACTGAGGACTACTTTATCTCAGATACACTAAAATATTCACAATGCTCATTAAAATCTCCAAGTTCCCATGTAATAATTAAGAAAATTAGGGCTCAAAGGACAGTGAGTTTAGGGGGCAGGGTCACCCAGCTTAATATATAGGGTAGCCAGCAATCCAGCAAAGATCTTCCTGACCTTTGATTCCTAAGCTACCATTTTATGTAGGCCCCCTTAAAGATGCTGCTAAAGCACAGGTCCCTAGAGAGAAAAGCATGCCAGGTGCCTGTGGCTCACACCTGTAATTCTAGCTACTCAGGAGCCTGAAATCTGAGTAGAGCAGTTCAAAGCCAACCTAGGCAGGAAAGTTGATGAAACTCTCATCCCCAATTAACCACCAAAAAGCCAGGAACAAAACTGAGGCTCAAGAGATAGAGCACTAGTCTTGAACCAAAAACTAAGGAATAGCACCCAACCCCTGAGTTCAAGCTCCAGTCCCAAATAAAATAACAAAACAAAGCCAGGTACTTGTGGCTTACACCTGCAATCCTAGCTACATAGGAGGCTGAGATCTGAGGATCCTGGTTGGAAGCCAGCCCAGGGAATGCAAGTCTTTGTGAGACTCTTATCTCCAATTAACCACCCCAAAACTGGAAAAACTGTGGGTCAAGTGGTAGGGTGCTAGCCCTGAACACAAAGAGGCTCAGGGATAGTGCCCAGACACTGAGTTAAAGACCCCAACTAACAAAAACAAAACAGGGGCAGTGTGTAGGCCCTGAATTCAAGCCCCACGATCATCAAAAATTAAAATAAAGTAAAAATAAGATGACCAACTAAGGAATGAGAAAAAGAAAGGCACAAATATACATTTACATGTATCTCCAAATTTTTGTACGTATTATCTTCATCTGGGGGGGAGGGGTAAGAAGGAAGAAAAATGGGGAGATAGGCAGATTCGGAGCTAACAGTCACACCCTCCAGGTGGTGGGATTTAGTGGGTAGGCCTTTCTTCTGACTAGTCCGCTCACCAAAGTTCTGTAACAGCCCTTTGTTTCTGCATACCGATAGTCTCCAGGTGGACGCCTGCAGGGTGTCACAGACAAAGAATTACTGACCCTCCACCACTCTAGGAGAGCAAAAGCATTCACAGCCCAGGAAGCCATGCATGTAGACACAAAAGATTTCATCAGCAAGTGGGAAGCTGTCTCTTCCGTTTATCAGGAAGTTTTTCTATCTTATACCTTGGCCTTGTCCAAAGAAGCCAAAGATACTGTTTGCCAAAAAGGTTCTCTCTCTGCCACAGCTTTTGGCTAAGCCTTTTTTGTTTTGTTTTGTATTGAGTAATCAGAGAAAAACACAGAAGTGAACTTTGTAGCTATTTCACTCAAAAGCCAAAGACCAGCCAATGACTGGATGGCTCTGGTTTTTGTTAATTCATTTAAAAATTTTAATTCTTTGCAAACACATATTTATGAGATTTCATACATACATATAAACTAAAATTCATCACCGCAGTAGATTTTGGCCACAATATGTATGCAAAGTCAACTTTTCACCTAGCATATGGCGCAATATGCTATTACAGGTGACAGAGCATTTTTCCCACTAGTTATCTCTTTATTTCTTTTTTTCACACATATTTCTGTGATGACTCATGGCTCTGATTCTTAATTGAATGTTTACAGACATATAGGCTGATGTATAATATCTGGCATACAAAGCATTTTAGTATGGACAACCTTTCTGCAATTCAGTGTAAATCAGTACCAGTGCTGTGATATGCTTATCTGCCTTCATTGAGTTGACTAGCAATCTACCAACACATCTAGTTAATATGGGACTCAGTGGTAGAGTGCTGGCCTAGCATGCTCTGGGCCCTGAGAAGGTGGACCACCAGCACCACAAAATAAAGAAATTAAATAATAAGATAAAAAGTTTACCAATATGTGGCTCTAGGGCACATATTTAAGTTAAGAACATGTCAATATGAGATTTCTCTGGACATTGAGCCTAAATTAGTTTTATGGCAATCACTTTCCCATGCTTTCCAATGAACACTTTTAAATTCTTTTTTATCATTCTCAATATAGTCATCAATAAGTCAATATATAAGAATGAAAAAGCATAAGGTTATTCAGCTTATAAACATATCAACAGAAGAATAGACCTTTTAATCTCATTGCAATATAAAAGCCAGACTAGCCCAACACAGTGGCTCATGCCTGTAATCCTAGCTACTCAGGAGGCTGAGATCTTAGGATCAAGGTTCAAAGCCAGCCCAGGCACCGAAGGATCTGAGACTCAAATCTCCAGTTAACCACTAGAGTAGGGCTGGCTGAAGAGTATGGCAGTAGCCTCGAGCTGAAGAGCTCAGAGACAGCACCCAGGCTGAGTTTAAGCCCCATGACCCCCCCCCCTCCAAAAAAAAAAAACCCAGACTAGTCCAAAGAATGCTCTAGCCTTTATGTTGGGTCAGAGTCCATCAGTTTCATCCACTACCTGGCTGTCTAAACAGTTGGACTTTACTTCTTTTTCATAATACTGAACTTTTAAGAACAAACATAAAACTTTTATCTAAGGACTAAGCACAAATGTGTTATATTACACATTTAAACTGGCACTTGTAGGCACTTGATTTTTATATCTGAAGTAATTAATGGAATTTGATCTAGAATACCATCCATATTTAACTGATGATTCTAAACAATTTACCATGTATTACATAGTATTTCTCAAAACAGTCATTTGAGAAATGACTTTGTGGTGGTGGTTGTTGCTTTGATTGTTCAGGTACTGGAGCTTGAATTCATGGCCTGAACTCTGTCTCACATTTTTGTTCAAAGCTAGGGCTCTACCACTTGACTCACATCTCCACATCCAGCTTTTTGGTGGTTAATTGGGAATGTTGGATTTTTAAAAGATATTGTTAGTACATGCAAAATGGAAAAGCAAACAAAATTCTTTGCAATCAGTATGATTTAATATTTTCTCTTGCTGAGGGTTAGTGACTCATGTCTATAATCCTACCTACTCAGGAGGCTGAGATTTTTAGAATCACAGTTGGAAACTAGCCCATGTAGGAAAATCTATGAGACTTTTATCTCCAATTAGCCATGTAAACATTAGCCTTGAGTAAAAAGTCTCAGGACAGTGCCAAGGCCCATGACCACCAACAGCAACAAAAAAAAAAAGGAAAAAAGAAGGAAATGCATGTTTTTATATTACTCATAGTTCATACATATACCCTCTTATCTATTGATCTATCTATAATCTGTCTTATCTAATATCTATCTGCATCATCACCTATCCACCCATCTTATTATCTACCATCCCTCTATACTGTGTGTCCATCTGCTTGTTTGTGCCTGTTTATTTAAACTAGAAAAGACTTCAAAGTGATGTCTCCTGCCCAACTCAGTACCACCCAACCATTGTAGACTTCACTTTTGCCTATTTGTAAGGGTTTTCTGACAGTGAGACTCACAGCTCTGTTCTATACAGTCTTTTCTACTCTTTTTTGAAGGGAGACAGAAAATAAGGAGACAATGTATTCATCACAATTGTCCACCTTAACTTTTACTCTAGCACAATGTGGCTAAGAGCACAGATATTGGAATTGGTCCCTTGGTCTTGAGTCTCAGCTTTATCACTTAATAATTGTGTGATCTTGATGTATAAAGTTTAATTACAAGGGCTGGGAATATGACTTAGTGCTACAATGCTTGCCTAGCATGCATCAAGCCCTGGGTTCAATTCCTCAGTACCACATACACAGACATAGCTGGAAGTGGCACTGTGGCTCAAGTGGTAGAGCCACTTTGTTGGTTTAGCCATGAGCACAAAGAGGCTCAGGGATACTGCCCAAGCCCTGAGTTCAAGCACCACAACCAAATTAATTAAAAAAAGAAAAGTACCTGGTGTTCAATTATTACTTAAAAAAAAAGACTACACCTGATTGATTTTACAAAAGTACTAATATCTAACAAAAACCCAATAACTAACATAAAATGGTAGGAATGTAGCTGGGTGTTGGTAATTCTGACTATTATATTCCTAATCAGGAAGCTGAGATCTGAGGATCATGGTTCAAAGTCAGCTAGAGGAAAAAAGTCTATGAGACTCTTATCTTCAATTAATCACCAGAACAACAACAACAACAACAAAACCACCAAAAATGGAGCTGTAGTTCAAATGGTAAAATGCCAGCCTTGAACAATAAAGGGAAGGTGTAGCACCAGGACCTGAGTTCCACTCCCAGTACCAGCATACGCACTAAAAAAGTATTATTCAAAAATTGGGGGCTGGGAGTTCGGCCTAGTGGTAGAGTGCTCACCTCACCTGCACAAAGTCCTGGGTTCAGTTCCTTGGTACCACATACATAGAAAAGTGGTGCTGTGGCTCAAGTGGCAGAGCCATAGCCTTGAGCATAAAGTGTCCAAGGATAGTGCCTATGCCTTGAGTTCAAGCCCAAGACTGGCAAAAAACAAACAAACAAAATATATATATATATATATTAGTAAATACATAAAGAAAAATAATTATGGAAAATCTTTATTGGTTTAATATTTGCTCTCTAGAAATAATGTATTCTTTTGTTAGTGATAGTGACTGTTGAACTTGAACTCAGGATCTGAGAACTGTCCCCAAGCTTTTGCTCAAAGCTAGCACTCTACTGGTTCCAGTCACAGCAGGTTTTTAGGTGGTTAAATCAAAGATAAGAGTCTTGTCTAGGCTGGCTTTGAACTGTGATCTTCAGATCTCAGACTCCTGAGTAGTTAGGATTAAAGGTGTGAGCCCCTAGAACCTGGTTTTGAGGCATTCTTTTGGTGGCAAATTCTTTAACCAAACTTCTCAAATTATACACCAGCCCTTTAAATCTATTTTCAAATGTTTTTTTTATCATTGATACTGTTTCTACTGGTCATATATCCTTTATACTGTGAAACTTTAATTTTCAGTCTTTTCCTTGAAGTCAGATCTTCCTTTGGGTCTGAAGTTTTATTTATTTTATCATGAAGCATTCCATCATTTTAATATTCCCAGTGAGAAAGCAGCACAGAAGTATTGCTATGCAAGTTGGACATTTTAGAAATATTTTAAATTCTTGCAGTGACAGTTTCTTAAATGTAAAAATATCTGAAATATTTAGCCTTGACAAAGATACAAATGATATGTTCTGAATCAATCACTCACACATATTTCATTTGGACACTTCTGCCTGCGCTGTATGAAGCCTGCACTATTTAAAGTTTGTGGCTATTGGTCCATAAATAAATCAGGTCTTGTGTATGTAACCAAGACATTATTGACCTGGAGAGAACATTCAGAATCAATCAGGGTAGTATTTACAAAATTCACTTAGTTAAAAAAATATGGAACTTAATAGAAGTTTATTAAAGTTATGGTTAAATATCCACATTTCCATCCCAGCCACTGGTGATAAAAAAAAAAAACATCATAGTTTTATGATAAACTTCAGCCTGAGACTCAAAAATTTTAGCAGGAGTACCAGGTGATGCTTATTACAGGAAAAATTTGGAAAAAATGGAGTTAATCCAAGATCTTGATTTTATATAAGAAAAACAAGTGCTAGGCATCCATGGTTCATGTCTGTAATCCAAGCTACTCAGGAGACAGGGATCTGAGGACTGAGGTTCAAACCCAGCCCAAGCAGACACATCATCTAGACTCCAACTAAAGCAAAAAGCTGGAAGTGGAGGCATGGTGAAAGAAAAAAGGAAAGAAAGGGCCGGGAGTTTGGCCTAGTGGTTAAAGTGCTTGCCTAGCATGCATGAAGACCCGGGTTCGATTCCTCAGTACCACATACATAGAAAAAAGCTGGAAGTGGTGCTGAGGCTCAAGTGGTAGAGCTCTAGCCTTGAGAAAGTCCAAGGACAGTGCTCAGGCCCTGAGCTCAAGCCCAGGACTGGCCAAAAAAAAAAAAAAAAAAAAAAAAACAAGGCCCAAAGGGAGGATGCTGCAGCCATCCAGCAGGCATTAGGCCTCTAGGATACGGGAAGGTCTCAGAAAATACATTGCCGTACATGGCTGGTAGGATGGCTACAAGCTTTCAGGTAGACAGTTGGACAATGCTTGTGCTTAGCTTTTGATCCTGTAATTTCAAGTGAACCCAATACTTCATGCCTTGTCACTCAGGCCACTCTACAGCAAGCACCTGAGTTTGCTGTTGAGGATGTGGATCTTAACATCCTGCTGCAAACCACCTGAATCAGAATCTCTGGGAGTGGGACCACGAAATCCACCAAGAAATTCTTATGCTCAACAGCCTTGTAAAAACACTGCCTTCACAAGGACGGGGACTAGGAATGTGGCTTAGTAGTAGAGTGCTTGCCTACCATGCAGAAAGTCCTGGGTTCCTTTCTTCAGTACCACACAACCAGAAACAGCCAGAAGTGGCGCTGTGGCTCAAGTGGTAGAGTGCTAACCTTGAACTGAAGACCCTCAGAGACAGCGCCCCAGACCTGGGTTCAAGCAAAATAAAACACCACACACACAACAGGAATGGGCAGTCAGAACTTTAACAACAACAACAACAACAACAAAGCAGCCATCCTTTGTGGTGTACAATGTGGCAAGTTACTGGAATAAGTTTTTCAATGGTAAAATCAGAGTAATTAGCATATATATATATATATATATATGTATATATTGTTTTTTTTTTTACCAGTCCTGGGCTTGAGCTCAGGGCCTGAGCACTGTCCTTGGACTTTCTCAAGGCTAGAGCTCTACCACCTGAGCCTCAGCACCACTTCTGGCTTTTTTTCTATGTATGTGGTACTGAGGAATGGAACCCAGGTCTTCATGCATGCTAGGCAAGCACTCTACCACTAGGCCAAACTCCTGGCCCCCTGATTAGCATACTTGTCACCTCAGACATTCATCATTTTGTGATGAGACCATTACAAAAGGCCCTCTTCTAATTTGAAATACAGATCATCTTATTAATAACTGATCATTTCTGTATATAGTAGAACATCAAATTTCTCCGATCCTATTTTAATTTGGCAACCACTGCTAATCTCTTTACCCCTCTAACTCCCATAGAATCCCTAGAATGTGATAAGTATTGTTCTCATCTTTATTTCTCTAAGAAAACACATTTATTTAGTTAGTTAGTTATAGTTCTGGGGATGGCCTCTCACATAATTCATATGTCGCTGATGACCTGGCTCCACTTTGAGCCTAAGAACAGCTTTTGACGATTCCTCCAGATTAGTGAGATTATGTAATATTTTGTAATCATGTGCATAGACATTCTAATTGGAGTAAGGTGATTTTCATCTTGTTATGGCTTTGATTTTTTTTTTCCAGTCCTGGCCTTGAGCTCAGGGTCTGAGCACTGTCCTTGGACTTTCTCAAGGCTAGAGCTCTATCACTTGAGCAACAATACCACTTCTGGCTTTTTTCTATGTATGTGGTACCAAGGAATTCAACCCAAGTCTTCATGCATGCTAGGCAAGCACTCTACCACTAGGCCAAACTCCCGGCCCCAGTGGCTTTGATTTCTGTTACTCATATTATGCATATTTTTTCAAATACCTATTGACATTTTATTTTCTCCTCTTCCCTTTTTCCCTCCCTTTCTTCCTTCCTTCCTTCCTCCCTACTATGTTGCTTACCTAAGCTCAATTCAAAGTACTGGGCTCACTCATAGTCTTTCAAGACTATGGTAATATACCATAACATAGGGCTATTAAATGTCTGCTTTCAAGAAATGTCTTTAGGCCAGGAATGTAACCTAGTGGTAGAGTGCTCATCTAGCATCCATAAAGCCCTGGGTTTGATTCCTCAGTTTCACATACTCAGAAAAAGCCAGAAATGGTGCTGTGGTTCAAGTGGCAGGCCCTGATTTTAAGCCCCAGGACTGGCAAAAAAAAGTCTTTAAAGGGGTCTGGGAGTTTGTGCTTACCTAGCTGCAAGAATACTTGGGTTAAATTCCTCAGTACTACATGCACAAAAAAAGCCAGAAGTGGTGCTGTGGCTCAAGTGGTAGAGTGCTAACCTTGAGAAGCCAAAGGACAGTGCTCAGGATTGGCAAAAAAAAAAAAAAAGAAGGAAATAAAGAGAGGGGAGAAAGAGAGAGAGAGAGAGAGAGAGAGAGAGAGAGAGAGAGAGAGAGAGAGAGAGAGAAATATGTTTAAAGATCTTTTACCCATTTTAATAGATTTATTTCTTTACTTAGCTACTGTTCAGCCACTGCAAATGATGAGATATAGGTTTTCTTACTTTTCCTACATCAGATCCAATGGTGTTTGTATCAATTTGTACTGATTCCAATTGTTGATAAGAATTCCTGTTGCTCCAACATTTGATAGTATTACACTTAAAAAAGGGGTTTGTTAAGCTGGAGGCTATTTTTTATTTTCACTTTTTCTTTTTTTTTTGCCAGTCATGGGCTTGAGCTCAGGGCCTGAGCACTGTCCTTGGACTTTCTCAAGGTTAGAGCTCTACCACTTGAGCCTCAGCACCACTTCCGGCTTTTTTCTATGTATGTGGTACTGAGGAATCGAACCCCGGTCTTCATGCATGCTAGGCAAGCACTTTAACCACTAGGCCAAACTCCCAGCCTTCACTTTTTCTTTTATGGGGAAACCTCAAGTTGGCTTGACTTCTGAGCTTGGCTATTGCTCTACCATTTGAGTCATATTTTGGAAAGGGTGTATCTCCAAGTTTTCTGCCTGAGCTGTTTTGAACCTTCATTCTTCAAGAGATCATTGATAGCTGCCATATTGTGGTTTACATTTTCTTTCTTTCTTTTTTCCTCCAGTTCTGGGGCTTGAACTCTGGGCCTAGGCGCTGTCCCAGAGCTTCTTTTTGCTCAAGACTAGTACTCTACCACTTGAGCCACAGTGCCACTTCCCACTTTTTTGAGTTTACTGGAGATAAGAGTCTCATGGAGGGGGCAGGGGGAACTTTTCTGCTGAGCTGGCTTAGAACCACCATTCTCAGATCTCAGACTTTTGAATAGCTAGAATGACAGGTGTGAGCCACCAACACCTGGCTTCATTTACACTTTATGTTTATGTTTGGTGTCTTTCCATATGTTTAAGGGCAAAATATTATGTTTCTGAGCATATCTTTTTATAGACCTCTCTTTTTCCTTATTCAGTTTGACTGTCCCTCAATCATTTAAGTTTGGGAGATTATAGCTAAATTTCTTTTTTGGTTATTATCATTTGTGAGACCGTCACAGATAGACCTTGAATTCATGATCCTTCTGCCTCAAATCTCCTCTCCCCAGGGATGAGTTAGTTATAGGCATATATTGCCATGAGACCAGTTCACAGTATTGAATCAACATCAACATCAGAAAACCAAGAATTTAGGAATAATGACAGAAAATGAAGTAGGGACAGAGAGATGCATTGATAAACATGTAAAAAATAAAATATTAGGGCTGGAGAAATAGCTCAAGTAGTAGAACATCTGCCTAGCAAGCACAGGTTCCAGGTGCCAGGTTCAAATCCCAGCACTTCAAAAAAACCAAAAAGCAAAAACCAGCAACAATAACAAAACATCCAAACCATCTTTTAGTGGGACATTCAAGAGACAAAACAGATATAAAATTGTTTTTTAAAGATAGAGATGAAGGAAAATGATCTCACTTTCAAAAAGAAGTGGTCTTTCCATCGCCCCATTTATAAGGAAATGTAAAGACTTAGAAAAAATCATATTAAGTGAAGTAAGCCAGACTCCAAAGAACATAGACTCAATGGTTTCCCTCATTTGTCATAATCAGTAGAAACCTTGGGCTCTCCTAGCAGAGATTTACAATAGAACAAAACCTAGATACATAAGGCCATATAGTATGATGCTAAATGAAAGGACCTGCAGGATATAAAACCAAAAGCCATGTAATAAGTGATTGTTGTCCTTATTGTACTATGTTATCTCCCATCTCTTTTGCTGTCCCTTGGTTATCTTATATTGTTACAGTATTTCACCTTGTTATCTGATATATCATATATATGCTCGTTTGGTTATTTGAAATTGGATAGGGAAGGGGGGAAAACAAGTTAAGGGGCGGGGATGGGAGGAGGGAAATGGGGACCATGACCTGAGAAAGATATCAATGTATGTGAGGTAATGCACCTTCTATCTGATGAATATAATGTAACCCTTCTATTAATTACAATAAAAAATATATGGGAAAAAAAGAAGTGGCCTTTCACAGATTATAAAATTGGAATTAGGGCTGCCAGCTATGGAGCAAGTAAGCCAAGCGTGTAAGAGGCCCTTGAGTTAAAATCCTGGAAACAGAAATAATTAAATAAATTTAAAATAAATAAATAAATAGCCGGCACGGTGGCTCATGCCTGTAATCCAAGTTACTCAGGAGGCTGAGATCTGAGGATTAAGGTTCAAAGCCAGTCCAGGCACAAAAGGACCTGAGACACTTATCTCCAATTAACCTCTAGAAAATGGGAAGTAGGGCTTGGCTCAAGGGTAAAATGGTAGCCTTGAGCTGAAGAGCTTAGGGACAGCACCAAGGATGAGTTCAATCCTAATGCCCTACAAAATAAATAAACAAATAAATAAATGAAATTAGAATGGAAATAAAGTAGTAAATATGGTAAAAGGAAAATAGAACATCATCTTTTTTTTTTTTTGGCCAGTCCTGGGCTTGTACTCAGGGCCTGAGCACTGCCCTTGGACTTTCTCAAGGCTAGAGCTCTACCACTTGAGCCTCAGCACCACTTCTGGCTTTTTTCTATGTATGTGGTACCGAGGAATCGAACCTGGGTCTTCATGCATGCGAGGGAAGCACTCAACCACTAGGCCAAACTCCTGGCCCTAGAACATCATCTTGTATAAGGAAGAATGTAATGAATATATACACTAAGAATCTATCCCACCAATAATGCACAGGTGCCCTCTGAAAGACTTACACATGTAGAGGCTTTATATGTATAAAAGGAGCTGAGAACGTACCTTAGTGGTAGAGTGCTTGCTTAGCATGCATGAAGCCCTGGATTCAATTCCTCAGTACCACATAAACAGAAAAGGCAAGAAGTGGTTCTATTGGGGCTGGGAGTTTGGCCTAGTGGTTAAAGTGCTTGCCTAGCATGCACGAAGACCCGGGTTCGATTCCTCGGTACCACATACATAGAAAAAAGCCGGAAGTGGTGCCGAGGCTCAAGTGGTAGAGCTCTAGCCTTGAGAAAGTCCAAGGACAGTGCTCAGGCCCTGTGCTCAAGCCCAGGACTGGCAAAAAAAAAAAAAAAAAAGAAGTGGTTCTATGGCTCAAGAAGTAGAGTGCTAGCCTTGAGCAAAAAGAAGCTTGGGGTCAGTGCCCAGGCCCTGAGTTCAAGCTCTAGGATTGGAAAAAACAAAAAAAGTGTTACTGTATTCATAAATATGTATATAAGGTTTTAAACATGCTCTATATAACATAACATGCATATATGTAAACATTTTGCATACGTAATATGTATCTGAATTTCTTCTTTTCTCTAATATGAATTGTGTGTGTATGTGCATACGTGTGTGTGTGTGTGTGTGTGTGTGTGTGTGTGTGTGTGTGTGTGTGTGTGTAGGGCTGAACTCAGAGCCTGGTTGCTGTCTCTCAGCTTTTTTGGCTCAAAGCTAGTCTTCTACCACTTGAGCCACCGCTCTACTTTTGTTCTTTTGGTGATTAACTGGACTTTCCTTCCCTGGCTGGTTTCAAATTTCCCCATCCCCAGATCTCAGCTTCTTGAGTAGCTAGAAATAGAGGTGTGAGCTATTGGTGCCCAGAAATGAGTTGCTTGCTTTTTTTCCTCCCTGAGGATTATACCCAGGGCCTCTCACAGGCTACGCAAGTGCTCTGCCATAGTGCTACAGTTTTTAAATGTTTAGTACGTTCTCAGTAATCACAGAATTGGTTCAGCACAGGTCTCCTATTTGAGTCAATAAGTAAAACCAAATCTGTTTCATGTCCCTTCTTATTGAGTTGAAATGATTGCTTTTGCCTAAGGTGTTGGCATAATAATTAACTGCAGAGGAAATGGTTATGGTAATCGAGGATTTAGTTTGACCCAGCACTGGAAAATTAACAAGATCACATGCTTGTCTTATTAAGGATTGTCTAGACAATAATATTTAAAAATAGTAGATTAGGGTTCCTTGTTCAAAATAATTTAAGGTATTATTTATTTTAACTAGTTTGGTTAAAATAACCAACAAAAGAAAAAAAACTGCATAAGTTTGATTTAGAAAAAAGGGTCTTTTCATTTAGAATTCTTGTTTATGTAATGTCGGATATCCTTAAGAAAACAAAAGATAGTAAAATATTGAAACCAGTTCATCTTGTCCTACATAGTTCACTAGCATAACAATAAAAGTTATAACAATAATTCATTCAAAATTGATTTCCTTGTGTCCTTCCACACATCACTGAAAATGGATAGCATAAAGAAATAAGCAAAATCATATCACATTACCCAGGTGTTGTTATAGGCCAAAAGTAGGATTATCAATGAATTACTTCTTCTATTCTTCTTGCTTCCAGTCCTGAAGCCTTGGCTCTCTACCAGAGACATCAAACATATCTTTTTTGTTGTTGTTTTGTTTTGTTTTGTTTTGCCAGGCCTGGAGCTTGAACTGAGGGCCTGGGCACAGTACTTGAGCTTCTTTTGCTCAAGGCTAGCACTCTACCACTTGCACCACAAAGCCACTTCTGGCTTTTTCTGTTTATGTGGTACTGAGGAAGGGAACCCAGGGCTTCATGCATGCTAAGCAAGCTCTTTACCACCGAGCCACATTCCCAGCCCTGCTCTGCCTTTTTGTTAGAGCTTTAATCCTGACCTTAAACTTTCTTCTGTGTTTCCTAACTTTGAGAAAATCAAACCCTGTGTGGAATCCCCTATAGACTTCCTCATTCCCCGCCCCCTGTTTCCCTCTCCCCCCCCCTAATTCTTTAAGTCTCTTTCCAGGGCCTAAAATCTTGGACTCATCCCAGATTCCTCCTCCGGGTCTATTCACCTCTCCCTTCTTAATCTAATCAGTCACAAATTCTTTCCAGATCATTCCTTTTCATCTGCCCTAACCATATTTCTAATGCAGCCCTTATCTATCTCCTGCCTACATTATCACTACAGCCTCCTTACGCAGACGGCTCCAGATAGTCTTGGGCGCCTTCATGGCAGAACCATCTCTGAACTTTGTAAATCCATTTCTTTCCACAAACTTACCCTGTCATGCCAGTCTCTTTGGCATCGCGTCTGTGCTCACTTCCACCCCATCTCATTCCCTACTGTGTACTTCTTTGAGGAGGGCTTCCTTACAGTGCTGTGCTGTTTCTTTGATATGGAACTAGTAGTCCTACAGGAGACTGCGCTATTTTTTTTCTTTTGCCAGTAGTGAGGCTTAAACTTAGGGCCTTGCACGTGGCTTTTCTGCTCAAGGTTAGTATTCTATCATTTGAGCCACAGCTCCTTTTCTGGCTTTTTGGTGGTTAATTGAAGAACCTCACAGACTCTTCTGCTATGGCTGGTTTTGAACCACAATCTTCAGGTCTCAGTCTCAGTCTCCTGAGTTATAGGCTTATAGATGAGAGACACCAGCACCCAGGCAGATTTTTTTTATTGTTTTTTTTTTTAAATCCTTATTATCAAACACACAGCAATGAATATTCTTCCATATCTTTTTCTTTATTTTCCTCTTCTATTTCTTTTTTTTTTTTTTTGACAGTCCTGGCTTGAACTCAGGGCCTGATCACTGTCCTTGGCCTTTCTTAAGGCTGTAGTTCTACCACTTGAGCCACATTCAAGCTTTTTTCTTTCTTTCTGTGTATGTGGTACTGAGAAATTGAACCCGGGTTTTCATGCATACTAGGCAAGTACTCTACCACTAGGCCAAACTCATGGCCCCAGTGATGTATATTTCTGACTGTAGACACATCTAGCCTTTTAACATATTTTTCACAGCTGGGCACCGGATGCTCATGCCTATAATCCTAGCCACTCCCTAGGTGAAACTCCCAGCCCCCTTCTATATCTTGAGGAACTATATAGCCAAAATTACTGCACTGGGACTGCTGGATTAAAGTGATATATATATATATATATATATATATATATATATATATATTTTTTTTTTTTTTTTTTTTTTTTTTTTTTGCCAGTCCTGGTGCTTGAATTCAGGGAATGGGCACTGTCCTTGAGAAAGCTCAAGGCTAGGGCTCTACCACTTGGGTCACAACACAACTTCTGGCTTTTTCTGGACATGTGGTAACCAAGGAATCAAACCCAGGCTTCATGCATACTAGGCAAGCACGCTACCACTAGGCCAAACTCCCAGCCCCAGTGACATATACTTGATTCTAGATACATCCAGCCTTTTAACATATCTTTCACAGCTGGGCACTGGTTGCTCATGCCTGTAATCCTAGCTACTCAGGAGGATTGAGATCTGAGGATTGCAGCTCAAAGCCAGCCCAGGTACAAATGTCCCAACACTTATCTCCAATTAACCAATAAAAAACTGGAAGTGGTGCTGTGGCTCAAGGGGTAGAGTGCCCAGGCCCAGAGTTCAAGCCCCACGACTGACCCCTTCATCCCCCCAAAAAATCCACTGTCTGCATTTAGATTTAATTTCACTAATTTTCTTGCAAATTAGAGTTAGAACAATGATAAAGAAACTTGATTTAAGGTGATTCATCCCAATAGGTTATCAGCACAGGAGATAATGTAAAAGCCAGGAGAAAAGGAATATTTGAGGACCTTGAATATTCTTCAACAGTCAATACAGGGTAATTTGGTACCTTAAAAGGGCAGATTGCTTCATCTTTCTTTGCAGAGAATAACTGGAGTCTAAATCAAGTCTTAGCCACTTTAAATGGGAATAAAATTTTTATTTTTCTAAATATGAATATTAATAAAATTTCTCTGAAGGGATGCTCTTGTGCAGATTATGAAAATTTAGAATAAGTAGAGGTCAAATTTGATTCAAACAACAACAAAAAGCCAAAGAGCAGAAACTCTCCCTTCTGTCCCTTTACTTGCTTTTGTATGACCAAATGTTTCCTGTGCCAATGAGCAGGAAAGAAGCAAGCTTGTCTTTTCCTTGCTTTAGAATTTCAGTTGTCTATTTAGCCCTTCTTTTTGAAGTCTGAAGATTTATGCAACAATAAGTGCCATTTAATGTAGACTATTTCAGATTCCTCACTGGTTTCAGAGTTTGAGAAATAATAGCTGGAAGACTATCAAAACTGAATTTATACTGAGAAACTCTTGGGCTACTTAGTTCATCCTCGTGAAACACATTTTGGCAACATTAAAATATGTTAATTCTTAGGGAAATGGGTACCAAGACATGTGGAAGGGTATCAATGTACATAAATTAATGCACCTTCTATCTGGCAAATATCATGTAACCCTTTTACTAATTACAATAAAAAATGCAAAAAAAATTAAAGTATGCTAATTCTTTAATAGTAGAGTCTTGATACTTACTATAGTTAATGTTTTTTACACTTGATCTTAGCCAAAAGGGTGGGAAATGGTATCATAAATATTGAATTAAGCAGGGTGCTGGTGACTCACACTATCCTTGCTACTCAAGAGGCTGAGATCTGAGGATCAGAGTTCAAAGCCAGATGGGCTTTGAAAGTCTGTAAGATCTTCTTTTTTCTTTCTCTCTTTTTTTGTCAGTACTGGGGCTTGAACTCAGGGTCTAGACTCTGTCCTTGAGCCTCTGTGTGCTCAAGGATAGTGCTCTACCACTTGAGCCATAGTGCAACTTCTGGATTTTTCAGTTTATGTGGTACTGAGGAATGGAACCCAGACTTTCATGCGTACTAAGCAAGCACTCTACCACTAAGCCACATTCCCAGCCCTCCACGAGGCTCATATCTCCAATAAATTACTCAGAAAAGGCCAGGAGTGGTGCTGTGGCTTTAGTGGTAGCCCACTAAGAGGAACACAAAGAGGTTCAGGGATGGAATCCAGGCCCTGAGTTCAAGCTACAGGAGCAGCAGCAGCAGAAGGAGAAGAAGAAAGAGAAGAAGAAAAAGAAGATGGAAAGTTTGAATTGGCTTGGTTGCTGAATAACAAAGAATATTCACTGATAACATGGAATAAAATGTCAACAATTACAATCTTTTACCCAGCATTTATACATACTTGTAACGCTAGCTACACAGAAGGCTGAGATCTGAAGACAGAAACTGACAGAAAAGTTGAGATTGCTTAATCAGCAATAATAATAATAATAAGCCAGAAATGGGGTGTAGCTCAATTAGTAGAGGGTAAGCTTTGATCCAAAAGAGCTCAGGACCAGCCTCTAGGCAGAGAGTTCAAGCCCCAGGACTGTGTTCCCACACCCCAAAAGAACAACCCACCAGACTGTCCTATTCCATAAAGCAAGTTAAGGGGGTGTTGGCTGGCGTGGTTGCCTCGTTTCCTTACTCTGATAGCTCTGTCTATGTTCTCCGGACCCTGAAAAGACTGCCTCTCCCCCCCACCCCATACCCACTCTGAGAAGGCCAGGCCAGTCCCCTTGGTGTGGCTCCTCCACGCCTGAGTCTGAGCTCTCCCAGTCTGGCATCATCTTCCCTCACTTGGAGACTGATAACAAATGCCTGGACCACAGTTTTGGGGTACAAAGAGCATCCCTCTCCCCCCTCTGTCCCCGGGGTGTATGTGGGGCAGTGCTATCCAAATCTCTCCACACCAGATCCACACAGCTGTGAATCTCAGTTGGTTTAGGAGTCCCAGAGAAGAGGAAGAGATGGCTCCAGATCCTCTGAAAGCCCAAGGCTAAGTCCAGCCCAGGGTGGGATGGCATTTACGCATTAGCAAGCAGGATGAATCGAATTCACAAATTCACACTAAGGGGTGAATGGCTGGACTTCAAGGCCTTCCTTCCTTCCTTCCTTGGGTGTTGGCATTTTGAAGGATTGGGCTTAGAAACCCAGAAGAATATGAATGGGGGACGGGAGGTTCTTTCCCAGACTGTGGGGTCCAAGTTACACTGAAGGCCGAGTGTCCAGGCCCAGCCCGTGCGGCTCCCGCTTTGTCCCGTACTGAGCCCCACGTCCGGCCACTGCTCACTGCCGACCAGCACGTAATAGCTGCTGAATAAATAAATGCTTGTGAGCGAAGATCCGTGTCCCACCGCGAAATTGACCCAGGGCCAAGGAAAGTTGGGCTATTGCCCCGCTGCCTTGGGCTCCCTCCAGCGTGATCGCCCACACCTTCTTGGCCATGTCCGGGCTCGGGGCGGGGAGCTTTCCGGGGCGGGCGGCTGGACGGAAGGGACTGCAGATTGGACGTGTCCACGTCCCACTGCCCTACACCCAGCAGGGGAGGCAACGACAGCGTCCCCCCACCCCTGCCGCCCGGGGCCCAGAGCCCCGACGCGGCCCGGGGAGCCCCTCGGGGTCGGCAGGGCTGGGATCACCTCCCCCCGCGGCGGGAACGCCCCGGCCCGGGACAGCCGAGCCGCGGCGGCGCGCTCCGGGACCGCGGGCCCCGCCTTCGCTGTGCGCGCGAGGCTCGGCCGAGGTCACCGAGGCCCCCGGGGGCGACGCCACCCGGGCCGCGCGCGCCCGGGACACGCGTCCTGCGCTCTGGACGCGCTCCGCGCTTGGCGCCGCGCGGGGCGGGGGAAGGAGGCCCGGTGCCCACGCCGGGCGTGGGGACTGATCCCTAGGACGGCATCCGCACCCCTTTTCCTCTCCCAAGCCCCGCGGCTTCCCGAGAAGAAGGGACGAGGTTGGGGAGCGGCGGGGATCCCTCTCTCTGCAATCTTTCCCGTCTCGAAACTCGTAAAAAAAAACAACACCCAACAACAACCCCAAAGGTCTGGGCCCAGCGGAGACGTGTGGGGTCAAAGGGGAAGGCGCAGGCCGCGCATTCCTCCGCCGCTCCCCTCCCACCTGGCCCCGAGCTCCCCTCCCCCGCCCAGGCCCGGCCCCGCGCGCCGCCCGGAGCCGCGAGCCCCGGGAGCGGCAGGGTTAAGCCCAGGAATGTGGCGGCGAGGAATGTGCAAGCAGATGAGCCGAGCGCGGGGCGGGGCGGGGCGGGGCGTATGCTAATGACATGCAAACGAGGAGCCCCTTCGCCGCCGGGCTGCTCCACGGTGGTGCTTCCCGGATCCGAGCCCAGACGGCGTCGGCAGCTGCGGCCTGGGCGCCGCGACCCTCGGCGGCCACAGGGGGACGGAGAGCAGGAGGAGGAGGAGGAGGAAGAGGCGGAGGCAGCGGCGGCGGCGGCGAGAGGGAGGAGGAGGAGGAGGAGGGTTCGCTCGCCTGTGCCGACGCAGACATGGTGGACTGATCCCCCGTGGGGCCGAGAGCAGGGCTTCCCGAGGCGTCCCCCGCGCGTGGTCCCGTCGCGCCCCGCGCCCCGCAGCCCCGCGGCGGCCGGCGGGGCAGTCGCCTTCCCGCCGCGTCCCGCGCCCGGTCCCTATGGAGGCGCCGCTCGCCGGCGAGGCCGCCGACCATGCCTAGGAGGGCCGGGAGCGGGCAGCTGCCGCTACCCCGGGGCTGGGAGGAGGCCAGGGACTACGACGGCAAGGTTTTCTACATCGACCACAATACCAGGAGGACCAGCTGGATCGACCCCCGGGACAGGTGGGCGGCCGGGGCCGGGGTGGGCGCGGGCACCCGCCTCGGAAGTGCGGCGGCGGCGGCTGTTGTCTGGGAGACCTGGCCGGGCGGCGGCGCCCGTGGCGCTGGGGGGCGTGGGGCGGCGCCGGCCCGGGCTCCAGGAGGGGTCTCGGGAAGGCGCGGAGCGGCCTGCGGGCGACCTTCCCCGGGCCCTTTGCCCGCCGCCCTCTCGGTGCCCCTCTGGACTCTTCAGGACCCCACTGCGCCCAGGGAAGGGCGGGATTGGCGCTCCGGGCCGGAATCTCCTTGTCCGGTTCCCCAAACACGGAGGGGGTCCTGCTCCGGGACGGCCAGCACGGACAAGCTGGCCCAGTTGAGGCTGGAGGGCCACCTCCGGCCTCTGCGAGGCACGGTGGGCCCGGGGCCTGCCCGAGGCCTACGGGCTCCGCGGGACCACCTGTGGCATCTCCGGCCGTCCTTGGCTCCTGAGCCTTGACTGCCAAGTTTTCGGCTGAGTGCACCCTCAGCCCGGCCGGGGGTCCCGAGCATGCAGAGGTATTGGTGTAACTGGCTTTGTCCCGCACATTTTTCAAAGGACCTTATTATTTTTTTTTCCCTAGATTTACTTCCTCACCTGAAAACTTGAACATAGTCTGAGATCTTGAACAGGCGGTTTCTGTTTTGAAGTAACTAGTGGTGAATGGACATTGAAATTGCACTTTCAGGGTGTTGGATTTGTGTGTGTGTGTGTAGTTCTTCAGTGCCCACGTTTTCTATTCTGTTTGGAGATGAAGAGATAATATTTCTGAAGGATTTCTCTTAGACGTTCTGGAGCTGAAGTTTAGGTGAAGTGGAGTTTTCACTAATATCTAGCTTGTCTTTTTCTTTTTAACCCGTTAAAGGACTGTTTCTTAGATTTGTTGTGAGAAAAATAGGAGTCATTCGTCATTGTTATTACAAAATTTAACAATTTATCATTACAGATAACTCTAGCATTTAGAGTCTTACCATTCCTGAGAATTTTTTCCCCCAGCTTTTCATGGAACGTGGCCTTATTGGTATATTACCTTTTTTTAGGTGCTTTCCCTGTTAAACCTTCCCCCTTGTCTCAATTTGAAGTTGAATCGTTTTCTATTTTATATTATTAGTTACTCTTACCCTCAGAATATTGTTTCTGGAAAGCTATTAAAAAGCAATTAAAAGAAAGTCATAAGTGACATTATAAATTAATGGGACAATCCTTGTTAAATTATCCATGAAGGTATCGGTGTGGGTTTCCTTTCCTGAAATGAGAAAAGACAGGTGCTCAGGCCCCATCTTTCCACAGCCTGGCTGCCTGTTGCCATGGCCTGCTGATAGTTCTGACAAGCATCACACCTTCACAGTCTCTCCAGACTTATTAGTTGTCATAAACTTTACGCTCCAAGCTAGTTATTTGGATTACGCCCTTGCACTTTGAAACTACTTAACAGATAGTAAATGTCAGTGCTGGGGGTGTGCACACAACAGTGGCTTTTAAGGCACCTGCAAAAATACTTGCCTTTTATAACCATGTGGTAATTCTTTTTCAGATATTTGGAATTTCAGATTATTGAAGCTGTAGCAAATTTCTGAAATAATGAAATATTTTAGGTTCTCTTTCTCAATTTCACTTGTTTTATTTCTTATTTGAATGTTCGCAGTGGTTTATTCACAAAGCAGGAGAAATTGAAAGGAAGAAAGAAGCACTCCTGACATGCAGGAGTGCAGGTGGGAGCAGAGAGGCTTCTGTCTCTTCCCATCTGTTTACCAGAGAGGATTACAAGAGTATGTACTGCCTGAGTA
The DNA here is from genome assembly GCF_031878675.1 of Megascapheus bottae. Lineage (NCBI taxonomy): Eukaryota > Metazoa > Chordata > Mammalia > Rodentia > Geomyidae > Megascapheus > Megascapheus bottae. Next base: position 21,305,827 of record NC_143528.1, on the reverse strand, counting down.
AAGCAAATAGAAAGTAAAGTTATATGACATGGCTTAGCCATATCACTACTTTTTACACAAGTCAAGCATGCTCTTGATTTTTAAACTGTTAATGGATTAGCAGTCATTATGAACTTTATGTTTAGAAACTGGGTTACCAGTTCACTCAGTGGGATATTCTTGATCATGATAAATTTGAGCGTGACTTAAGTATTTTAGAATTTTAGTAAGGAAGTTTTAAATGATCTCCTTGGGAGATCAGTTGTCATGACATATTAATTTAAATTCTATTGTGTTTTATGGGGGGCAATTAAGTGGACAGTGAGTCTTTCTAAATAATGATAGAGCTGGCTGGAGAGGATATTTGGAGTAACTATTAGCTCTTGTCAATTTTGTTACACACTTTGCAAACATATGGAAAAAGAGATGTCACATAGGCCAATTGAAGTGTGTGGATTCTCTTCTTCAGGATCAAATTACGAATCCTGAAAGAAAAATGACTTCATACACGGTTTCTGCAGTATCCTTTGAACTTTTAGAGCTACTTACTTAGAGCTACTTATGTAAAGATGTCTACCAGTCTTTGTTGTTGTTGTCTTTCTCTGTTAAAAAGAATTTGGGGGCTGGTAATGTGGCTTAGTGGTAGAGTTTGCCTAGCCTGTATGAAGCCCTGTGTTCAATTCCTGAGTATCACCTAAACAGAAAGAGCCAAAAGTGGCACTGTGGCTCAAGTGGTAGAGCACTAGCCTTGAGCAAAAGAAATTCAGGATCAGTGCCCAGGTCCTGAGTTCAAGCCCCAGGACTAACAAAGTAGAAAAAGAAGAGTATTTTTTTAATTTATTTTTTTATTTTATTTTATTTTTTGCCAGTCCTGGGCTTGAGCTCAGGGCCTGAGCACTGTTCTTGGACTTTCTCAAGGCTAGAGCTCTACCACTTGAGCCTCAGCACCACTTCCGGCTTTTTTCTATGTATGTGGTATCGAGGAATCGAACCCGGGTCTTTGTGCATGCTAGGCAAGCACTTTAACCACTAGGCCAGACTCTCGGCCCCAATAAGAGTATTTTTTAAAAATAGTTTGTTGACAGGATCCTGCAGGTGTTTCTGGGTTCACAGATAATTACTCTGACTTATAGGAGAGGGCTTGGTGGTTCTATGAGAACATAGTTTCATTAAGTAGTGGTGGTTGGACATAATGCAAACTGCGGGATTAATCAGTTTTTAAAGCTCTACCATTTCTGAGTTTAGAAGAGTTTCTGAATCTAAACTTCCACTTTTAAAATGTCAAATGTAAACAATACTACTCCTTCATACGGATGTTATTTTGGGGACCTCTAATTAAGGCCCAGCCAAATAGCAGTAAGCTGTCATGTTGACATTTTCATTTCAAAACAGTAATAGTTCAGATATCGCTGAAAATAGTAGATACAGAAACAGCATGTGTGCAATATTTATTGTAAGTTTAGCCGCTGTACTAAACTCTTTAACCTTGATCACATTTTATTCTCCCATGAATTAAGTGAAGGAGACCTGTTCTTATTTTCCAGTTACAGATGAGGAAATTGAGTCACAGACAAATTGCCAGTTGTTGTTGTTAGGCTTAAAGCCTAGGCCTAAAGCTGGACAGAGCCTTCATTAGTCCCACAAGCCACCTTTACAGCTGTAGGTGTGTAGGGGTATTTGAATGGAACTCACAGAGATACTTGGCCAGGTAGATGTTGGTTTTCCAAGCTGGCTGACCAGTCTAATCCTTGGGAAAACTCCTTGTCCCTAATTCTTTGACTCCCAATGGGTTTACTCCCTAAGAGTATCATTGTTCAGGTTTCCTCTCCTGGTCACTTCCTATTTTGTTTACTACAGATACCCTTTGACCAAACCAGTTGGTGTTTATGGTGGGTCATAGATCATCACCAAATGGTGCTTTAAAACATACAAAATTCGCTGGTTGCTGGTGGCTCATGCCTGTAATCCTACCTAATCAAGAGGCTGAGATCTGAGGATCACAATTCAAAGATAGCCCAGGTAAGAAAGTCTGTGAGACTCTTATCTTCCATTAACCACCAGAAACCCAGAAGTGGAGTTATGGCTCTAAGTGATAGAGCACTAGCCTTGAGCAGAAGAGCTCAGGGACTGTCCCTAGGCTCTGAGTTCAAGCCCTTTGACCAACAAAACAACAACACAAAACCCCTAAATTCAGCCAGGTGCCCAGTGGCTCACCTTCCTTAATCCTAGCTGCTCAGGAGGCTGAGATCTGAGGGTCAAGGTTCAAAGGTAGCCCGGGCAGGAAAGTCAGTGACACTCTTATCTCCAATAAACTATCAAAAAGCCAGAAGTAGAGCTGTGGCTCAAGTGGTAGAGCACCAGCCTTGAGCAAAAGAAGCTCAGGACAGCACCCATGCCCTGAGTTCAAGCCACAGGATGGGCACTGAAAAACCCCAACTAAATGCAAAATAGGATAAAAAGGGAGAAAATTAGGAAAATGAAATGTGGATTTATTTCTCTTAGGAGGAGTAGAGAACTAAGGTAATACAGGCCTCACAAATGGTGCTTTGAGTCCTTATTTGCTCATTTTCTATCTTTAGATTGGATGTTACTTGGCGATATGGTAACTTTTTTGGTTGAACTTAAGATTTCCACTACACAGGGCAGTTTTATGTTAAAACCTATTGCTAAAACCTAATCTGCAGTTTATAGCATTAGGGTCAGATGTTGAATAACCCTTCCTAATTGCAAAGAGAAAATACTGGGAGTAGCACCACTTCTAGCCTTTTCTGTGTATGTCATACTGAGAATCGAACCTAGATCTTAGTGCATGCGAAGCAAGCACTCTATCACTAGGCCATGCTCCCACTCTCTGTCCACCCATTGTTAATGTATAATTTCTTCAAGAGCCCTAATTGTTTATTACTGCTTACTCCTGGTATGTGATAGATGCTATATGAACATTGCTTTAGTCAGTTTTTGAAGACTTAAATTAACGAGAGAGTGTTAGTTCAGTGACTCTCTGATTTTTTGTTACTGAGTTTAAAAAAATACTCTAGTTAACTACCAACAACCCGAGACAAACAATTTCTTATTTGGATTAAAAATGAGAGAACTGCCAGGCACTGGTGGCTCACATCTGTAATTGTAGCTACTTCAAAGGCTGAGATCTGGGGATCATGGTTTGAAGCCTGGGCAGGAAAGTCAGTGAGACTTATCTTAATTAACTAACAGAAAACCCAGAAGTGGAGCTGTGGATCAAAGTGAGAGAGCCCTATCCTTGAGCAAAAGAGCTCAAGGACAGTACCCAGGCCCTGGGTTCAAGCCCCATGACTGACAAGACAGAGAATTGAGCTACTACTTATTGAATGAAAGTATAAACATTAAATTATTTGTAAGAGTAGAGGGCCTCTGTCCAATATTGCTGGAACAGTTTGTCTCCAGCCCTTTCAGAATTTGGGTACCAAGAGGTGACTGAGAATTATTTCAGTGATGATAGTATGTAAAGTGATGAAGAGATTAAAGACTATTTAAAAAAATCACTCAAGAAAGGACTAATTTAGGCGCAAATATGCTGACTTCCAAAGTTTCCTAAAGAAAATCTTGTTTGTGACTTACAATACTTACTGGAGCGCTCAATATTTGCTTGGTATATTTGACTGGCCAAGATTTCTTCAGTGACTTTAATAACTTCATTGACTATTTAATTTTGTTGTAAGCCTCAGAACAAATGTTCTTCAAGAAAGACTTATTTATCAATGCTTTAGTTGTTTTGAGCTGCAAATGACTGTCAGCTACAGTCAGCCATTGTGACATGTGGCTTACAAAACTTAATGAGAGGAAGGTCTGGTGCACTAGGAAAAGTGTGGAAGCTGCCTGCAGGCACTGCACTGACTTGTAAATGATACTTGCTTGTTTTGATCAATTCTGGAGAAAAAAAATGAGGCTATCTTTGTAGAAGAACATAACTGACTTCAGTTTAGTGATGTGGAAGGCAGTGAAATGCTGTTCTCTGAGCTGAGTTGAAGTTGGTTGCACTGACCTCTTATTAGAATTTTGGTTTGTCAGTTGTGGGGCTTGAACTCAGTACCTGGGTGCTGTTCTTAAGCACTGGTACTCAAGGTAGAGTTCTATGGCTTTGAGCCACAGCTCCACTTTTGAGTGGTTAATTGCAGATGAGTCTCATAGACTTTCCTGATCAGGTTGGTTTTGACCCACAGTCTTCAAATCTCAGCCTCTAAGTAGCTAGGATTATAAATTTGCACCATTGTTCTTGGCTTAACGCTACTGTTTTTAAATATTCCTCCATACTATAATGTTTATGAGCCTTATTTTTTTTTTTTTTTTGGCCAGTCCTGGGGCTTGAACTCGGCCTGGGCACTGTCCCTGAGCTTCTTTTAATCAAGGCTAGCACTCTACCATTTGAGCCACAGCACTGGTTCTGGTCTTTTCTGTGTATGTGGTACTGAGGAATGAAGCCCAGGGCTTTATGTATGCTAGGCAAGCACTCTACCACTAAGTCACATTCCCAGCCCCTTTTATTTTCTATCTATGACTAGAAGTCCACTGTGTGGATAAACTCTGTGCTACTTTCCTATTTATTATGTGATGGGTATTTAGATTTTATTTTGCCTTTTGGCTGTTGTAAGTAAGGCTGCTGTAAACATTCCTATATAACTCTGGCACCAATATATGTCTTTGGTATATTTCTAGAAGTAGTATTAATGGATCATGTTTAATTTCTATGTTTAAATTATTTTTTTGGTATTTTTTTAATCTGACAAGCAGTATCATATTAACCATTCATTCATTTATTTATTTATTTATTATTTATTTATTTATTGCTAGTCCTGGGGTTTGAACTCAGAGCTGGACATTGTCCTTGAACTCAGAGCCTGGACATTGTCCTTGATCTTTTTCAAGGCTAGGGCTCTATCACTGGAGCTACAGCACCACTTCTGGCTTTTCTGCGTATGTGGTACCAAGGAATTGAATCCAGGTTTTCATGCATGCTAAGCAAGCACTCTACCACTAGGCCATACTTTTGGTCTCTCTTTTTTCACCTAAACAAAATTACTAGGTTATCTATCACAGCACAGTACTTTTTTTTTTTTTTTTTGCCAGTCCTGGGCTTGAGCTCAGGGCCTGAGCACTGTCCTTGGACTTTCTCAAGGTTAGAGCTCTACCACTTGAGCCTCAGCACCATGTCTGGCTTTTTTCTATGTATGTGGTACCGAGGAATCGAACCTGGGTCTTCGTGCATGCTAGGCAAGCACTCTACCACTAGGCCAAACTCCCGGGCCGTACTTTTTTTTTTTTTTTTAATTGTATTTTATTTTCGGGTTAATGTATAGAGGGGTTACAGTTACATTCATCAGGTGATGGGTACATTATTTTTTGAACTTTGATACCCCTTCTCATGTTTTAGTCCCCCCTTCCCTCCCCTATCTGCTTCCCAGTCATCTTGTTTTCCCCTGTTTCAAATAAACAAATAAGTGTGTATACAGTATACCATTATACAAATTCAGATACAGTAACCTCATGAGATTAACCATAAATGAAAAAAAAAAAGAAAAGAAATAACTTTACAGGGCTGGGAACATGGCCTAATGGTAGAGTGGTTGGCTAGCATGCACTAAGACCTGGGTTTGATTCTAGGTACAGAAAAAAGCCAGAAGTGGTGCTGTGGCTGAAGTGGTAGAGTGCTAGCCTTGAGGAATGTCCAAGACAGTGTTCAGGCCCTGAGTCCAAGCCACAGGACTGGCAGGAAAAAAAAAAAAGAAACAACTTTACATAGTACATTAAAACAGCAATGAACCTAGAGTTCAGTTTAGTCTCATTCTGTATTTTCTTATGTAATAGCTTTTGAGCTATTGTGATCCTCTTTTAAGGGAATCCTAAATGTGTACTACAAATGAGGGAAACCATAGAGCCTGTGTGCCTTTGGGACTGCCTTACTTCACTTAATATGATTTTTTCCCAAGTCTTTTCATTTCCTTACGAATGGGGCAATGTCATTCTTTCTGATGGCAGCCTAAAATTCCATTGTGTGTAAGTACATCTTTTTGATCCAGTCATCTACTGAGGGGCATCAGGCTTGGTTCCATATCTTCGCTATGGTAAGTAGTGCTGCAATGAACATCGTTGTATAGTAGCCTAATTTAGTGTGTCCTTGCTTCTGGACATTTGGGTAAATGCCAAGGAGTGGGATTGATGGGTCATAGGGGAGCTCTATGTTTAGTATTTTTTTTTTTTTTGTCAGTCCTGGGCCTGAGCACTGTCCTTGGACTTTCTCAAGGCTAGAGCTCTACCACTTGAGCCTCAGTACCACTTCCAGCTTTTTTTCTATGTATGCGGTACCAAGGAATCGAACCTGGGTGTTCATGCATGCTAAGCAAGCACTCTCCCTCTAGGCCAAACTCCTGGCCCATAGTATTTTTTTTTTTTTTTTTGTCAGTTGTGGGATTTGAACTCTTAGCTTGGACGTTGTTCCTGAGCTTTTCAGCTCAAGGCTACCGCCCTACTCCTTAAGTCACAGCTCCACTTCTGGTTTTCTGGTGGTTAATTGGAGATAAGAGTCTCACGGACTTTAGTGCTTGGACTGGCTGGCTTTGAACCATGATCCGCAGATCTCAGCTTTGGCCAATGTTTGCCTTTTGAAGGAACTTCCAGTATTATGTTCCACAGAGGCTGCAATATTTTACGTTCCCACCAGCAGTGTGCAACATCTACATCCTCACTAGCACTCCTTTTCAAGCTGTTCTAGTGGGTAGGAGATGGTGTCGTACCGTGGTTTTGATTTGCATTGCACTCTTGATTCATTTTCTAACCAAGGAAGAGAACTTAGTTCTTTTAAATCTGATTTTGCTCTTTCCTTTCTTCCCACATCACTGTTTTGAAAGATTTTAACACTGACATGGTAGATACAAATCAATCAGTAGTTTTTATTGTGACCACCAGCTAGGGTTCTCTGGATGGTGGGAGATAAAGGGTGGTTAAGATGTGATCCCAAGGGCCGGGAGTTTGGCCTAGTGGTTAAAGTGCTTGCCTAGCATGCATGAAGACCCGGGTTCGATTCCTCGGTACCACATACATAGAAAAAAGCCGGAAGTGGTGCTGAGGCTCAAGTGGTAGAGCTCTAGCCTTGAGAAAGTCCAAGAACAGTGCTCAGGCCCTGAGCTCAAGCCCAGGACTGGCAAAAAAAAAAAAAAAAAAAAAAAGATGTGATCCCAACTCAGCTTGCTTACACTTTGGTTGTATAATCATCCTAAAATGCTAATGAAAGTTGGAGTAACGTCCATGACATTTACTCCATAACTATTTTTCTTGTTGTTTTCTTTATTATTATTTTTGGATATTGAGGTTTGACCTCATACTTACTTGGCAGGTGCTGTGGCACTTGAGCCATGCCTTCACCTTGCTGGTTTAGTTTGCTTCCTTCTGATAGGATCTTGTACTTTGGGGCTGGGGCCAGCCTCATACTGTAGCCTCACACCTTTACCTCCTGAGTAAATAGTATTATTACAGGGAGGCACCACCATAGTTAACTATATCTTTTCAATCTAGTAATGAATATCTTCTTTCCTAACACTTCAGGAAAACAGTTAAGAGGAATTAAAGGTAGAATATAGTGGCAGAGATAAAGTTTTGCATATTAAGTGGACCTTTGTTTGAAATGCACTTAAGTTTATTCGGCATCTATATGAATCATGTAGATAATGAATCATACTGGTGTATATATATATATATATATATTTGTAAATATATGTTCTTACTAAAAGCAATTGCAAAGCTATTTCTTTTTTTTTGCCAGTCCTGGGCTTAAGCTCAGGGCCTGAGCACTGTCCTTGGACTTTCTCAAGGCTAGAGCTCTACCACTTGAGCCTCAGCACCATTTTCAGCTTTTTTCTATGTATGTGGTACCGAGGAATCGAACCCAGGTCTTCGTGTATGCTAGGCAAGCATGCTACCACTAGGCCCAACTCCCGGCCCCAAGCTATTTCTTTTAGATAGTTATTATACATTAAGAACCAAACCATTTTCACTAATTAAAAAAAGTTTTAACTTTACTGGCTGACCCAACTGGAGGAGGAGGAGGGGAAGTCATGAATGGTGATAAATCATGGCAGATCTACCTTGGTAGATGGTAATGTTGTGTTACATGGTGATGGCAGCATTTTATTTTTATGGTTTTCTTCCTGCAGGTCCGGGAGTAGCCTCAGTTTGATCATGAGGAAAAGACTGCTAAGTGTAGTTGAGGGTATTCTACAGAATGTCAGACTAGTGTTCCTCAAAACTGTCAAGGTTTTCAAAACACAGGGAGAGGCTGAGAAACTGCACAGCCAAGTGGACCCTGAGGGAGACACAGTGACTAATGTAACATGGTCAGTTGGAAACACAAAACAAACTCAAAAATTGAGTAAATTATGCATTTTACTTAATGTATCAATATCAATTCCTTGATCTCAGTAAATATCCTATATTGCTAGGAGGAACTGAGTGTGGAATATAAGACAACTTAGTATTTTTTTCTGTGAATTTAAAACAGTGCTTAAAAAATAGCATCACATGAAATTTTTTTCTGTAGTCAAAATGTAGCTGTGCTGGATAATTACATTTATGTTTTTGTTTTGTTGTTTACATGAAAAGCAGTAGTGGACAGACTATGGTGCAAGGACCAAATTGTGGCCTGTAGGCCTCTCCCTGTGCAGCCCTGCAGCTAGAGTAGGTTTCACATTGTGGCGTTATCAAGTTCAGTATGTTACTCAAGAGTAAGAGTGAGTTTGTAAGTTCTGGGTCAAAAGTAGCTACTTACTTATACTATCGGCGAGAAATCAAGGGACATCCTTGGGACTCTTGTAGGGCTTCAAGTAGGGATTGTTTTGTGAAATAGAGACAGTTCAACCACTCAGAATTATATATGCCAGGTACCCGTTACATGGTTGCTTTTCTCCCTTTCATCCTTTAATTTAATTTTTTAAATTTCTTATTGTCAGGGGTAATGCATAGAGGAGTTACAGGTAGTAGGTACATTACTTCTCACACATTGCTGCCCCTTCTCATGTTTTTGTCCCCGTTTTCCTCCCCCTACCCCCTCCCAATCATGTTTCTCCCCCTTCCCTTTCCTATTTCAAATAAACAAATAAACGTATTTACAATATACCAAGTAACAAAGTCAGATACCATAAGAAAATGAGATTAAACAAAGGGCAGCCAAAGAGAAGGGAACTAACATAGTACATTAAGAACAACAATCACACAAGGTAAAGCTCTTGTTTCTGTATCCTAGATCCCTTCTTTTTCCTTGTTTTTGAGAGAGGTATTATCTCTTCAACTTGTGATTTCCCTTCTCAGCTTCCTGAATGATGGAATTATTGGTGTGCCTCACAACTCCTGGCCTTAGATGATTCTTAAAAAAAAAATTGCAAATAGGGACATGAAAAAAGTAAAAAACAAAATTTGAAGGTACCATAGTATACTCTAGGAAGTGTTAATCTTATAGCATTGTGTTTGATATTTGGAAAAATTAACTTTCTTATGGTACATTGGTATTTCTATTGATAAGGTCACAGTTGATGAGAATAAACAAACAGAAAATAATTCAGTATGTAGAGATCTAATCCTTGTTATTATAGTCAAGGTTATTCTAAGAGTAATACTTTCTTTTTTGTTGTTGTTGTTGTCCTATGAATAATCTTTCGTATATTATTGTTTTAGTCTTGATGTTAGTACAGGACTTATAATTCTAAGAGTATAACAATGGGAGCATGTGAAAGAAGAAACTGCTGGGAAATGGAACAGTCATGGGCTGGCAAAGTCAGGCTTAGGGAACTGTGCATGCATGCGTGTGTTTGTTTATGTGTGTTACTTCCATAGTTTCTGAGGAGTTCCCCTGGTCCGAATAGACTATTTGAACAGAAGTGTCAATTAATGTACTTTGCTATCACTCCCTAGAGGTTGTTAATTTAATTTTTTTAATGGAGACATTACTTACACAATTAAAATGACGACTTTAGCTAAGTATACAGCTCTGATATTTCTATGAGTATGTCAGGCTTTCCTTTTAGTAGAGTTTGCTGTCTCTGTGGGTACAGAATTTTCTCCATGGGGCCTGGATGTATCCGTCACCAGTTCTGAATGTGAGTGACAGTGGTAAAATAGGTTTATACTGATTAAAAGTCCTGATGAAAGTTTAGGCTTAATAACATCATGGAGTGGGTTATGGTACTTTACTGGTATTTCTTTACTTGTAAGGAGGTACTTTTAGCCAGGTGCTAGTGGCTTACACTTGCAATCCTAGCTCCTCAAGAGGCTGAGATCTGAGGATTGTGGTTCAAAGCCAGCTGAGGAAGAAAAGACCCTTTGAAACTCTTTATCTCCAATTAACCACTCAAAAAACAGGAGGGGTGCTGTGGCTCAAGTGGTAGAGTGCTAGCCTTGAGCACAGATGCTCAGGGAGTGTGCGCAGGCCCTGACCTCAAGCCCCACAGCTGACAAAAAAAAAAAAAAAAAAAAAGAAGCTACCTTTATTAACTTCAGTGACACTCACTTTTAAAGTGTGGTAGACAATGTTTACTACAAAAGATTTGAAAAGCATGCAGTTTCACTTAGTGAAAAGCTTTGATGTCTGTAGTTTTCCTTATCTTTTTAAAGTTCTTAATAGAGATTTAAAAAAATTCCAACATTTAAGCTATGGCAGTGAATGAATGTGTAGACCTGTTTGTGTGTGCTAGCACTAACTTAGCAGCTTTCTTGCCTTACTGGCCTAGCTGTGATTTTTGGGCTTGTCCAATTCTGTCTACATTATGTTCTTTTCCTATCTGCTGGCAGTTAGCCTTTTGGACTAGGTAGAAACAGATCATTTACCTTGTTTCCTCTTGGCTTCCCTCCCTCCACCCCTCTTTTTTTTTTGGCTGTGTGGTACCACTTATGTCATTTTTCATAGGACAGAATCACTATAACCTGATATTGAATTTGTAGATGCAAAACTAATGTGCTTGTCTGCTCTTCCCCCGAGGTCTGTCTGTAGAGTGTGTGTAGATACATTCTTGAGCGATTTCCTAACGTCTCACGTAAGGAGCATCTGTGTGTCTGCATCACTCATGTTTTCAGCAAGTGGATTCTGTGTCCGTTGAGGATAGAGACCTGCTTTGTATGGCAGCATTCCTACCCCTGTCCCTGGGGACTGCGTGAGCACACAGCAAAGCCTGTGCCCACAGGAATGAAATAAAAAGCAGTCCAAGGACCTTTTCCTTCTGTCAGGACCTTCCATAACATGTTTCTAGCTTACTTTTTAGTGATTGATCTCATTATTCATTCATCAAACATTTAAAAAACACTATACCATGCCAAGCTTTGGGAACATAACACCAAATAGAATAGGCAAGGTTCCTCCTTTCATGGATTTTATATTCTGGTTTGGGGAAGCTGAAGAAACAGAAAGGCAGTGGGGAAAGCGCTCTGATGAAACCCAGTGAGGCGATGATGGTTTCTGTTCCCGCTGGGTAGGGAAAAGCCTTTCTGAGTTGATGCTCCACTGAGATCTTCTGTCTATATGAAGACCTGGGGAACAATAGTCCTGCTTTTTCCTCTATGACAGCATCAGAGACCATGTAACTGTTTATATTTAAACTTAACTACTTTTAGATAAACTATTAATTTCTGGATCTCCAAGCACTAGCAGCATTTTAAATGTTTAAAGTGGGGTGTGCAGGTAGAGACCATTTCAGGGCAAAGGGGTCTATTGGGTTTCACTCCCCTAAAGTGGTAGAAAGTGTGTATGTTTAAGGGACTGAAAAGCAGCTTGTGTCACTGTGGAGCTTAGGCTGAGGGGAAGAGCTCCTTATGGGATGAAGCAGAGGGGTCTGGCCATGAGTGCCTTGTAAACTATAACTTTGTTTTTTGGAACTAGAGATTCAGTGTAGTCATGTCTCATCCCTACAAGACAGGCATTCTATTTGTGCAATGCCTTCAACCATTTTTACCTTGGGTATATTTGTTTGTTTGTTTATTTGTTTTTGCCAGTCCTGGGCTTGAGCTCAGGGCCTGAGCACTGTCCTTGGACTTTCTTAAGGCTGGAGCTCTACCAGTTGAGCATCAGCACCATCTATGTTTGTGGTACCGAGGAATCGAACGCTGGCCTTCTTGCGTGTTAGGCTAGCACTCTATCACTAGGCCAAATGCCAGGCCCTACCTTGGGTATTTTTGAGGCAGAGTCATGTTGTATGCCCTAGATGGCCTAGGCTGTGATTGTTCCACGTAGGCTTCCCCAAGTCACTGGGATGATAGAGATCCACACCATCATGCCCAGCAATTGTACTTCCCCCGTAGCTGGGATAACAGATGGGCATTGCCACACCCAGCCATTAGTTGAGATGGAGTCTTACAATCTTCCTTTTTGCCTAGTCTGGCTTCTACCGTGATCCTCTAATCTTTGCCTTCTAAGTAGGTAAGATTATAGGCTTCAGCTATTATACCTGTTCTAATCATCACATTTCTTTTAAAGGATTGTCTAGTAGTCTTTAAAAATTGGAGAGTTTTAGCCAACCATGGTGGTTCAGAGGCAGGATAGTTGTAAATTTGAGGCAGCCTGAGTTGCATAGTGAGTTCAAGATCAACTTGAGCTACATAATGAGATCCTCTCCAAAACCAAAGGCTGGAGATGTGTCTGACATGTATAAGATTCTGGGTTCAATTACCAGCACACACACAAAAAAAGGCAGTTCTGAAGTTGAACATAGGTATAATGTGTGTGTATTGTAATAGTAATAATTATTATTATAGATCACTGCTCTGTGGAGAAAGAATCATAGATGCTATGGCAGTGAGAAAGTTGAGAGGGTGGACTGACACTGATGATGGCTTTGACAATGGGTTGCAGGGAATGTGCATATCTGTGTTTTCTTTTTTAGGTAAAAGTGAATGTATTCATGATTTGGACTCGTGCAGTAAATGGACAAGAAAGAATGAAGGGTTTTCCAGTTACTAACGAGGAATTTAGAGAGGAATATGTTTTTTTTTAGTCTCCAGTTGGTTGGTAATCTTGCGTTCTTTTTCATATTTATGGGTCTGAGTTGCCTATTATGAGATGCAAATGATATCTAGTAGACACCTGGATATAGAAACTACAGTTTAGAAATAGATTAGAGTTGTAGATACAAATGTTGGATATACATACTATTTAAAGTTGTGGGATAGGATGAGATTCTTGAAGAATGAGGAAAAAAGCAGAGGTTCTAGGAAAGAGCTTGTGTGTGTGTGTGTGTGTGTGTGTGTGTGTGTGTGTGTGTGAGAGAGAGAGAGAGAGAGAGAGAGGGAGGGAGGGAGGGAGGGAGAGAGAGAGAGAGAGAGAGAGAGAGAGAGAGAGAGAGAGAGAGAGAGAGAGAGAGAGAGAGAGAGGGAGGGAGGGAGAGAGAGAGGGAGAGAGGGAGAGAGAGGGGGGGGGGACGGGAGTGGGAGAGAGGGAGAGACCAGGCATGTTTTCACTGGAGCACAGTCACATTCTTTCCCCACAGTGCTGAGGATGGTAAGAGTGAAGATGATAAGGATGATAAGTACCATTTACTGAGCCCTTTGCATGTTATTTAAAGCTCTATGGGGCAGGTATTTTTTTTTTTTTTTTTTTTTTTTTTTTTTTTTTTGCCAGTCCTGGGCTTGTACTTAGGGCCTGAGCACTGTCCTTGGGCTTTCTCAAGGCTAGAGCTCTACCACGTGAGCCTCAGCACCACTTCTGGCTTTTTTCTATGTATGTGGTATCAAAGAATCGAACCTGGGTCTTTGTGCATGCTAGGCAAGCACTCTACCATTAGGCCAAACTCCTGGCCCCAGAGCCAGGTACTTTTGTCTTGCATCCTGCTCTATGCGCGCTCTTATTCCTTATTCATTGAACAGATGAAACCTTTGATAGGCATTATTGTTATCCTCTTCTGTGCTTTGAAAGTGGTTTGAATTTGTCCTCCTCAAACTTCACATGTTGTCTTAGGTTACTGGGGTTTTGTCCTTGGGAAGAGATGAAGTTCTTTAGAGAGGAAATTCCCCAGCCTTCTGGCTTGCCATTTTAGGGAATTACCTCTCACTCTTTCACATGCACTGTCTTCAATAAAACTTCTGTCAGCTGAGTGGAAGAAGCTAGGTGCCATGACCTTCACCTCCAAACTACTTGCTTGCCTGTGTGCTTCCTCACCCCTCCTCTCCTATCCTCTCCCCTCCCTCTCTGCCAGTTCAGGGGCACTGTCCCTGGACACTTTTCGCTCAAGGCTAGCTCTCTGCCACTTTAGCCACAGCACCACTTCCAGCCTTTTCTGTGTATGTGGTTCTGGGGAATCGCACCCAGGGCTTCGTGCATGCTAGGCAAGCACTCTATCACTAGGCCATGCTCTTGGCCCAAACTTGCTTTCTTTATAAAGTTGTAGAAAGGAAGTAAGAACAAATACACCTGCATTTTAGGAAACAGTGGCTTAGGAGAGGAGGATAAGTAACTTGGCTTTTAAGTGAGGCAGAACTCAGACATAACTAACTGCCTGGCTTCAAAGCTATGTGCTGCCTCTTATTTTTCTTCAGAAAATGTTTTGCCTCCCATATGGGGTTTGGGGAATCATTGCTACTCCTGAGGATTAACTAAAGTTTCCCTATTTGAAACTTTACCTCTTAACAGCTCATCTTCACACATCATCTTCCACTGCCTCATTTCTTCTTAGGATACTTGGATTCGCATCTGTCTTAAAGCTAAGTATACAACTGACCCCCTCAAATGAAACTACTACATTTTCAGTTTTATTTTTTATCTTCCCTAATAAATTGGTATTCTCTTATTTCATTACATCAGATCTGATATTATTTATTTGTACCTCACAAATATTCACATCGTAATCACAGTATGATGTCTTGTGTGTTTTAGTTGCAGAAGTAAAGACTAATTTGATTCTGTCACTTCTGCCTTTTTCCAGTGTTTTAAGTTCTTTATGAGGCTGAGATGTGATATGCTATAAATCCTCTTCATCCCTGTCATCTGGCATTAAAACCTCTTTGACCTTGTACCAAGGCCTCCTCTCAATTCGGGTTTTAGCAGAGCCCTCCCTTGCCTGGTATACCTCTTCCACCACCTGCACCTCTCCAGGCCCTACTCTCATTTGAGGAGAGGGAAACTGATTATGAATGAGGAGAATTTGTTGTGGTAAAGCCCGCCCCAGCTCTTTTCTGTGGGACTTTCTTTTTCACTGATTTCAAAGCAGGCACAGGTGATCTATTATGTAAGGGAAAACCCCCTCACAAAAACGTTGGTTGCAGCACAGATGTGTAAATTATAGACCTTGATTGAAATTCCGTTTTTTTTTTTTACTTTGACTTTTGTATTTGATCCTAAATCTTGGGGAAAATAATGCCAGAAAATTATTAATCCCTGGCACATTATTATAGTTTTTTAAACCTCTTAGGTTTGGATTCAGAATAAGTAGCCTTTATAAATAGGAAGTGACAGAAGCTTAGAGGGTAAATGGTGATTTTGTTTGATTTACTATGTCAAGAAATTTACCTGGAAGCATATAAGCAGGCACTAAAAACTATGGTTGATGAAGAATCATTTAATATGTACATTGCTTGTTCCTGTTACAGATTGTTGCATTTTTTTCTTTATGGAACTGAACAATGTGTTGTCTATAATTATATTTGGGCATCTAGTATTCTTATTTACATTCTACTTTTGACTTCCTTTCAGAGCTAAGTTGGTGAATTTCAATTAAATGCCAAATTATGCATGTGAAAAATCTTTTTGTTCCTGTGTTGCTATGAGCAACAGTTGTTAAATGTTCGCCTTTCTTTTAAAACAGGAATTGGGGACAAATAAATACATGAAATTTAGCAGGTTAAAGAAAATCATCATTTAGTGTTGTGAGTGTTCTACCTGTAGCATAAATTGCTATTTGACCATAATTATGGTGCAGGAGGAATGCTGTAGAAGTGAATAATCAGACACTTTGACAAAACATTCCTAAAATACTATTCAAATGAGGAAAGACTGGCGAACTTCGCCTGGGTAGCCAAGCATTGAGTCTCTTCAGTCACTTGTCTGACTGGGTTTACTGTTGCGGCCTAAATGAATCTGTGTACCGTGGTTTGCATAGAAAGGCCATTACTTGCCTGAAATTTCCTAATTTTTAAAAAAATAACCTCATCTCCTTTCCTCCCCACAGCTTTCTCTTATTCTTAAAGACGTCTTTTGTCTGGGTGGTATTTATTTCATTTGCTTTCTACCCTCCTTGCAGTCTAAATTTTACTGACTCCTGGTGATTGCTTAGACGTGTTATTTGATTCTATTCTGTGAGTTTTGATTATACTCCTTAGAGCTGTTTAAACTAGCAGAGTTTACATAAATGAGTGGCGGTAGTAAAGGACACAGTTGGCCCATTTGAACAAAAGTCAAGAGCAATGTGGTGGCCAGCAGGCTGAGCACTGCTTGTCAGGGTTCTTGAGAAGCCAGTGGAATTTGTGCTGTGGAAGGACATCAGATCCCTAGTTAAAGGCCTGGGGTTTGGGGATAGCCTGGGTTAGGGATTTATGGTCATAATGAAATCAATTGCTTTTAGAGACTACAGAACTCAGCCAAGAGGCCCTTTGTTCTCTTCCTGCCTTCTGGTTTCTTGCTCTGCTCTTTATCCAGAACAAACCCTGTGGCACTGGTCTTCTTACAGTTTGTAAGATTTTGGGAGAGCCTACTGTACCTCTGTCTTCCACAGGTAGGGGTATTAAACCTCTCACACGTGGTTCTCTGTATTTTGTGCATGTATCATGCAAAGCAATGTTTGTTAGTTTTTTTTGTTTGTTTTTTTTTTTGCCGATCCTGGGACTTGAACTCTGGGCCTGGGCACTGTCTCTGAGCTTTTATGCTCAAAGCTGGTGCTCCACCACTTGAGCCACATCGTCACTTTTGGCTTTTTCTGTTTATGCGGTACTGAGGAATAGAACTCAGGGCTTCATGCATGCTAGGCTAGCACCCTGCCACTAAGCCACATATCCAGCCCCCAAACAATGATTATTATTAATTTTTTTTTGTGCCAGTCCTGGGGCTTAAACTCAAGGCTTGGTCACTGTCCTTGGGCTTTCTCAAAGTTAGTACTTTACCACTTGAGCCATAGTAACACTTCAGGCTTTTTCTGTATATGTGATACCAAGAAATTGAACTCAGGGCTTAGTGGATATTAGGCAAGCACTCTACCCACTAGGCCACACTCCTTGCTCAACAGTGATTTTTTTTTTTTGCCAGTCTTGGGCTTGAGCTCAGGGCCTGAGCACAGTCCTTGGACTTTCTCAAGGCTAGAGCGCTACCATTTGAGCCTCAGCACCACTTATGGCTATATATGTGGTACCAAGGAATTGAACCTGGGTCTTCATGCATGCTAGGCAACACTCTACCACTAGGCCAAACTCCAGGTCCCAACAGTGATTTTTTTTTTTTTTTGGCCAGTCCTGGGCTTTAGCTCAGGGTCTGAGTACTGTCCTTGGACTTTCTCAAGGCTAGAGCTCTACCACTTGTTCCACAGCACCACTTCCGGCTTTTTTGTATGTATGTGGTACCAAAGAATCGAACCCGGTCTTCGTGCATGCTAGGCAAGCATTCTGCCACTAGGCCAAACTCCCAGCCCCGTCAACAGTGATTATTTTTAAAGGCAAGTTTTAGTTTTAATTTTGGACATTTAACTTTTATTATCTTAATTTTTTGTTAAGATGTCAGTTTAAAAAGTACAGATAAAATTTTAGGATATTAATCTAAGATATTGTGGGGTATGACTGGAAATTTAAGATGGTTATATACTTCTATGAAATGGACATTTAAATCAGTAAGGAATATTTTTTTCCTTAGGTAATATATATATATTGTCATTTTTACATTCACACTGATAAGGATCATCATTCTGATATGCAAAGCTTATGAATAATATAGAATACATAGAACTCAAGTTTTACATAGGAAAAAAGTCTTCAAACATTACTGTTGTGTATATTTCCTTCCTGTTGCTTAGTATCAGCTGTTCTCTCCCTTCTCTCTTTCCCTTCACCGCCCCTGAATTGTTCAGGTCACCTTCCACTTATTCTGTGTCCTCCTCCCACCTTCCCAGAGATGTGCACTTACTTGTACCTGTATGAGGTAGAGGATACAGAGTCCTTCACCAATGATAGGACAAATTAAGAAGGGGTCCTTCTTGTCCTCATCCTTGGGGTCTTTAGGTATTATTTCATGTACATATGAAGGGGTGTTTGGGCATTACTATCTGGTGCCTTCCTCCTGAGACTATCCTTTGGCCTCACTGTGTTTAGGTGTCTTGAGTCCTGTTTACTTTGCCCTGTCTCCTCACATTTTAAATTTAACACCTGTATATCAAGGAGACCATGTGCCTTTTGTCTCTCTGCTCTTGGCTTATCTCTTGCAACATGATTTGTTCTAGTTCCATTCATTTCCCTGCAAATGGCATTATTTTGATGTTTCTGATGGCTGTAATGTTCCATTGTATATATGTACCACATTTTTTTTTGATCCATTCATCTATAGTGGGGCATCTGGGTTGTTTGGCATCTTGCTGCTGTGAATGGTGTAGCAATGAGCATGGATATGCAAGAGGCCTTGTCATATTCTGGGTTATGATGCCTAGCAGTGCTATGGCTGGGTCATAAGAAAGGTCTATGCTCAGTATTTTGAGGAACCTCCAGACTGCTTTCGAGAGAGATTGTACTAGTTTACATTCCCATCAGCAGTAAATAGGGTTCTCTTTCTCCACATCTCCCCAGCATTTGCCGTTGTCTGAATTCAGCATGTTGGCCATTCTGACTGGATAAGGTCGTATCTCATCGTTGTTTTTATTTGAATTTACTTTATGGCCAGGGATGATGAGCATTTTCTCATGTGTTTATTTGCCATTTCTACCTCTTCTGAGAAGTTTCTCTTTAGCTCCCTTGCCCATTTAGTGATTGGTTTATTAGTTTTGGGTAGGATTAGTTTTTTGAGTTCTCTGTATATAATGGATATTAGGCCCTTGTCTGATGTTTTGCTGATAAATATATTTTCCCAATTGATTGGCTGTCTCTTTAGTTTAGTATCCATGTCTTCAGTTGTGCAGAAACTTTTTATTTTAATGTAGTCCTGTTTGTCAAGTCTCTCTCCAATCTGTTTTGCCCATGGGACTCCGTTTAGGAAGTTCCTTCCTGTGCCTATGTGTTCTAGTGTCTCTCCTACTCTGTCTTGCAGTAGCTTCAGAGTTTCAAGTCTGATGTTGAGGCCTTTAATCCATTTTGAGTTGATGTTAGTGCATGGTGACAGGCTGGGATCCAGTTTCAATTTTCTGCAAATGACTACCCAGTTTTCCCAGCACCAGTGGTTGAAGAGGCTATTTTTTTCCCTACTGTATGTCTTTGGCTCCTTTATCAAATATCAGGTGACTATATGTATGTGGTTTTATTTCTGGATCTTCTGGTCTGTTCCACTGCTCTTTAGGTCTGTTTTTGTGCCAACACCAGGTTGTTTTTGTTATTATGGCTCTATAGTAGAACTTGAAATCTATAGTAGAACTGTGATACCACCTGGGTTATCTTTTTTGCCTAAAATTGCTTTGGCTATTCTAGGCCTTTCGTTGTTTCATATGAATTTTTGGATTGTTTTCTCTATTTCAGCAAAAAAAAAAAAGTCATTGGAATTTTGATAGGGATTGCATTGACTCTGTACATCATTTTTGGCAATATGGCCATTTTCACAGTATTGATTCTACCATGAGCATGGAAGGTCTTTCCATTTCCTGATGTCTTCTTTGATTTCTTTCTTTAGAACTTTACAGTTTTTACTGAATAGATCCTTTACATCTTTGGTTAGGTTAATTCCTAGATATTTTGTTCTCTTTGTTTCCCTGATTTCCCTTGTTTTTTTTCCCCTTATTTATTGATTGATTGATTGATTGGTCTATCATGGGGCTTAAATTCTGGGCCTGGGCAGACACCGTCCCTGAGCTCTTCAGCTCAATGCTACCATTTTACCACTCGAGCCACAGCACCACTTCCAGTTTTCTGGTGGTTAATTAGAGATGAGAGTCTACAATATGGTGCCCAGGTTGGCTTTGAATCGTGATCCTCAGATCTCAGCCTCCTTAGTAGTTAGGATGATAGATATGAGCTATTTTGATTTCCTCCTTTATTCAGAATTTAAAATCCTTTGTATGTCAGACTTCTTAAAAGCATGGTCAGTTATACATGCTCCCTCCCCCCCAAGGAACGTATAACCAGAGAAATTGTCCCAAGCATAAGAAATGTCCCCAGAGCTGCACTCATACCCAGGTGCCAGGAGGTGACATGGGGCTGTTGGGACTGCTTTTAATGTTGCCGGTCCCTTGCTGGCTGAGGCTGGTCTGCAGTTGATTGCTCTTTCCATCTTCCCAGTCTTCATTTCCATGATGACTCCGGACTGGAAGTTCTTAATGAGGCAGGGGTGTCTCCTTGATGAAGATCTAGAGGCATGCTTAGTTTTCACAAGTTCAATTCTCAGATGATTCATGGCACAAGTGTTCTGTGAAGTCTGCTTTCAGGTGCTGTGTTCACATTATCTGACAAACATGTTCATCTATATTTGTGCTCCCTGGCTACTGTTCTGTAATTCCTACAGTGATGCTGTTATAGCCATCATGAACTATAAAACGTTTTCATAGCTACTGTAATATTTTAAATATACTAATTGCCATCGTTTTGTGAAAAATCAAAAACTTTTTTCTTTCTTTTTTTTTTTTTTGCTGGTTACTTTGGCTTTAACTCAGGGCTTGGATACTTTTAGCTTTTTCACATAGGCTGGATATACAGACTTTCTTACTAAGGTCGGCTTCAAACTAAGATCCTCAGATCTCAGCCATCTAAGTGGTTAGGATTATAAGAATGAGCAGGTTGTGCCTGGTTAATGTTACATTCTTTTTAAAAATTTTAGTGGGGGGGGGAGGGTAATGGGTACCAAGACATGTGAAATGGTATCAATGTATGTGAATTAATGCACCTTCTATCTGGCAAATATCATTAACCCTTTTATTAATTACAATAAAAAATATAAAAAAAAATAAAATACCACAAAAAAATTTAGTGAAAAATGTGAGAAAACGGGGGCCGGGAGTTTGGCCTAGTGGTTAAAGTACTTGCCTAGCATGCATGAAGACCCGGGTTCGATTCCTCGGTACCCCACATACATAGCAAAAAAAAAAATCCAGAAGTGGTGCTGAGGCTCAAGTGGTAGAGCTCTAGCCTTGAGAAAGTCCAAGGACAGTGTTCAAGCCCTGAGCTCAAGCCCAGGACTGGCAAAAAAAAAAAAAAAAAAAAAAAATGTGAGAAAACTTACTTGATTGAAGCCAGTTAATTATATATGTATTTAGTTGGGAAAGAAAATGAAAAAAAAAATCAGGTAGATTTAGTTTGGTAGTTCATTGTTTAGTATTGGACCTAAAATTTCATAATGTTGTTTTATATTCATGTTCCCTCCTGCCCCCAAATAATATTAAGCCTGTTGAAAATTTTTCAAGCTTAACTTAATATGTATGCCTTTTTAGGCATTGTTTCAATGTCAAAGTGAAAAACTCCATGTAGTCCTTGTTTGAGTTTACTCTAGACTGTAGGTGTCTTATTTATCTTCAGTGTTCCAGAAGAATTCACTTTCTTCCCATGTTCCTCCCTCCAGCTTGGAAATGAGAACAACCATTCCACATTCCTGGCTGTACAGCAATTTAGGCCTTTATGACTGTCTGGTAAATGCATGGTTGCTGAGAAAAGCAACCTAGTCCTAGATTGGCCTAGGGCTAAGAACTGAAGGAGACACTCTGTCACTCATATAGGTGCAAGGTCTGAATGGTATGAACTTAAAATGAAGCTTTTGTACCCTGTGAATCACTTTGCCCAAGTGTGACCCTGTTCATTTCTTCTATGCCTGTGGTACTTTTTATTTTGCAGTATTGGAGTTTGAACTCAAGAACTTGGCTTGCCAGACAAGCACTTTACCACTTGTGCCATACCCTCAGCTTTTTTTGCTTGGACTGTTTTTTGACAAGTAATGTCATAATTAGGGCCTTGCCAGGATCATTTTACATTGAACTTTTATGAGACAGTGATACATTTCTATAGTTGGTGCTTGTTTTCAGTGTCTGTGGAACATGAACTTATTTGCATTTCAAGTCCTCCACTCTTCCCCACTTGAATTTGTCCCTCTTTCTCATAATCCATGTCTGTGAGTATAAGATAGATCATCTCCTTTTCCAGGTTTCTCTTAGTTTTATGTGACCTGTTCTTGTCTTTCACAATGCAAATCCCCCCCCCCCCTTTTTTTTTTTTTTGCTAGTCCTGGGGCTTGAACTCAGGGGCTGGGATAGTGTCCTTAAACACTAGCTCAAGGCTAGTGCTCTTCCACTTGAGCCAAAGCTCCATTTTCAGCCTTTTCTGAGTATGTGGTACCAGAATCGAACTCAGGGCTTCATGCATGCTATGCAAACACTCTACCAGTAGGTTCCACTCCTGGCCCCACACAATGTAAATCTTTCAGAAGAGTACAGGTCAGTTGTTTTATAGCATGTATTTCAAATTGGGTTTGTCCCAGACTACCTGAAGGATCTTAGGTTATCTAACCTGGCCAAAGCACTACATAAGGTGTATGGTGTCCCCCCTTTTTTTGTGTGTGTGGTGTACCAGGAGTTAAGTCATGCCATGTGCTTTCCTTGGATGATACTACTTTTTTCTCCACTATACAGTTACTATTTGTTTGTTTGTTTTAATGTTATAACTAACAGAAAATGTATGGAAAACATTTTGAGGGTATATGAAATTCCAATTTTTCATACATTTGAGAAGTTATCTTTACTGATAACTGAATGGATAAATGTTTTTCTGAACAAAATATGTTAGTATTTGAGGAACCTGTTGTCTAAGTTCAAGATTACTTAGTGAACATATGTGGAATGACTAAAAACTTTGAATTTTAACTTGGGCCCAACATAGGTAAAGAAGGTAACTGAGAATGCAAGGTGATCTTACATGACTGGGAGAGTCACCAGGAATGGCACATTGAATTTTGGGATGCTTATTACCCAGAATTCCTTCAGTACTGAGGTCTTATGAGATGGTAACCAGGATGAAAATTCTGTTACAGGAGAAATGGCTGGTGAAAAAGTGAATACTCAATTTGATGAAAGTAACATTTCAAGGGATATGTGTGGTGCCTTCTAACTGAGCAATATTTCATCTTATTGTTCATAGCGTAAGGACTGTGAAAGTGGAAAACTATATTTATAATTATTCTGGGATGGTGAGTATAAAATAGGACTGCCCTGGAAAATGCAAACACCTACTTAACAGAGTCTTCAAATATTTGAACTTTGTCATATGAACAAAATAGTTTAGATTTCATCTGTGGGAGAGAGAAGAGCACAGGACACAAATAGGAAGATATATACTTTTTGCCTTATGATGAACCACAATCTAATTCTTACAGTTGTTGAGGAATGGAACACCTTACAAGGTGAAGTGTTTCTCATGACTCCAGTGCTGAGAATTTGTCCAGCCATCCTTTCTTAGACTTGATAAGAAACAGATTAGGTGAATGTACCAATCTGTCAAAATGTTTGTGTACTTATTCTTTCCAAGAACTACAACAGATGCCAGTTTTCTCATTCAGTTTAGCTTACCCATTCATATTCTCCTGGCTTTTAACCAGAGAAGGTTAGAATTCAAGTCACTGATGACTTTTATAAAAGGCTTATCTCTTTAGTCATTTGATCTCTTGTTAAAGCTGCAGGCTCTGTCCATTCTGTATTATGTATAAACCCCTCCTTCCATTCAGTAGAATCTCAGGCTGGTGTATATATTTTTATTAATTTTTATTTATTTATTTAGCCAGTCCTGGCCTTCAGCTCAGGGCCTGAGCACTGTCCTTGGACTTCCTCAAGGCTAGAGCTCTACCATTTGAGCCTCAGCATCACTTCTGGCTTTTTTTCTATGTATATGATACCAAGGAATCAACCCAGGTCTTTGTGCATGCTAGACAAGCACTCTACCACTAGTCCAAACTCCCGGCCCCTTTTATTTTTATTTTAACTTGTCTCTGGCCTTGAAGAGCATCTGCTCATCTCTTGTCCAGAGAGTTTTTGGTTGTGCTGTTGTACATCCTTTTGCTTTATTCACCTGTTTGCGGTAAGTTAAAAAATTATCCTTTTAAATTTAAAAACGTGTTTTGTTTTGTTTTTTGATCAGTCATGGGGCTTGAACTCAGGGCCTGGGCCCTGTCCCTGAGCCCTTTTGCTCAAGGCTAGCACTGTAACAGTGTGAACAATAGCACCACATCTGGTTATTTGGAGATAAGAGTCTCATGACTTTTCTTGCCCAAGCTGTCTCTGAACCATAACCCTCAGATTTCAACCTTCTAAGTAGCTAGGATTATAGACATGAGCCACCAGCGCACCCAGCTTACTTTTAGTTTTAATTTTTGTTTTTATGTCATCTAAGCAAAAAATAATTTCTTTTCAATGCAAAACAATCTTTTAAACTAAAGGAATATAGACTTTGTTCAACACTTGCTGCAGGTGCTATGGTCATTCTAGAGTGTTCATGATATACTTAATTCTTGGTACCTTCTTTCCAGCAACTCAGAGAAGTAGATGAGACTTTTCATTTTATAAGGGAGATTAAAGAGGTTAAGTAATCTGTCTCTGAGGTAACACAGCCAGTATGTGTCTAAGCTGGATACAAGTCCATGTATTTATTCATTCAACTAATGTCTGAGTGCCCGCATTGTGCAATGCATTTTGTGAGTTCCTGCCTTCTTTTCCAGTCACCTCCCTTTCCCTTTTTCACATTCCAGTCACATTGGCATTTTCCTGTACTTCTCTGGTGCCAAGTAAGACAGACTCATCTACTATCCTCATAGTTTAGAGTCTAGCCTGGTAAGCAGACATAGAAGAGTAGTTTTGTTTTAAGTATCATAAGTTTTAGGAAGAGGGCACAATGACAGGAAATAGGGAGGCTTTTCTGGGGAACCAAGGATGTACCATTTAAATAGATAACTGAGGATAATGGAAGTTAGCCAGAAAAGACTGAATGGGGCCCTTTTGTGGAAAGAGCCTGCGCAAAAATCTTTTTAGTAGGGTGAAGCTGAATGAATACCTGGGAAGTTTCAAAAGAATCATGGAATTAGTGAGGAGGAAAGTAGAGAATAAGGAAGAAGGGAAAGCAATAGAGAGAAGGAGAGGGGAAGAAAGGTGCTTTGATGGGAAGTTGAAAACTTTGAAGTTAGATCGAGGTCTTAGTTGTTTATCCTTAGAGTATATTAGAGTATCTTTGCTTACTTTTGCTTTTTTGAATAGGTGGAACAGTGATATAGTTTGATATACAAAAGACATTGAAGGGTTTAGTATTATTGTTGTCCTTTTCTTTTTTCAGTTCTTTGATTAGGAGACATCTATAGTTCAATTTCTCATGTGTCCTTTCACAGATGGTCTGTGTATATAGGCAGATAGATAACAAATCTCTATATATATTTTCTCATCTTTTAAAAAAATCATATATAAAATATTATGCACACAAGCTGTTCTATTTGCCTTTTTTCACTTAACATGTTTTTATGACATTTCATAGAAGTATATAGCTATTTTCTTCTTTTTTTAGGGGGGGTGGGATTGGTCGTGGAGCTTGAACTTGGTCTGGGCATTGTCCCTGAGCTCTTCAGCTCTAGGCTAGTGCTATACTGCGTGAGCCAGTGTCACTTCCAGTTTTCTGGTGGTTAATTGGAGATAAGAGTCTCGTGGACTTTAGTGCCTGGGCTGGCTTTGAACCACGATCCTCAGATCTCAGCCTCTTGAGTGGCTAGGATTATAGATGTGAGCCTATAATCACTATGGCTATTTTCTTCTTTATATAACTAGTTTATAGGACAGTAACACTGACAGTAAGGCAATGAACTGTAAGCATCCTGAGCATGTGAGAATTTCTTCAGTGGTGGCCTTTGTGGAATCATAAACTGCCTAAACCAAGGGTCTGCTGTATTTTTCTCTATTTAGATATCCTTTGATTTCTTTATTATTTTAGAGTCTTCAGAGTTTGATATCTGTGCAAGTTTAGTTAGATTTATATTAATATTTCTTTTTTTATATGTGTCTGACAGTAATGGAGCTTGAACTCAGAGCCTGGGCTCTGTCCCTTTAGAGCTGATGTTCTATCTCTTCACTTCTAGCATTTTACTGGTTAATTGGAGATCAGAATTTCAAAACTTTTCTGCTCAGGCTGGCTTTGTACCATAGTCTGCAGATCTCAGTCCCCTGCATAGCTGGTATTACAGTTGTGATGCACCAGCACCTGATGTAGTTCATTTTTTGGAGATGTTCTTATAGAATCACTGTAATTTTTCATTTTGAATTGTCCAGTGTTGACACTGAAGAAAAGGAAAAAAGCCTACGGAGGAAAAAAGCCTAATTCCTCATTCATTGAGTATGAAATGAACATAGTGACTTTCAAAAACTGAAGTAATTTTACAATAGAAAAAGATAACAGACATTACTTCAGCCCAACTACAGTCAGTAAGAAATAGCACCTGTGGTAAGGGTGGCAGGTGACAGATTAAGGGGTCAATGATATGTCATTAGGCCAATTTAAAGTGTACCATATGTTGAACATATGTCTTCAATTTCATTTGTATTCTTTGTGCACCTAGAGAAAGTGCTCCCTAACCCCAGAAGGAATGCTGTAAATAACAGGATCTGACCAGATGGCTCATATCTCTGCCATAAATAGAGTCTATTTTCCTGACTTTGCGGTATAATAAGATAGATCTCATAAAGTGGCATTTTTTAGTAACTACATAAGTTACTCTTTACTTGTAACCTCCACTGAAGCAGGAAAATGACAAGAAGCAAAAATTACCATATGTCACTAGGAACCTTCCCAAAATATGTGACAATTCAGTAAGGGCTTTAGAAAGAAAGACAAAAAAAAAAAGCAGCTCATTTGTCAAATAAATATAACACTTTGGCTCTGAATTGGGCGCCATACAATGATTATACAAAGGAACTTGAAAGGAGGAAGAAGCTCCATTTCTTGGCAATGCTTACACATACCTCTCTTAAAACTATTCCAAAAGCAGAACCTGTATTTCCACCACAGCTATTCTTGATACAGATGATAACGAACTTCAGTTAGAGCCTGCAGTAAGGGAGAAAAGTCTCAGCTTTAACTAGAGAAAAGTAAATGTAGATTAAATACCCCTTCTGCATGCCAGAGGATCTGGGGAATTTCTACCAAAGTCAGGATGATAAATAGCGAGTCTGTTCCCACTAAGAAGCAGAGGCAACAGCTTCTCTCTCTGTCTCTGTCTCTCTCTGTATCTCTTTCTCTCTCTCTTCTCCCTTACCACTCCCCCCCCACCCTTTCTTTCTCCTTTCTCTTTTTTGGTTCCAGTCCTGCAACTTGGACTCAGGGCCTGGGCACTATCTCTGAGCTTCTTCTACTTCTTCTTCTTTTTTTTTTTTTTCTGAGCTTCATTTACTCAAGGCTAATGTTCTACCACTTGGGCCACAGCTCTATTTCTAGTTTTTTTTGTGTGTGTGTGTGTGTGTGTGTGTGTTTGTTTGGTTTTTTGAGGGAGGTTAGTTTTTATTGGAGTTTATAGAGTCTCACAGACTTTTCTGTGGCTTCAAAGTACAATCTTCAGATCTCAGCCTCATAAGTAGGTAGGCACGAGTTACCCATTCTTCCATCTGTACAAATACAATCCCCATCTCATGTTAGTTTCTTCCACAGAAAAACTAGGACTTCAGTCTTGTTTAATTAAGATAAGGTCAGGCCATCAAACCTTTGAACAACTCCAGGCAACCTCCACATCCACTATTCTTGGGCTTTTGTGTATGCATGCCAAAAGGATTTTAGGATTTTATTTATGATTACAGGACGCTTTAAGCATGTATTTTGTGAGAAAAGCATTTTGTGAGAAAAGTTCCAAAATGATTATTCTCAAGTACCTCAACGTTCAGTCTTCAGAATCATCTCTCCACACTCCCCATGAGCAGTGTCAGCCTGGCTCAGGTATAACTGAGAACCATAGCATTAATTCTTCTGGGTATCAGTTTGATTAATCCTGATGAATTCATACTTTTTTTTTGGTTAGTCAGGGGACCTATGGGCCTGGGTACTGTCCCTTAGTTCTTCAGCTCAAGGCTAGAACTCTACCACTTGAGCCACAACAACACTTCAGCTTTGTCTGTATATGTGGTACCGAGGAATTGAACCTGGGTCTTGGTGCATGCTAGGCAAGCACTCTACCACTAGACCAAACTCCTGGCCCCTGAATTCATACTGTTGTATGATTAAGATATAGAGTATCTCTGTCACCTTCCAAGTCTTCCTGCAGATGCCTAGGTAGTCCCGTTTATACCATATGCCCTGGCAACCAGAGAACAGACAATTCTGTCCTCCAGTCTTGTAATTTTCCTAAATTTTCTTTCTCAGTATCAGGTAAGGTTAATCACAAATGATATAGTCCGTCATTTGAGTTTACTCCCTCTCACTTATTTACCAGACACATTTAATGGCTAGAAAGAAGATGCTGCTGCCTTCTGTAAGGTGAAATTGGTTCTCAGAATTTGCAAAGCCTGAGATAGTACAATTGTTGAGGTTCTTCATAAACTACGGCATGTAAACACACACGTGTACATTTTCTATAACTATGCCTAAATAGCCCTGTGTTCTATATACCTATATACACATTTATACATTGTGTTCATATATATATATATATATCTACATATATATGCTACTAAAATATTTTAAAAGACTGAGGGGTAAACGGTTGAGAAACACTAATAAAGCATAATGCATTTGAGGCTTATCCATGTCTTTGCATGTATCTATAGGGTGTTCTTTTTATTTAACTAGTATTTAGGTATGAAAGTCAATCTTTAGATCTCAGTGTCCTGAGTAGTTAGGCATGAGCCACCAGTAGTGGGCTGTGTGTGTGTGTGTGTGTGTGTGTGCGTGTGTGTGTGTGTGCATGTGCATGTGCCTGCACTCATGCACACCCATGTGTGCCCATGCCTAAACTGTGGCTTGAACTTGAACTCACTCTCCCTTAACTTTTTCTCTCAAGGCTAGTACTCTAACACTTGAACCACAACTCCACTTCCAACACTTTTGCTGGTTAATCGAAGAATCTCACTGACTTTTCTGCCTGGGCTGGCTTCAATCTGCAGCTCCCAGACTTTGGCCTCCTAAGTAGCTAGCATTACAGGTGTGGGCCACGGGTGCCTGGCTCAAGAAACAGCAAATCTTAATATAGCCGGATTCATCCACCTTCTCCCTTTTGATTATGCATTTTGTCTTTTTGTTCAAGAACCATGTGTCCTTCATCCTTTCAGTAGAGCATATCATCATATGTGGGTATTCAAGTGACTAGGACCTAATGTTTTGAGTTTGGAGTGTGGAACATAATGGCATTGTGTTCTTTGCTAAGACAAAACTGTCCACCCTTCTCACAAGCATCAGTGTCTATATCACGTGTCCATGTGTGCTGATTCTGCTTTTTATGTTGATCTTCAGTTGCCTAAATCTAGTTTATTTAGTTTTTTTTTTTTTACTGTCATATTTTCTTAAGTATTTTCAGTTTATAAGCCAATTTGGGATTCAGTAGAGAATGTCTCCTAGATTATTTCTGTGAAGACAATGATACCATTTATGAATAATCACACTTTTGTCCTTCCTTGCTTATCCTTAATCCTTTTATTTCTTTTTCCTGCTGTACAGCCCAGGCTTAGACTTGGAATACAGTGTTGAATTGAAGTAGTGATAATGGACATCTTTGTTTTGCCCTAAGTCCCACAGGGAGTGCTTTCACCCTCAATAGGTAGGTATTTGGTACTTTACCTGCTTAAGGAAGTTCCTGTCTGGATGTGAGGGAGATCTGGCTGTGTGACATCTATCACCTCATTGACTGCCAGGTTGATTTGGCTGTTCTGGCATGGCTTCATACATGCACTTCGTGGAAGGGAGAATCTTGTATGACAGGTGGACTGTTATTAGAAGGTGTAAGTATTTGCTATTCCTCTCAAGTGACCAATGATCAGTATAAAGTGCTACATTTTGTGAAGATGTGTCCCTGTCTGTGAGATGTTAAAGTGTTTTTCAAATGTACATTTACTACAATCAAGGGTCTTGTTGTTTTGTGCTTTATATCTATATTTTTGAGTGAGCAAGACCTACCAATTTTGCTTCCTCATTCTTTTCTTCTCAGGTTTTGGAATTAAGATTTTACACTGTGATAAAGTGAAAAACATGTTCTTTTTCTCTGTAATCTTGAATTGTTGGTATAATGTCAACTTTCTTTGGCTGAACAAACCTATAAAATGATATGGGCATGGCATTTAACTACTGATAGTTTTAAAATGTTTATGGAACTATCAAGCTTTTCTAATTTTAGATCCTATCTTTGTAGTTTCATTTTTAAAGGAATTTGTTTATTTCACCTATATGTTGACATTTATTAGTATAAAATGATTAATAATAAATTTCTATGTGTTTAATCTGTGTAGCATCTATAGTAAGGCTCTTCCTCATATCTGCTGTTGACTTTTTGTAGCTCTATTTTTTTTCTTTTCTGGATCTGGGGCTTGAACTCAGGGCCTGAGCTCTGTCTCTCAAGGCTAGTGCTCTACCACCACTTGAGCCACAGTTTCACTTCTGGCTTTTTTTTGGGTCATTTATTGGAGATAAGACTCTCGCAGACTTTCCTGACATGGCAGGCCTTGAACCACGATCTTCAGATATCTCAGCCTCTTGAGTAGCTAGGATCATCACTGCCCAACTCGTACTTCTATTCATTACTTACCAGTTTGTGTTAGAAATTATCAACACTTTTATCCTTTTAGAGAACTAAAGTTTTAAAATAGTATTTAACAGGTTTTTTGTTTTTCCTTTTGAGATGAGGCCTCTCTGTATATACTCAGGCTACCTTCCCTTCAGTGCACAATCTTCCTGCGTTAGCCTCACGAATATTATCAGCATTTCATTTTATGTAGTTTTGACTTTCAGATAGAAGGTTTTCTCTTTGACTTTATTTAATACATTGTAAAACTTGGTTGACTTTTTGTTATTGTATCTTATTTTGGGAGTATCTCAGTTTATTTTCAAGTTTGGTCATTCATTTTTTTAAGCCTTTTTTTTGGGGGGGGGGGGGTCTTGGGGCTTGAACTGCCTGGGTGCTGTCCCTGAGCTCTTCAGCTCAAGGCTATCCCCCGTACCTCTGTGCCTGGGCGCTGTCCTTGAACTCATCAGCTTAAGGCTACTGCCCTACCCTCCAGCCAAGCCCCACTTCCCATTTTTTTTAGCTTAATTGGAGATAAGAGTCTCAGGTCCTTTTGTGCCCAAGCTGGCTTTGAACCTTGATCCTCAGATCTCAGCCTCCTGAGTAGCTAGGATTATAGGCATGAGCCACCCTGTGTGTTTAAATTTCTTGAACTTTGATCCTCAGATCTCAGCCTCCTGAGTAGCTAGGATTATAGGCATGAGCCACTGTGCATGTTTGTTTCTTCTCTTGAAGTTGAGTATACATACTCATTGTATGGTCTTTGGTAATTCTAGTACTTCTAATAAATTTCTTTTGTATTACTTCGTTTTTGCTCATGGTATTCTTGTTTGCTTGTGTTTTCAGTAAGGATTTGCTGTGAGACACCTTTGAGGGAGGAGGGCACAGTGTTGGGTGGGCAGGGTAACACTATGTGGCCTAGGGTGGCTTCTAGCTTGTTATCTTCTTGCCTTACTGCCTTTCTCTGAGTGCTTGTATTACAGGTGTGCACTTCCATGCCTGGCTTTGTTACTTACTTTGAATGGAATTTTGGTATGAATTCTTTGGGGCTTGGTAAAAGGTAGGATCTTTTAGAGTGGATTACTTTTATTTACCTAGGCATTACCAGTCTGGAATCAGTGAAATTCTTTGTTTTATGTTAGCCATCATATGGTGTAAAATCAGGCTGTAAAACCTGCCTGAATGTTGTATTGTTTTCATGAATTTTTGGAGGGAAAGACCTATCCTCCAATTTTTGTTCCAGTTTCAGATGAACTCTATTTACGGTCTCCTGCAGTCATGGTTTGTATGTGTATGTGTGTGTTGGGGGTGGTTAGAATCAACTTACCCTTATAACAAGAATCTGGTCTCTTTGGCATTGGACCTTAGTAGTTAGATTTTGTTATTAGGTTCCTTACCCTGATCATATTGTGTGGAGTCCCAGTCTCCAGTCAGAAAAACTCATGGTTAGCCCAGGGACTGGCAAACAGTAGCAATCTACAGACCAAATCTAAGCCAGTCTCTTCATTTTGTAAATGAAGATTTAATGAAATACAGCAACATCTATTTATGTTCTTTGACTGCTCTTGTCTTCAGCTACAGAGAAAACTGTGGTTGGACAACTAAAGATCATTTTTATTGTGTGATACTTTGTATAAAAAGTTTGTCAGCTGCTGCAAAAAGAAGTCTGCTTTTGAGCCCCCAAGTGTCTGTCTTCTGCCTGTTTTCCCAGTTCCTGGTTTAAAAATATTCTTGCTAGGCTGGGGGTTTGGCCTGGTGCTTGCCTAGCATGTGTGAGGACCTGGGTTTGATTCCTTGATATCACGTATATAGAAAAAGCTAGAAGTAGTGCTGTGGCTCAAGTGGTAGAGCTCTATCCTTGAGATAGCCCAGGGATAGTGCTCAGGTCCTGAATTCAAGCCCCAGGACTGGCAGAAAAATTCTTGCTAACTCACGGACAAAGGATATGTATTTTTTTCTTTTCTTTTTATATTTTTCTTTTAGGTTGTCTTAAGCAGGAGAGTTGGTCTGATTCTAACATGTTCTTTCTGCCTGGCATTCTCATCCAGCTTACAGTGGCTGTAGGCCTGGGGTGGCAGCAGACTTCCTCTGTAGCTGGGGTCTATATCAGTCCCAACAGGAGCTTCACTGATGATTTCAGCAGCTAGGAGATTTTGGGGTGGGGGTGAAACTTCAATTGTTGTCTTAGACTTTAGGATCAGAGTTGTGATTCTTGTCCTTTCTTTAGTCAGTCTTTACTGGAAAGGCAGAGGCTAGAAATTAGAATCCAGCCATTAGCCCTAGTTGGATGGGTAAACAGTCACTTCCCTTGGTGATCTCAGCTGTAGGTTTAAAGTCCCTCTCTTTCTTTCTCAAAACTCTCTAATTTACATTGCAGGGTCAGTGTCCAAACTGTTAATGGTCTACCTTGTGGTCTTGTAAGCCCCTTATCCCTGATATATCCACAATTGAATTCCTGATCTGTCTTTTTTTTTTTTTTTTTTGGTGGGTCATGGGGCTTGAACTTGGCCTGGGCACAGTCCCTGAGCTCTTCAGCTCAAGGTTACTGCCCTACCCTCTAGCCAAGCCCCACTTCCCATTTTCTAGATCTTAATTGGAGATAAAGAGTCGCAGATCCTTTTGTGCCCAGGCTGGCTTTGAACCTTGATCCTCAAATCTTAGCCTCCGGAGTAACTAGGATTACACGCCTGGCTCCTGATCTGTCTTATATATTCCTTCTTTTCCATCTCAGTAAATGTCAGCATCATGCCACTAGTTGTTCAAGTTAAAAACTTTCAAGTCATTCTTGACTTCTTTGTTTCCTGTTTCTGTTGGCTATAGTCCCTGAGTGTTGGCAAATAACAAATCCCAGGTAGAAGGTGAGAAATAATGGTTGTTTTAAACCATTGAGATTTTAAAGATGCTTGTTACCATGCAGTAACCTAGTCTGTCCTTATTCTTTTACTAAGTATTTGTTCTTCTACTATATCACCAGCTATTACTGGGAGGCTTAGATACTGTAGCTTATCAAAGTAAGGTCACACCTTCATGGTGTATTTGTAGTGGTAGAAGACACACAGTGATAGGTAAAGAAATACTCAACACAGTGTCTGTGCTGTGGGAGAAATGCATAGAAAGGTCATGTCTCTGAGGACAGCAGTCTTGGTGGGGTAGGGCAGAATACTGATTTGGAAAAGTCTAGGAAAGAATGGGCCTGAGCCAGGGGGATACCTGAGAGAAAAGTGGGATGTAATGCTAAATACAAAGTCCTCCTAATTGAAATATTTTTGGAAGTCCTGTAGGGTGATATATCAGGTGCTCTGATCATATTGCCTGGAAATACACAATGAGCGTTCACTGTGGATGTTTCTCAGTGAATATGACCCAAATTTAACTCCCATAAACAAATTTTTTCCTGCTCCAAATGTACTTTTTCATTTGGGAGGTGAGAGTCAGCTAGATAAATGTCATTGTAGCCTTGTAGAAAGGAGGTAACTATTACCTTTTCTGATCTCATTTAGAGCAAAGTGTGGATCTGGGTTTTCACCAAAGTACCTAAAGCAAAGGACATGGAACCCAAGAGGCTGTGTGTGTGTATGTGTGTGTGCACATGTGTGTGCACATGTGTGTGTGTGCATGCGTGCATGGGTGTGCTTGCATGCGTACATGCACGTATGCATGTGCTTGTGCATAGGTCTTCTATAGAGGGAACCATTTTGAATCTTTGTTTTCTTCTGAAGCTTCATGCTCATTTTGTCTTCCTTTTAAAAATCATATATTTGTGTCTATTTTAATACTGAAGAAATGTTTTAAATGGTGGTTTGGGGAGTGGTGCCATTTCTGTTTTGTGAATTTGAATCCCTTGCCCCTAGGCATACTCCTCAGGCTGCATCAGTATGAGAGGCCCTTGGAATGGAGCCATGTGGTGTATACTCTGGCTTTCTTTCAGCGCAGGCTAATGTTACCCAAGGGTATCAGGGTGTGGACTGGGTGGTTTTGCTGTTCAGTATCCTGTAAAGCAAGCCACAGAAATATTCAACTTCCTGCCATAAATTACATATAAAAAAAACCCCAAGAAAATATGATTTGTGTCCCAGAATGGGCAACAGAAAGAGAAGAAGAAAACCCACTCTCTTAGAATGAACAGAGAAATTCATCCTGTCACTATCAGGTAAAATTTCCAGCTGCAGCCTACAGGCCAGTGGCTCAGGCTTGTAATCCTAGCTGCTCCGGTGGCTGAGATCTGAAGATTTTGGTTCAAAGCCAGCTCGGGGCAGGCAAGTCTGTAAGACTCTTATCTCCAGTTAACCACCAAAAAGCTGGAAGTGGAGCTGTGGCTCAAGTGTTCAGAGTTCTAACTTTGAGCAAAATTGTCAAGGACAGTTCTCAGACACTGAGTTCAGGCCCCAGGCCCAGTATGCACACACAACACACACACACACACACACACACCCAGACAGAAAGTAACAAAGTAATCTCTTCACATCATATTTTTTCATATATTTTTTATTGTAATTAATAGAAGGGTTGCACTATATTCACCAGATAGAAGGTGTATTACTTCACAAACATTGATACTCTTTCTCAGGTTTTGGTCCCCATCTCCCCCCCCCCCCCACCATCACACTTTTGTTTGGCTTTTAATCTTGCAATGTGACACAGTTGAAGACTATCTTTTTTAAATTATGTTTTTATTGAGTAATTATTAAAATTAATTTGGCACTTCCTGGTCTTTATTAGCAGTGGGTGCGGATACTAAGAGTGGCCTCTGGGGTCTAAAGGGAGTTACACTCAGTAGCATTTTTGCCAGGAAATACCACACCAAGGGTGGCATGGATGGGATTCTCGGGTCACTGTACTCTTGGGCTGTTTACTTGCATCCGGTCTTGGCTAGCTGCAGCCTCAGAATCCTTCTCCACAGCCTTTTCAGGAAGTTGTTACTAATTGATTAGAGTTGCCTAGAGATGGAACATAGTTGGTAACTGCATCCTGATGAGTACAGATGAACCTTGTTTGAATAATTGGGAATCAGTTACCAAGTAGTGAACTCATTATCATTCTTTTAACTTTATGTATTTTAATAATGTACAAACTGTGGAAAGAATTCTCTCACTTTATTTCTAGAATATGAAATGAAACACATTTCTGGTTTTCACTAAAATTCAGATGATATGTATTTTGAGTTAAGTGTTGCTTATGTGTTGTTATTCTTTCCACGAACTCTTTCTTAACAGAAAGGCTCAGCTATAATGGGTATGAAATTAAGATATGGATACAGAGAAAAAAAGGAGGAATAAAGGATTTCTCTGGCACCTTCTCTAGGTATTTGTGTTTAGAAACCTGTTCAAACATGAAGAGTTTGAGGCACTTGTACATCTTAAGAACTAATCCTGAATAATTTTTCTCTCCTGTTTAAATGACCTAGTGAAAAGTAACTCAATGAATTGATCTCATTAATTGTGAAGGTATTACAATCATCTCAGCGGGGGAGCTTTTCTTTTGGGGAGCTTTTCTTTTGGTACTTTGTCTTATGTCTAGAAAGGAGGTAGTTGCAGAGGTAATGCTTGTGCAGTATAAACATTTGACTGGAATAAATAATAATTGCTTACTGTGGAACCTTATTGATGTATTTAGTGTTCTGTTTTGACATTTCAGTTGCAAAGTGAAAAGTTACAAATTTAGAAAGTATTCTGCTAAGAGATTAATACTAAGATGTACTGAGGTGAAGAAAATTGGCATTAATTCTGAATCTTAGAGCATTGCTAAATTATTCTTTTGAAGGTTAAAATTAATAGCTGAAAGTAGTAATTAAATCCATGGCTGCCAGGACTAATTGTAGAGAGAAAATGTATGATCCCAGATGTCATTACTCATTCATGATATGTCCTACTAATAAGAGGTCCTAGTTTCAGTTGTTTTCATATTAATTGTTTATAACAGGACACGATTTGTTTAATGAAGCTCATTGTACATGGAATGTTACTTGTTGTAAATATACATGGCATTGTAATTAGATGATAATATCCAAACAAACATTATTATTTTTAACTGTTGAAAAAAGTGCTGCTCAGTGACATGTAGAGCATCCACAAAGCCACTGGGCTTTTGTGACTAAATATTGGCAGGGTTTGGTGTGGTTTTGATGATGAAATATGCCACAAATCAAATTGAAGGAAGTATGGCGATTGGAGGGATACTGTTGGTTTTGTAGGTGGGCAGGAAGGTTAGTCAACTCAAAGACCACACCTGAGGCTGAGAAGTAGCACGTTGTAGTGGTTTAGAGCCTGGCTTTCATCTTGGCACTGTGGATTATAGCTGTAGCTCTCTGGCACAGCATTGTAATAGGGATTAAATGTATAGTATTTGTAAGACATTTAGAATCACAACTGTCTCATTGTGGGTGAAAATAAGCAACTCTTAAAAAGAAAATTCTTAGCAGTATTTACTACCAGTCTGTCTGGAAATATTGGTAATATTTCTTTCGCTATTGTTGAAAAGAGGGTGGGCCAGCAGAACTATGAAGAATTTCAAAGTAACAATTTGCATGACTGATATGTGAAAGCCATGCTGTATGTTACCTTCTAATTATGATTTATGTGCATATGCATTTTCTATAGTAGAAGTTAGGATACATATATACATATATGTATATATAACATTTACTGGTAACTGAATTATGGTTGGTCTATCCTGCTTGCTAGGTAGGTACAGTGGTCTCAATGGCAGTCTTACTTAAAAACAGAGGAGGGCCAGGTGCTGGTGTTTCACACTTTTAATCCTAGCTATGCAGGAGGCTTGAGATCTGAGGAATGCAACCGCCAAAAAGACAGAAGTGGTAGCTTGCCAGCCTTGAGCACAAAAGTTCAGGTATAGTACCCATGCCCTAAGTTCAAGCTCCAGGACCAGCACAAGGTGGGTTGGAGATTTGGGGAGAGGATCTGGATGTCACAGTGGCTCACACCTGTGAATCCTAGCTACTTGGGAACTAAGATTCGGAGGATTGTAGCCTGGAACAAAAAGTTCAGAAGATCCTAGCTATAGTAGGACACCTAAAATAGGCATATTGTGGCCCAGCAATGCACCTGGGCAAGAAGCAGGACCCAATGTTAAAAATAACCAGTGCATGTGAATGCATGCGTGTGTGCACGCGCACGCGCACGCACACACACACACACACACACACAAATCTGGTTAGAAGTGTGGCTTAGTGGTAAAGGGCCTGCCTAAGAAGTGTGGAGCACTGAGTTTAAACCTCAGTATTAAAAAAAAACAAAGCAGTAGGGATACTAAGCAATGGAAGCATCAAAATTCCACTGCAGTTGAGGCACAAGTGATCTTTTTTTAATCCAGATTTTTTTTTTTTTTGAATAGGTAGGGTGATCAGACAGCAATTTACTTAGTAGGTCCATTTTTATTTAGTTTAGGACTTTGATCTGATTGACAAGATAGAACTAAATATCTAGTCATCTAGTTTTAGCTGTGTGACTTTTGTCAGGTTTTCTTGATTGGTTTTTCTGTGGGTGAAATAAGGTATTATATTAGTTGACTTTCTTGCCCTAACCTCCTAAATCTAGTCTCCCTTTGACCTTTTCAGCTTTTCTAAGTTTTGATTTTGACACAGTGGTTACTTTGTTGCTTTTATGTATTTGAACCATAGTTAGTAAAAAGCATATGTTTATTCAAGATTAACTTGCAGCATTTCAATTGAAAAATGATCTCTTAAAAAGAGAAAATATCGGGGTTGGGGATTTAGCTTAGTGAAAGAGCACACTTCTCTGGCAAGTGCAAGGTCCTGAGTTTGGTCCTCAGCTCGAGTGGGGGATGGTGGTAGATATATCTATAAAGAGAAAACCATGAAAAATTCTTAACTTCTCTGGGTATTTAAATACATAAGGAAGAAAAAAATTATCTATTTTGACACTGACAAATGCCAATAAATATCAGTATACCTGCCATTGGAAGTAATGCAGGGAACTGCACTATTGAGACTATAAGTTAACAGAATATTTCTGGAGCCAATAGAATGAACACAGAACAATTTTCTCATAAAACTTATCTAAGCCAGGCACCAATGGCTCATGTCTGTAATCCTGGTTACTCAGGAGGCTGAGATCCGAAGATCAAGGTTCAAAGTCAGTCCAGGCACAAAAGAACCTGAGACTCTTATCTCCACATAACCTCTAGAAAACATGAAGTGGGGCTTCTCTCAAGGATAGGGTGGCAGCCTTGAGCTGAAGAGCTCAGGGACAGGGCCCAGGCTGAGTTCAAGCCCCATGACTCCCCTCCCCCACCTACAAAAATACTATCCCATATTGCATTTTTCTATAACATTGAATATTCTCCTGTAAACTTTTAACATCTTCCTGTGTAGCTCATGGAGCATTCTTGCCTTTGCCTCTGGAGGCTTAGTACATTATTCTTTCTTTGCTGGCAGACATATGCAGAGCTTCAGAGTTTAAAGTTTGGGTTGACACATGTGGGATGGACTTAGTTGCATAACTCATTGATGGTAGGAAGGTCTTGGTACCAGCAATTATTTGTGTCTAACCTGGTCTCTTGTTGGCAGAAGTTGAAGTGACACATAATTTTGGAGGGTAGCCAGAACAATTCCTTGCAAGGATTGTGGTCCCAATCCTTTGTCCCCACTGGCTCTAAGGGATCACACCAAAAGGGGTCTAATGGATCTATCTGGTGAGCATGGACAGGAAGAAGCTGATCCCTTATAGTCAAGAAAATTGGACTCTGATTTCATTTAGAGTCAGCCTTCGATGTTGGCAGCACTATTTTGAGGGGTCGTCATTCCAGAGGATAAAAGGAATTAGGGTTGTGGATTGTTAAGACTGGGAAATGGGTCTTTCCTAACCAGCTAATAAAGCTCTCAGTCTAAGCCGGTTGCTCATTCTAAGACAAGAACCCAACATTATTTCAATGTAAGTGTTTGCAAGAATGTTGTGCTCTTTGTCTTGACTTTATTTTTTATCTTTACCTTGACAGAGCAGGTCTACAAATATCTAAGTGAGTTACCCCAGGAACATTGACACCTTCTGTATGCGGAAATGTAGATTTGATAAACTAAACAGCTAGGTTTGCCAAATTTGCCGTAATTGACTTGCTAGAAAAGTTATGAGAATGAGATATAAGGAAATCAGAGTCCTTGAGAATTCCAGGTACCATGCATTTGTAGAATGATGCTTTGAACTTTGTTTTTCCCCCCTGGGACAGGATGGGGAAGGATTATGGGATTTGAATGTGTCTGCATGGCCTTCTCTTGAGGATAGTGTATGTATGGCCTGTGTAGATACCTGTCCTTAGAGTCTATGTTCGAAGAAGGAGCTTTAGGGGTAGGGAATTTGAGCACTTTGTCACCGGGAGAAGACTTCCAGGAGGATTACAAAGTAGCTGGCTTGAAAATTACACCACTGCAGTCCAGAGTTGAATCTGCACTAATAGACTAGAGTTTTTAGATGGAGACAGAGGTAAGCAGAGGAAAATGGGAGAGCTGTGAGAGGATGTAGTATGTATTTGTTTTGTTTTTCTAGATCAGTATTCTCGGGGGCCAAGAGTATGGCGTAGTAGTAGAATGCTTGCCTAGCATGCCTGAAGACCCAGATTTGATTCCTCGGTACCACATACATAGAAAAGGCTGGAAGTGGTGCTTTGGCTAAAGTGATAGAGCACTTGTATTAGGGAAGCACAAGGACAGTGCCAAGCCCCAGGACTGTCCAGAAAAAAAAAATTGTATTCTCAAGTGTGTGTGTGCGTGCATGCATGCATGCATGCAACCATGGTGCCTGAACTCGGCCTGGGCAATGACCCTGAGCTCTTTTGCTCAGAGCTAGTGCTCCACTTCTGCATTTTTGGTAGTTAATTGGAGATAAGAGTCTCATTGGTTTTCCTGTGTAGGCTGTTTTCAAACCATGATCTTCTGATCTCATCCTCCTGAGTAGTTAGGATTACAGTTGTGAGTCATCAGTGCCAGCACTTTATTGGTCTTTAAAAACAAAAACTCAGAGAATGTATTGGTTTTGAACCCAAACCCTGCTACCACAAAAACAATTTAACAAAACCTTATTGAAACTTTTCTGGATTAATTCTTAGAGATTGTCATTTATTAGATTGGAGCTAGGCATTTCATGAGTTAGCATTTTTCTTTTTTTTATGAAAAAATTTTAATTATAATTAATAGAAGGGTTACAGCTATATTCACCAGATAGAAGGTGCATTACTTCACAAACATGATACCCTTTCTCATGTTTTTGTCCTCATTTCCCTCCTCCCACCCCCTCCCGAGTTTGCATTTTCACAAGTGCAAGGATAATGTCCATACTGCTGTTTGGAGAACCATGTTTTAAGAGTCATGCATTTCTTTGGTTATATTGTATCACAGGCAAACTTTGCTCTTGGCCCTATAATCTCAACATCTTGGAAAGAAGAAAAGAATCAAATGGGAATCTTCTTCAGTTCTAGTTCTAGATGCTTAGAGAGTTATTATTATTTGGTTCTTACTAACAATCACACCACCTTTGTTTTCTGGGACACTATAGAGACTCAGAAAAGATAATTGTCATGTGCCACTTAACTAATTGGTCTTGCATTAGGACTTCTCTCTACAAGTTGCTGCAACCAAGCTTGTTATGGGTAGTGAAGAAACCCTCACATCAGCCTAGAGTAAAGCACATTCGGATCACTTGTGTGTTAATGTAGACTTAAATTCATCAGGACCCTAGAACTATGGCAGTTGTGAATTTTAGAGATTTGTAGTAGGTGAAAGAAAGCCTTTTAGCTTCTTTTTTTTAATTAAAGTATTTATTAACATTGATTTTTACATCATATTTCAAATGACATGTTTAACAAACAAGTATTCAAGAAGGGAATCTGTATATACAGTTACTGGCACTTAGATTTTAGAACATAATCAAAATTAGGCTGAGGGTTTGTATGTCATAGATACATAATAATCTATGTAATAAAACATTATGTCTATAGAGTCATAGGTTTTTATGACTATGTAGTTGTGTTTATATTTCCAGTACCATGTCCATAGCATTGGATATGCAACTTTTGAGTCCTCGCTCTTGTACTGTTTGATTCTAAAGATTCTAAAAAAATAAGTAAAAACAATGAAAAATAAAGAAGACGTGGTACAGAAATTTCTGACTTGTTTTATTTAGGATTTCAGT
Source organism: Megascapheus bottae (assembly GCF_031878675.1). NCBI lineage: Eukaryota > Metazoa > Chordata > Mammalia > Rodentia > Geomyidae > Megascapheus > Megascapheus bottae. The sequence continues at coordinate 21,263,878 of NC_143528.1, read as the reverse complement.
TTTAACTTTTGACTTGAGATATTGTGAGTGTTAAAGGAAAGGATTGCCCCACAACTTAAGTTCTGTATTTTGAAACATTACAAAGGCAAAGCATAAAAGCATCTCAAGGCAAATGTAATAATAAGGTGAAACATTTCTCTCTGGAAAGATCTATCTATATCTATATTTGCACATGATTGCATATGACATTCCATTTCATTGTTCAGTACACGGGAACAGCTTTTCAAAATAAACACATAGAATGATTGTGCTGAATAATTCTTTTGTTTTGAGTGGTTAAAAAACTAAAAGTAGATTATAAGAAATTTTAGAACTCTGTGAAATGATAGCTCTGCTGTGAAATGATCCTACTAAAACCACATTTAAACTCTGATTTACCTCCCTGAGTATAAAAGGTACATGTGGTGTGTGAGCTTGTGGCTTTCTCACAGTACTTTAGGTATGCACCTTTCACCTTGATATGGGAATACTTGTCCTGGCAAAACAGTGAGTTTGAGGGATACAAGGTGCTAATGAAAACACTGTTGTACTAAAGTTTAAATTATTTTATATTATCCATATTTAAATTAATCTATATCTCAGATTTTGACTGAATGTATTTACAATTATCATATGGTTTATTCATCCTCTTTCTGTTTTATTATCAGATAAAGGTCATTAAAACCCACTTCTGACTTTCTAGCTTTATATTTTGTGTGTACAGTTCTCCCATGGCTTTCTCCATTTCTTTACTTTCACTGAAAGTGGCTATCTTTCCTGAAGAAGGGACTCCACCTTTCAGAGCATGATGGTAGTAGTCTTTGCTTAATTATAATTGAGTTAATAAAGTGATTACTCATTTTACATGCAACTTTGGGTCTCAAGTTTGCACAGAAGTTGTATGTGACTCAACTTCTTATTCACGTAGCGGTCCCTGGAAGCAGCTCTTTCCTTAACCAGGGCATCCCAAGTTCATTACAGAAAGAGATTTGAAAAGTATTTAAGCAATTATGAATGGACCTGCCTGCTCTCTTCCTCAGCCCACATAGAAGAGACATTTAATCTTTAAGAAAAGGCATAGACATTGTCAGGGTTGTTCTGTGTCCTTTCAGGATCATTCAGAATCAAGAGTACTGAACTGTAAAGAACTGTAAGGACATCCTGGGTGTTCTGATTTTTTTTTTCTCTCATAATGACTTCTTTATTGCCTTTATTTTGTCTAGGCATCAAATCTAAAATTACTTTTTGATACTTGGGATTGAGCAGTAGGAACAGGCCCTATGTACTGACTGATACACTAAGCATATGTTTATTTGCTTAATGTATAATCCAGAAACATCTTTGAGTCTCATTATTTTTTTTTAAACTCTAAAAACTGTCATAAAGATGATGTAAAGAAGGGTTACAGTTACATAATTCAGGTAATGAGCACATTTCTTTTTGAACAGTGTCACCTCTTCCCTTGCCCTCTCCCACTCCCATTTTTTTCCCTCCATCTTCACCCAAAAGTTGTATAATTCACTTAAAAACTTGCTCTTTATAGTAAAAAAAAAATAAACAACAAAAAGCATATCAGAACACATAGGACAAAAGGTTAGCTCATACCAACCAGGACACACTATGTTCCCATACTATGTTACCCTAGAAACCTTTTACAGTTCCTTCTCCTAAAAGGCAATTGTCCTGGCTTGCTTTCTCCCTCCCTCCCTCCCTTTCTCTTTCTTTCTTTCTTTCTTTCTTTCTTTCTTTCTTTCTTTCTTTCTTTCTTTCTTTTCTTTTCTTTTCTTTTCTTTTCTTTCTTTCTTCCTCTCTCTCCCTCTCTCTCTCTCTCTCTCTCTCTCTCTCTCTCTCTCTCTCTCTCTCTCTCTTTCTATCATGGAGCTTGAACTCAGAGCCTGGGTACTGTCCCTCATTAGCTCATTTGCTCAAGGCTAGCAAACACACTGCCACTTTGAGCCATGGTGCCACTTTTGGTTTTCTGGTGGTTTATTGGAGCTAAGAATCTCATGGACTTTCTTTCCCCTGGCTGGCCTAGAACTGTGATCTTCAGGTCTCAGCCACCTTCATAGCTAGAATTACAGGCCTCAACCAACTGTGTAGCTAGAATTACAAGTGTGAGCCACTGGTGCCTAGCAAGCTTAGATATTTTTATGAAGAGTGATTTCTATTCATTGCTCTTTGGCTATGCAGTAGTACAGAGAACATGGAAAGCTTCAAAGATCCTGAATTTTAGTAACTGTGGGCTTCTCCTAGAATCTTGGAAAGGATGAGAAGCCATTTGATAAGCAAATGTCCAGTGATCTTTCTTTGTTCCATATTTTTCTAAATGGTCTCCATTTGGTCCTATCTCTTGCCTGTATTAAGATAGATGAAGAAATCTCTATTTTTCATTGTTCAAGATAAGATCATCAGTTTTAATCTAAAAATCAATAAAGCCTTAGGTTTTGCATGTCATAGGCACAATATTTTGTTAGATTTAGTTTTAAGTATTTTTTGTTTTTTTCTTCAGTTGTGGGACTTGAACTCAGGGTCCTGAGCCTGTTTCTTCTCAAGGCTGTAGCACTCTAATACTAGAGCCACGGTGCCACTTCCTTAAGGTCCCTCCTGCCCCCCAGTACTGGGGCTTGAACTCAGGGACTTGGGCACTGTCCTTGAGCTTCTTTTGCTCAAGGCTAGCACTCTACCACTTGAACCACAGCCCACTTCCAGCTTTTTTTGTTTATGTGGTACTGAAGAATTGAAACCAGGGCTTCATGCATGCTAGGCAAGCACTCTATCACACATTTCCAGCCCAAAGGGTTTTGTTGTTTGAGTACGTATGTATGTATAGAAAAGTCAAACATTTTACTTTTATATAAGCCTACGTTAAATTGGGATCTAAACTTGGCATATACTAATCCCATTGTTCTCAGAGTTTAATGAATGGAAACAAAAGATAGAAAAACATTGCTTTCCTCTTAGACTCTGGAAAGTAGTTTGGACTCACTGAAACTATGACAGAAGTTATTTGTTATTGCTTCTCTCTCTCTCTCTCTCTCTCTGTCTCTCACTCTGTCTCTTTGTCTCTGCTCTTTCTCTTCCCTCAATCCTGAGGCTTGAACTCAGGGCCTGGGCACTGTCTTTAGGCTTTCTCAAGGCTAGTATCCTACCACTTGAGCCACAGTACCACTTCTGGCTTTTTGTATGTGTATATGGTACCAAGGAATCGAACGTAGGACCTTGTTCATGCCAGGCAAGCACTCTATCACTAGGTCACTCTTCCGACTCCCTGTTTTTGCTTCTCTTGTAAGAGAGAAGTATTTAACATTAAGTGCTTACTTTGGGTCTGGTGTTTTATATGTGTGTGTGTGTGGTGTGTGTGTGTGTGTGTGTGTTTGCATGTTTGCTTTTTGGCTTTTTTTTTTTTTTTCTTCCAAGATCTAGGATTAGAGAAACCCTTCACAGCCCAGCAATCGTGGCTTATGCCTGTAATTCTCAGGAGACTGAGATCCGAGAAATCCCAGTTTGAAGCCAGTCTGGGCAGGAAAGGAAAGTCTTACCTATCTCCAGTTAAATCACTGCAAAAGCTAGAAATGGTGGCACGGTGGCTCAAGTGGTAGAGTGCTAGCCTCAAGCAAAATGAGCTCAGGGACTGTACCCACAGTCCTGAACTCTAGGGTTTAAACACCAGGACTGGTGCTTGCAGTCACCATGACCTGTTGTATAGTACATATTTTTATCTTCAGAATAGCATTAGACTGTTGGTGATATTTGTAACCATTTAATAGGTGAGTGAACCAGAGTCCAGAGAATTTAATTCCCTTGTTTAAGGTCATAAAGCAGGGTGGTGCTGTGTCTCAAGTAGTAGAGCACTAGCCTTGGGCTAAAGAGCTCAGGGACAGTGCCCAGGCCCAGAGTTCAAGTCCCATGCCCATGACCACCCCCCCCCCCCCCCCGGAAAAAAAAAGTCACAGAGCAGGATAGTGGAAAAATGGTGAGTCAGCAGTTCTGTTAGAACTGTTGAGCCTTGGCTTGTTCCTCAAGCCTTCACTGCTCCTTAGTAGATAGAGCAGTATGAATCCAAGTGTCTTCTCACTGGATCCTTGCTGTCAAAATGTTTGGTGTAATTTACAGTTGTCTCATTTTGGTGGTCTTGTTTGTTTGGTTTTGTGGTGGGGAGTAGAATCTAGGGCCTCAGCATGCTTGGTAAGCATTCTACCCCTGCACCATATCCTCAGTTCTGAGGTTGTATTAAGACATATAATTTATACTAAAAAGATTGGACATTTAAAATATGTACCTATTTAAAAACGATTGGTATTGTTAAAGAAAAACATACTGTATTTACTGCTATTTTGATTAAACTAATAATTTAATTGCCAGTTTTTAGTAATTGTTACTCTCCTACAAGTAGTCATTATTGATGGTCTTATTATTTTAAGAGTGAGGTAAGTTAGCTTTAGGAGTCAAATAACAAAGAAATCCAAGTAATTACCTAATAGTTTTAAAGTTAGACTGTATTCTAAAAATGAATCCAAATGTATGAAATTGAAATATTTTACCTGGGGTTAATTATTAGAACACATATTTCTTTGGTCTGTTTTTGTTTGATACGTTTGTATTCGTGTATTGCTTGGAAGTATGGTCTCTACATTTGAATCCTTGTTTTTTCTGTCAATGGTTTTGTGCCTTTGAACAAGTTACTTAAATTAAACTCTCTGAGCCTCAAGTTCTTCACTTGTAAATAGAAGTCACAGAAATACTTTACTCAAGGGTTAGTATGAAGATTGAGGGATTTGATATTGTTCAAAATGTGTTGGCTTGGTCTGGGAGCATAGCCTAGTGGTAGAGTGTTTGCCTAGCATACTGAAGCCCTAGGTTCAATTCCCTGGTGCCACAAACACAGAAAAAGCCGAAGTGGTGCTATGGCTCACGTGGTAAAGGACTAGCCTTTCAGAAGCCCAAGGACAGTGCCCAGGCCTTGAATTCAAGCCCCACAACTTTCCAAAAACAACAACAAATGTATTGGCTAGTGTTATGCCTACCTTAAATTGTGAAACTGTATAGATAAGTTATATACTGAAGATTGGCAAAGATTGTGGTGCGCAGAAAATTTCTTGTAATGACTCTGAAGCCCCCCCTTTTTTATCTTTTAATTGTTTGGTTTATGAGAAGGGGTAACAATATTCAAGAAGCAATGTATTCACTATCTTATGAATGTAACTGCGACCCCTCTGACAATAAAATAAAAATTTAAAAATTGTTTTGTTATCATAAAGGTGATCAACAGAGGGGTTATAGTTACATTTCTTTTTGGACAATGTCACCACTCTACTTGTTCTCTCCAGCTTTTCTCTCCTGTTTCCATCCACAGGTTGTATACTTTGTTTTCAGCATCTTGTCTCATTAGTACCACTGCTGCATTTGTTCATTCTTTGTCCCTCCATTTCTGTGCTCCCTCTTCCCTTCCCAAAGACAGACACTTGAATAAATAGGCAAAAATAAAGAAAACAAAAACAACAAGAGAAACAACCTTTTGTTTCCATCTCTTGGAGTTCGTTTTGATAAACATTATTTTATATAATCAGAGGCACATAGGCATTGCACCTTTACGTGCCTCCCCTAAGAATGTTCTCCTTTGGTCTTACTGTGTGTGACAACTTTGATAAAGAGGATTGAGAAGGATCCTGAAGAGCGCTGGGATTCCCTACCTGAGCTTTCTTTCCATGTTTACTCATAGGATCTGTTTCTGTGACACAGTTGCTACCTTTTCCATGGGATATCGCCCTCTGTTATTGTATATTTTGGAGATATGACAAGTTTATTAATTTGAATCTATCTAGTTAGAATTTTTAATAATTGAATTAGACCAGAATGAAGTTTATTCATGTGATTATGGTGGAATTACCTGGTATCTATTAGTCTTTCCCAACCAATCACTCTGGATGTAGAACCAACAGGTGCAGCAGATATATGTAGTGCCAATGGCATTGTGTTATAAGCACCATGCCCTTGAGTGGGCAGTTGCCTCAGAACTACTCATTCTGCTGCCTAAGGCTCTGGCTCTTTTCTCAGGCTGGAGACAAAAGGCCTTCTAGCACTGTTTTTAAGTATCTTCTAGACTTTTGGTTTCCTTTGACATCTATACTTTCTCACAACTGTTTTATCCCATTCTTTTATAATAAACATCTAAAAAAGAATAAAAGGAGTAGGAAAATAATTACCAGAAGGTATGCAAACATAATGGGAAACCTGGGATTTTGGTGAGGCTTCCAAGGGTATGTATATGTATATGTGTGGATATGTTTATCCCAAATTCTAATTAGTAGCATCTTCTAAGCAGAAAGACATGATTGTTGAGATGGAAAGGATAGCTTTCATGAGTCAGTAGACTCTAGTTGGGCTTTGAGAATCATCAGGCGTAGATAATCAGCAAAGATAGGGTGCCTACTTTGGGCAGAGGGAGATCAGAGAATAAATTTGGAAAAGAAGTTAAAGAGTAGGTGGTAGGAGGCTTTGGTGTTATTAGTGTCTTCTGAAGGGTTTTGAAAAAGGAGTGGTGATGGCATGGGAGAATGAAGAATATGAAAGAATCTTGCTAAAGAAATTGCCAATAAGAGTTGGTTGGAAGGCGGTAGTCTATAATGACCTAGGAGTGATAATGATGCCTGAGTAGAATGTTGATATTGAAATAAAATGATAGATTTAAGAGCTACTCCATTGTGCTTGCATCACAAGCACAATGCTTGTGCTTGAATGGACCATGCACACTTTGAAGTAATGAGATATACTGAAAAAGAACTCACACAGCATATATCACCTTTTCTTTCTTGTGTGAATGCCTGCTGCTAACACAGACCTCCTCCATCATTGACTCAAGAATGCCCTGTTCCTAGAGGCTGAAATAACTTTTCTCTGTGCTACCTGATAAAACTGCTGGTTTAAATTAGTAATTTTCAATGTGTATAATGAGAACTGATCATGCTATGAGTGTGTTACTGACTTCTAGCTTCCAACGATTGGTAATATTGTTATCGTTTTTACAATTTTTAGTGTACTTTATTCCCCTGATTCTTTTGGTGACTTGATTGAGTTGTAAATGCCTAATTTTTACAATTAAACACAACTTCATTAATTCAGCCAGCAAAAACGAATTGCTTAGATGTTTAAAGTCTGGTATCTAAGATGGACTTTTCAGACAGATTATTGATATTAGAACTAGAAATTGTATAGGTCTGTTTCTGATTTGGGGAGGAAAATGACATTAAGCATATATTAAAAATATTCAAAATTCCTTGCAGGAAAGTAGTAGTGAGTAATATGAGAAGTACAGCTATATCATGCATTCACCTTGTTGGATACAAACTCAGTACAAAGAGAATGTAGAAGAAATAGTTGCTTGTGTAAATGTTCACAACCCCCACCATTCCAGAGATAACAGATGTTTAGGCCTATGAAGGAAAAAAAATCAGCTTAGATGAGGACGGATGATGATATTACAAAGGAAGTGACATCAACCATGTTGACTTTAAATGGAATCTTGGGCAGAGTCCATGACCTTGAAATTGTTGACAAGTAATACAAACATAAAGGAAATATTGCAATTTTTCAGGGTTTAGAAAAGACACTATGTAAGTTTTATAATATGAAGAAAACAAATGTTTTCAAACTGTTTTTACTTCCATATTCTTTTATACATTTTTAATTTGTTAATAAAAATTCCTAAGGATCACAATTACTTCTTTTTTTTTTTTTTTTTTTTGCCAGTCCTGGGCTTGAGCTCAGGCCCTGAGCACTGTCCTTGGACTTTCTCAAGGCTAGAGCTCTACCACTTGAGCCTCAGCACCACTTCCGGCTTTTTTCTATATATGGTTCCGAGGAATTGAACCCGGGTCTTCATGCATGCTAGGCAAGCACTTTAACCACTAGGCCAAACTCCCGGCCCAAACACAATTACTTCTTTTTCTTTCTTTTTTCTTTTTTTTGGTCAGTCCTAGCGACTTGCACTCAGGGCCTGAGTACTGTTCCTGAGCTTATTTTTTTTTGCTCAAGGTTAGCACTCTACCACTTGAGCCAGCACTCCACTTCTGACTTTTTTTTTTCTCTTGGAGATGAGTCTCATGGGCTTAGCTGGGTGTTTAGAGACTTACGCCTGTAATCCTAGCTACTCAGGAGGCTGAGATCTGAGGCTCACAGTTCTAAGCCAGCCCAGGCACTAAAGACTGTGAGACTCATTCTTATCTTCAACTAACCACTAGGAAACCAGAAGTGGCACCGTGGCTCATTGGGTAGGGTGTAGCATTGAGTTGAAGAGCTCAGGGACAGTGCTTAGGCCCAGAGTTCAAGCCCCATGACCAACCAAAAAAAAAAAGAGTCTCATGGGCTTTTCTGACTAGGCTGATTTTCAGCCACGATCCTCAGACCTCAGTCTCCTGAGTAGTTAAGATTGTGGGTGTGGGTTTGGGTCACCAGCATCCAGCAGACAGCTAATTTTATGTATGGAAATTTGTTGTCTGACTCATGAGAACCTATAGTCTCACCCAATTCTTTTTAAATGTTTTCTCCTTTCTCTATAGTCCCCTGCCCTCTCCCATGTAGCTAATCTGGTTTGGGGGCTGTTTGTTTCTAGAGTTGTGCTTAGGTTCTCATTCTCAATTTCAAGATCTTGTCAGTGCCTTTGCCATTTCAAATGTATTAAACTTTCTTGTGTTCCAAGAAGCCTCAGTTTTTCCTGTTTCTTTTTGTTCTTTTCTGGAGTGCTTTGATGAGATGAGATGGTTTAAAAGCAGAAGGAGTGGGGGAAAACAAGATGAGGGGTGGGGGTGGGGGGAAGGGAAATGGGGACCAAGACATGAGAAAGGGTATCAATGTATGTGAATTAATGCACCTTCTATCTGGCGAATATAATGTAACCCTTCTATTAATTACAATAAAAAATATATGAAAGAAAAACAGAAGGAGCTCTTTTATTAGAGTGCCTGGTAATAATAATCTGTAGAATATATTGGTGATTAGAGACAAATAAGGGTGGACAAAACCTGAAAAACTGTTACATTAGTGAACCTGTCAAGGAGAAAAACTCTGAAACCATGGAAAAATGATTATCAGTGCTGACAAGAGAGATTAGAAAATGAGCATTTGGGAGATGACCTATACTGTAGACAGAATGTGAGGTTTTTTTTCCCCCATGAAATTATTCACTTTAATAAGTTCATTTTAAAGACTTTATTCCAATTATTCCTAGCACTGTTTTTCTATATACATTGCTCTTGTATACATTGCTTCATATTTCTGATTTTCATCCTTTTTTGTTCTTGAGTGTATGTGTAAAGCTGCTTTATGATATAATTGATTTTCATTTCTATTTTCTGCTATTTCATTGTGAGTTTTTATTTTGTTCTGCATTCTTGCCTTTTGAGAGGAGGTAGGAATTTGGACTTTTCACTTTTTTAGAACTTTTTTTTTTTTGTCAGCCGTGGGGCTTGAACTCCGGGCCTGGATGCTGTCCTTGAGCTCTTCAGCTCAAGGCTACTGCCCTACCCCTTGAGCCACAGACCTACTTCCTATTTTCTAGTGGTTTTTGTTTGTTTGTTAGTTAGTTTGCAAGTCCTGCGCCTTGAGCTCAGGGCCTAAGCACTGTCCGTGAGCTTTCTCAATGCTAAGTGTTCTACTACTTGAGCCACAGTACCATTTCCAGCGGTTTCTATGTATGTGGTACTGAGGAATTGAACTTGGGTCTTTCTGCATGCTGGGCAAGCAATCTTCCACTAGGCCAAACTCACAGCCCAAGATGTGAGGTTTTTAGACTTCTGTTGGTTGGTTTTGGGAACCTAATCAAATGAGAAACTGAGTATTAAGAGAGTTGATTTACAAATGAAGCTTAGAGGCATAATCCCAGTAAAAATTAGGGTCCATCTCTTTATAATTTTCATTTTTAACTATTTGACTTGACAGTGGTACCTCTTATTACATGTGGATGGCATTCAAAATTATTTAACTTAAATGTTTTCAATCTTGTGAAGAGATGGTATTTTTATAGGTCATAATATAAAAGTGATTTATATTCTATCTTTTGGGTACCTTCTAATTTTATAACATAATTATATATAGAATTGAATCATCAAATAAAGTGGCATATAGGAGTGGCTTGTTTTAGTATTCCAGGTTGTATTAATTTTAGATAAAATGAAATTAGTGTTCCTATGGACAATTGAACCACGTTCTCAAATTACTCTATTCAGTTGGGATTGCCTCAATTTAACACAATGATACTTTTAGAGTTTTTGACGGTAATGAGAAACTGAAATTAAAGTTCTCTTTTGCAGTTTGGACAAAATAACTTCAATGAATAGCAATAAGAGAGGGTTCATATAAGAGATACGCTTTTGCTCTAATTTCATTAAGTCAGATTGCATGATCTTAAAACCATTGTTACTTTACATGGACAATATCATGATTTAATGCACTTTAGTGCCCTCTGCTTAATGTGATTTTACCCTTCCCTTTCCTTTTCCTTCCTTCCTTTAAAAAAAAATATGATTTTGACTTTTGACTCTTTGACCTTGATATCTGAACTTTGAATTTTGACCCCCTGACCTTGGGCCTTTTGCCCCTGACCTTTAACCACTGAACTCTGACTCTAACCTAACCCCAACTGCAATCTTTCCTAACCCACCCTAATGCTCTCACCCTAGCCCTCACTCTCACCCTCACCCCCACCCCAACCCTATCCCTAACCCTAGCCCCAGCACTAATGGTAGCCTAGCCTTAACCCTAACCCTAGCCCTGGCTGTAGCTAGCCCTAACCCTAAGCCCCAGCTTTCACCCACACCCTAAACACTAACCTTACCCTAATCCTTGACCCTGACCCTTGACACCTGACCCCTCACCTTTGAAAACACAGGACTATAGAGAGAAGATATTGGGAATCAGCCTTCAAAGGCTAAGAAGTTTAGAATGTTAGAGATTTATTTTTAATCTTTATTTATTTTAATTATTATTGTAACTGACATACAGAAGGGTTACAGTCACATGATATACTCAATAACTATTGAGTAAAATCCTTCCTTCCCTTTCTTTCTTTCTTTCTTTCTTTCTTTCTTTCTTTCTTTCTTTCTTTCTTTCTTTCTCTCTCTCTCTCTCTCTCTCTCTCTCTCTCTCTTTCTTTCTTTCTTTTCTTTCTTTCTTCTTTTGACAGTCATGGGTCTTAAACTCAGGGCCTGGTCACTATCTTCGAGCTTTCTCAAGGTAGTGCTCTACCATTGAGCAACAGTACCATTTCTGGCTTTTTCTGTGTATGTGGAACCAAGGAATCGAACTCAGGGCTTTGTGCGAGCTCGATTAGCACTCTACCACTAGGCCACACTCCCAGCCTCCCCTTTTTTTCAATTTTTAAAATAAGATTATCTTGCGAAACTCTTAAGTTTATACTACAAAAGACAAGCTTGAGAGAGGTTTAGTTTTGGAACTCTCAGGAATGGAAGCCCTTTCTGGTGGATATGCGTCCTGGAATAGATAGGGTGTAGGCCATGCTAAAGACTTCTTCTCAGTAGAGATCTGTATTTCTGGTCATTGATTGGCTTTGGGGAACATGGACAACATGTTTCCAAAAGCCCAGGCAAATTATAGCTGCTGTGTGCCAGTGTTGTACGACACGCTACAATATGATGACATTCACATCCTCCTTTCCATGATGGTTTTTCATGGCCAGTAGTATCCTGTAGAAAAGGTACATTTGGAGCAGTTTATAAACCAAAGAAAAGCACTAAGAACTGTTGCCAGGTCCTCTTACAGAGGTACTAATAAAGGATAAATGTTAACTCATTTTCCTGTGTAACCTTTGCCTCCAACATACTGTACACATTCCCAGGCATGCACATTTCACATTCTGTTTGTTTGTTTCAGAGTCTTGCATATACTGGGTAACTACCCATGGGAATTAAACTGTGGCTGGGCAAAGTTGATGTCAGGGTAGGTCAGGGAGTGGGGGTTAGAGAAAGTGGAGAAGGGGGTGAAAGGGCCTCTTCTGACTTGAGTGTTAAGCTACATTCATATCAAATGCTGGAAGGGTCTCTTGATTAGGGTTTGGTATGTAGAGAATGGAAAGCCGAGTTGGTAAGCTTTCTTCTTTGCCTCCTAAATTCCACCCTGATAACAGAAAAGCATATTTGACCTGCCTAGCATTAAAATATTTGAGCATTAAGAGTCAGGTGCTAGGCTTGAGAAGCTGTTTAAGCTGATCTAAATGCAACTTTAGTGGCACTGTGATGTCCAAACAAACTAAGGAATAGGTACACTACTTTTATTAGTAACTACTGTTTAATTTTTAAAGAACACAGCAGGCCTTTTGAAGGCAGTTTAAGGAATGGGTGTGGAAGGGGGTGTGGGGGAAGGAAATCTCAGCAGAATGCTTTTAGTTATTTCCTGTTATATAAATGCTACATATTTCTCATGCCTGCAGATTCATAGCAAATGGGAACAAAGCCCGTTGAGGCTTAAATTTAATTACTGTTATAAAGAATATAGAAACTGTATAAGTAGTGAAAGAACCTTAAAGGCTGGCACAAAGTGCAACATTAGAATTTACATCCAAATCCTATACTGTGGCATCTGAACATGCAATAATGAAATATATTTGGACAAAGCAATGAGTGCCTGATTTTTTTTTAATGTTTTTGTTTAGCTCATAAAGCTGTCTGTCTCAGTGGAGTCTATATCTAGATGGACATTCCAGATGAGAAAATGCCTCATTTATAGTATCCCCAAAATAACTTAATATTTTTGTTATACTATTTTAATGTGTGCTTGAGAGAATGATATACTAATAGGACTCTTAGTATTTGCATTTAATTTAGCAAATTTGGATTTCTGCATAAGCAATGAGAACTTAGAAATTAAACTTTTAAGTTCAGATTTTATAATAGAAAATTATGTGAAATTATATAAAAATATATGTTAAATTGTTTTTCCCTCAGTTATGCCCTTCCTTTTACTAAGTTCTATTCTAATGCCTGAAAAAGAATGATTAAATGCAAGTTTTCTTTTCTTCTAGAACTTCAAAACAGGATAAGACATTTGACACATTTATTATAACCATTCAAGGATAAGAATGACCATGTAAACATTTTCCATTTTTTGTTTTTGGTGCTGGTCCTGGGGCTTGAACTCAGGGCCTGGGTGCTGTCCCTGAGCTACCACTTGAGCTGCTGTGCCACTTCCAGCCTTTTCTGAGTAGTTTGTTGGAGATAAGAGTCTCACATACTTTCCTGGATGGGCTGGCTTCAAACCAAAATCCTTAGGTCTCAGGTTCTGAGTAGTTAGGATTATAGCGTGAGCCACCAGTACCCCTTCTCCATATTCTCCCTTCCCCTCCCCCTCCCTCCCCTCCCCTCTTCCTCCTCTTCCTCCTCCTCCTCTTCCTCCTCTTCCTCTTCCACCACCACCACTACCTCCTCCTCTTTTTTTTGGCCAGTTCTGGGGCTTGAAGTCAGGGCCTGGTCACTGTCCTTGAGCCTCCTTTACTCTAGGTTAACACTCTACCACTTGAGCCACAGTGCCACTTCTGGCCTTTTCTGTTTATGTGATACTGAGGAATCAAACCCAGGACTTCATGCAGGCTAGGCAAGCACTCTACCACTGAGCCACATTCCTAGCCATATTTTCTTTATATAAATGCCATGGTTTACAAACTCACTGCAGTGTTTCTGGTAGCAGAATGTCTGTGTTCAAGAACCAGTGGTTACATAATGAACCAGAGTATTTTGTATAATGGGTACTCATTGTGTATACTTCATAGGAATGTTTGCATATTAAGAAGTTGGAGTACATGAATGTAGTAGGACTGAATCGATAACTATTTGAAGTATGCTTCAGCAAGACCAAGGGAATTCTTACTTCAGTCAGTTCACAATCTCAAGTTGTTTACTCATCGATGATTCAAATGAATCCAGCAGATATTCGTTGAGTGTGTATAATGTGAGTGTGTATAATGTGCGCCCTGGAAGATAGAAAGATCAATGATACAGATCTGGATCTACAGGTGTCTAGAATTTATAACTAGAAAGTAGTTGATAGCTTACATAGAATTTAAATAAAACACTGAAATCCAGGATAGTAAAAACCTTGTGGAATAACAAGTAATTGCAGCTTTCTTTTGAGATCTAAAATTCTCCTAAGATGTAGAAATGCTTTTTATGAAATTGCTTCTCACAAATTGGAAGCCTAGAGTTTTGTAGATCTTATATATAAGCAGATATGTAGTTGTTAGCAAGGTACCAAGGAATTACATGATAGTTTTTGTCCCAGCCTAAAGGACATCATTCATTAATTTGTCAGAAGCACCATGGAAATTTCACATCAGAACAAACCACCATCGTTTGTGAAGATTAGAACTCTCTGAGAGGGTCAGATGTTGGATGTACTACAGAGTGTGCCTCTTTACTGTGTGAACTGTGGTGTTGCTTTTGAAATGGCAGGTGCTAATTTGAAAGAGCCTAGCTTCACATTTTCACGTATGACACACTAAAGAAAACATCAATATTTATTGAGAACTTAATCATCTGAATCATTGCATGACTCATAATGGGTAGAGATAAAAGCCTTCTGCACACATAGCTTTACTACAGGAATAATCAGTGAAAGGATACACAAATGTAAAGGGCAATCTTAGTGACTTATTATTATAGTATTATTATTATAGTATTATTAAACACATTTGAATATATCCATATACTTTCCACCAGATAGATTTTAAAAGGCTTTTTTGAAATACAAGATTTAAATCAAAATTATTAGTAACTACTGCCAGTTAAGGAAAATTTAGATTTGTATTTAAGACAGTGGGATTTTTTTTTCCTTCTGGTGTGTTGATTGTAGAACTTGAACTCAGGGCCTGCATGAGATCCCTGAGCTTTTTTGTTCAAGGCTACTGCTCTACTACTTTGAGCCATAGTGTGACACTTCCAGTTTTCTGTTTAATTGAAGATAAGGGTCTTACTGACTTTCCTGTCAGGGTTAGTATTGAAATGCAACCCGCAAATCTCAGAGCTTGAGTTGATGTTGGGTCAATTAAACTGTCTTATTTTAAAGATGAAGAAAGTTAGCCAGGCACTGGTGGTTCATGCTTGTCATACTAGCTACTCAGGAGGCTGAGATCTGGATAATTGTGGTTCACAGCTAACCTGGACAGAAAAGTCCATGAGACTCCCATCTCTAAAATAGCAATAAAAGGCAGGGCTGGGGGCATGACTCAAGTGGTAAGTGACAGCTACACAAAGCAAAGCTGAGCTAGCATGAAGCCTTTAGTCTTGGTGTCATCCCACCCCATCCCCCCACCAAAAAAAAAAAAAAAAAAGCAATCTGGTAGAGACATTGTTAATGCCAGAACTCTTCAGCAAGTAGTTGGCAGAGGTGGCTTCAGCACTTAGCTGCTTTCCCTTCTCATCCAGTGGGCATTTGATTTCACAATAGAGATATGTTTTTGGGACTCTGCTGTGATGAAGTAAAGGTATCTTCTCTATTTCAAGGATGTAGAAGCTTAGGTTTTAAAATGTCTAGTGCCTAGAAATCCTCCCAGAAAAGCAAACATAGAGGAGGAAGACTGCTACACAATTGTTTGCCCTTGAGTGTCTCAAAGCTGACTAGCTGTGTTGGCCTGTGGTAGAAGTCATTATGAATAAAAGTGAAAAAGACAATACATTTTACTCTTACATTGAAATATAGTTTTAAATTTAGGCATGAGTTAAAAAAAACACAATTAAAAAAAAAACCCTATTTTAAGACATTAAGTATTTTTATTGCATAAAGTATTATATAGGCTATATTAAAAACATTTGGAACTAGTAAATGTAACAATGTGTCAAATACATGTAAACCTACAAGACATTAACATGTAACAACATTTTACTTCAATACATTTATTACTAAATTTCATTGAAAATTTTGTATGCTACTATAAATATTAAGTTTGAGGAAAGAGCAGGAGGTATGGTTTATATTGTTTTCATACTTTTAGGGACAGTTAATTTTTCTGTCATTGAATTTCTGAGTGAGACCTTGTGAAACATGATGTTGGAATGTCCAAATGATGGATCATTGAATATCCAGGTGATGGACTAAATGTTTTTACATGTGCAAGCATAATTTGATTACATGGTATAGTGTTCACGTTAAGGAAAGCAAGTAAATTTTGAGATTCAGGACATAGTATTCAAAGCCTAGCTTACTTAAATAAATGAGGCAGATACTTGCTTAAGAAGACAAGTTGCTATGACATCTATACGTCCTCATGGGCATTAACCTTCAAAATACTCCACTTAAAGGACAATTATTTTTCTGGAAAATAGGTTTTCAAGTTATTTAGAGAATAATAGGCTTGTTGGGTATGTTCAACATAAAGCTACAGCAGAAATAATACTGAGAAGATGAATAGTTCTAGATCCTTATTACCATAAAAAGACATAAACAGTAAACTGAGAGTTACTGTGCTCTTAGCTCGAGAATGATTTCTGTTCTAGAAAACAGTGGGTCCTCAACTGTTTATCACCTATAGTCTCAGTGGGTTCCAGCCACCAGACCAGCCTAAGTGTGCCCGAGTATTTAGAGATAAAGCATTCAGGAGCTATGATTTTCAGACATCTGAAGGGAACTTCCAGTTTAATGGAGATTTCATTTATTTATTTATTTATTTGATGGGGCTTGAATGCCTGGGCGCTGTCCCTGAGCTCTTCAGTTCAAGGCTACCACCCTACCCCAGGGCCTGAGCATTGTCCCTGAGCACTTTAGCACAAAGTCCTGCACTTCAGCTAAGCCCCACCTCCCAGTTTTCTAGAGGTTAATTAGAGATAAGAGTCTCAGGTCCTTTTGTGCCCAGGCTGGCTTTGAACCTTGATTCTGAGATCTCAGCCTCCTGAATAGCTAGGATTACAGGTATGAGCCACTATGCCCGACTTGGAGATTTTTTTCTTAAAGAATTTATTAACATTGATTTTTACATCATATTTCAAATGACATATTAAACAACTATTCAAGAAGGGAATCTATATACAATCACTGGCGCTTAGATTTTAGAACATAATTAAAATTGGGCTGAGGGTTTGTATGTCATAGATACATATTAATCTATGTAATAAAACATGTCTATAGAGTCACAGATTTTTATGTCTATGTAGTTGTGTTTATATTTCCCGTACCATGTCCATAGCATTGGCTATGCAACTATTGAGTCCTTGCTCTTGTACTGTTTGGATCTAATAGCCACATATTAAGGATAACATGCGCCTTTTGTTCCTTTGGTCTTGTCTCACTCAACATGATCCACTCAAGATTCATCCACTTCTCTGCAAATGCCATTATTTTAACTTGTCTGTTGGCTATGTAGAATTCCATTGTGTGTGTGTGTGTGTGTACACACCATATTTTCTGTATCCATTCATCTGCAGTAGGGCATCTGGATTGTTTCACTATTGTGAATAGTGCAGATATAAACATAGCTGAGCAGGTGTCCTTATCATATCTTGGGTTATGATGTTCAGGATAGATGCCCAGGAGTGGTATGGTGGGATCATAGGGAAGGTTAATTTTCAGTTTAAGAAACCTTCACTCTGCTTTCCAGAGTGGCTGAACTAGCTTACAATCCTACCAGCAGTGCGGTAGGATTCCTTTTCTCCACAACCCCACCAGCATCTGTCATTGTCTGAGTTCAAAAGTTTGGCCATTCTTGTTGGGATAAGGTGGTATCTTAGGGTTGTTTTTATTTGCATTTCCTTTATGACCATGGATGATGAACATTTTCTCATATGCTTCTCTGCCATTTTAACCTCTTCTTTGGTAAGTCTCTCTTTAGTTCCCTTGCCCATTTAGTGATTGGTTTGTTGGGTTTGGGGGGATTAGTTTGAGTTCCCTGTAGATACTGGATATTAAGCATTTTTCTGATGTATTATTGGTAAATATTTTTTCCCAGTTGGTTGGGTGTCTTTCTACTTTAGTGACTATGCTTTTATCTGAGGTTTTTATTTTTATTTATTTTTTGCCAGTCCTGGGCTTGAGCTCAGGGCCTGAGCACTGTCCTTGGACTTTCCATTTCCAGCTTTTTTCTGTGTATGTGGTACTGAGGAATCGAACCTGGATCTTCGTGCATGCTAGGCAAGCACTCTACCACTAGGCCAAACTCCCGGCTCCTGAGGTTTTTATTTTTAATGAATATTTCAAAGTTTTATCTAATTGTTTTATTAAGGTATTGTATAGGGCAGGAGTTTGGCCTAGTAGTAGAGTGCTCTCCTAGCATGCACGAAGCCCTGGGGTTGATTCCACACACACAGCAAAAGCCGAAAGTGGTGTTGTGGTTCAAGTGGCAGGGCACTTGCCTTGAGCAAAAAGTGTCCAAGGACAGTGCCCAGCCCGAGGACTGGCAAAGGTAGTGAGACTGTTTTAGGGCAATGTAATTCCTTCCTTCACTATCTGTTACTTTCTCAAAGTGTTATTTATCAGTTGTATGTGCAAACATTGTACACACATACAGAAGGTTCCTAAAGCAAATTCAATCATCCCCTGACCCATTACCCTTCTCCAAACCTAACTGTATCCCTAGAGTGGATCACACCCACATATTTTAATAATGTCACAAAGATGAATATTTCTTTGTGGTTTTTATTTTTAGGGTTTTCATTGTTATTATGTACAGAGGGATTACAGCCATTATATCAGGTAAAAAGTACATTTCTTTTTGAACAGTGTCATCCCTTCCCTCATTCATCTTTATGTTTTAAAGTAATACATTCATATGTGTTGACTCTTTAGTTTCAGATTTTGAAAAACTGGCTTCTCTGTGTGGGTGAGAATTCGGCATGTAGCAGGTCTTACCATGCAAGCATGCATACTTCCTGTCCTCATCTCCTGGTGTCTTGCATTGCCTCAAAAAGAAATCAGTAATGTTTACATTTTTTATGACTATATAAATGCTATTCATGGGTGACCAGTCAGTCTAGCATGGTGTGATTGAATTTCCTTTTTTCTTTTTTCTTTTTTTGGTAGTTAATAATTGCCGTTTTCCTCCATTGGTTTAATTTTCTACATCTCTGTCACTGATTTGTTATTAGTATATCCTTCATTCCTTTCTCTTTTTAAAAATACCTTTTTTGTTATTTACTAATAACATTTGTCAAGAATAATGGTTTCTCTGTGATATTTTTATACATACATATACTGTGCTGTTTGAATCTACCTTCTCTAACTCCTCTCTTGTCCTCCTTGGTTCCCCTCCCTATGTCCTCTTTTCTTTCCCTGCCTGTCAGTCTCACTTCTACTTTTTGATCAGTCTTCCCCACCCCACTCCCCCTTTTTTTAGATTTCACATAAAGAAGGAAAGGTGATACTTGATTCTCTCTGTTTAGCTTGTTTCACTTAAGATGATTTCCACTTCCATTCATTTTCTTTCAAATGGCATGATTTTGTTCTTTTTAGTTCTTTTTTTTTTTTGCCAGTTCTGGGCTTGAGCTCAGGGTCTGAGCACTGTCCTTAGACTTTCTCAAGGCTAAAGCTCTACCACTTGAGCCTCAGCACCACTTCTGGCTTTTTTCTAAGTATGTGGTACCGAGGAATTGAACCCGGATCGTTGTGCATGCTAGGCAAGCACTCAACCACTAGGCCAAACTCCCTGCCCCTCTTTTTATTGATGAATAATACTTTAGATATATGTAAAATTTTAAATCTTGTTATCTGAGGATGGGCACATAGGCTGATCCCATAATTTGCTCTCATAAATAGTGCTGCAGTAAACACAAGAATGCACATTATATATGTTGAATTCTTTTCCCTCGGGTGTACAGTGTTCCCTCACCTATCATGGGAATTACATGTGATAGGTGAAAATCCACGAAGTAGCAGTATTACATAGTTGTCCTTTGCTATATTGCTGTTCACTTATTGCTACTTCTCAGAGTTTCACCATTGTCAGAGTCTCTGAAATGTAGCTCTAATGATAGGTAAGGGAACACTATTTGTCTATTAAAAAAAACTGTAATAAGTGAATCGCAATATAGTGAGTGCCAACTGTATCCCACAGACTGGTATAATTAGATCACATGGTGGCTCTATTTTTAGTTTTCAAGAAATCGCCATACTGATTTTTGAATGATTTAGGGATGGGGGCATAGGATTTTTGTACCCCATTTTGTCTAATTTTACTTTAACAGTTCTATGGCTCTTGGATCACATATTTTGGTCTTTAAGCATAAACTTCCTCATCTACAAAGGGGATAGATCATTTGACTTTCTCCTTCCTTATTGGTAACCTTTTTACATAAGTTTCATACTTATTTTTCTATGCATTCAGATACACAAGGAATTGTGAGTATCTAGGATTGCAGACACGAGCCAATGGCTCCTGGCTTGTTTTCTTTATTTTCTTTTGGTAGAATTATGTTAAGTAGTGATCATTATAACTTACACTTGTTAAGGCCCCGTGATTCAGAAAATACTGCAAGTTTAGTATTTTAGCTAGGATATAATTCCAGCCTGAAAACAATTTGCAGTTCAAGTTTAATGATATTGTTCTTTTGACTTGTAGCAATTGTTGGTGTTGAGAAGACTCAGTCTTTTCTGTTTCTTGATTTTGGTTTTAATCTGCTTCTTTCCCTAAAGGCCCTTAGGCTGTTGTGTTTGCTCTGACATTCTGAAATTTCAATTTGGTGTGTTTTCAACCTTTCTGCTGGGTTGACCATAATCAGGAATCATTACTCATTTTAAGGAAATTTTCTTGTGCTGATTCTTTGATCATGTTTACTTTGTTTACTTTCTGTGGTGCTCATGCTAGATATCAGACCTTGCCTGAGTATACAATTTTCCTATCATTCCCTTTGTATTTCTCTTACTTTTTGGGGGAATATTAACCTTGATTTTCTAACCTTCAATCTTCAGGCTTATTGTTCCTCCTACTCCTTCCAGAGCTAGTAGCTCATGCTTATCATCTTAGCTACTTAGGAGACTGAAATCTCAGGATCACAGTTCGAAGCCAGCCCAGGCTGTGTTACTAGTGAATAGTTCCTAATAATGATCAGCTCAGCTTTGCCCATCAGGGTACTCCTATGTCAGATCTTTTCTCTTGGCCAAGTTTGTTTCCCCAGGAACAACTCAATTGATCACCTTTCTAACAGATATGCGCCCAGCTCCCTGGGTTCTGCAAGTGAAGTGATGACAAGCTTGTGACTCTGTGTGTTCATTGCTCTTTCATCCTCTGTTTTTAGTAAAGAGCTCTTTCAACTGGACCAGCTGCTTGCAAGTCCAAAGTATCTGGTTGAATCTCTAGAGAATAAACCTTCCACTCCTGCCGGGTGGGGACAAAGCAGGTTGGGGCTGTGACTGCTTCTTCACTGAGGGCTGGAGGAGTTCTTCACAGGCATTCCTGCTGTCTGAAGTCCTGCTCTGGAGACCCTCTCTGGAGCCCCTCAGCTATTCCCAGCAGTTGTAGTTGGATTTGATCTGCTTCAAGGCTTCCTATGGTGGATTAAAGTTTCTGTTTTTCAGGCCTAAGTCATAAATCTGCCATTTACTTTGTACCACCCCAGATTTCATTGTTCTCTGCTGACCTGCCTTTTGTCCTTTTTTTTTTGGTTGGTTGTTTTTTGTTTTGTTGTTGTTTATGCTTGTTTTTGAGGCAGAGTCTCTGTATAGTACAGGCTAGTATTTCTGTTTGGCCTGCCTTAGATTCTCCTGGTATTGAGATTGCTACCAAAACCTGGTATTTTCTAGAGGTTTTGTAGGTCAGTGATCAAAACTGTCACTGAAAGTTCCTTACTAATAGATTTTTTTCCTCCAACAGTAAACACTTGAATATACTTTTCCTCTTTGGTATGTGTGTATGTGTGTATCTATATTTACTTTTTTTTTTTTTTTTTTTTTTTGCCAGTCCTAGGGCTTGAACTCAGGGCCTAGGCACTGTCCTTGGTTTTCCTCAAGGCTAGCATTCTGCTACTTGAGTCATGGTGCTACACACAGCCTTTTCTGTTTAAATGGTACCCAGCAATCAAGCCCAGGGCTTTGTGCATGCTAGGCAAGCACCCTACCACCAGGCTATGCTCCTGGCCCTCTGTATTTACTTTTTGTTGTAACATTTGAAGCATACTTTTACTAAAAACAATAGTATCTTGGAGAAATGTATCGTTATCATACATATGAAAATAAATTATTCTACAATATACTTAACATCTCATAAATTTAAATTCCAGTTCCAAAATTCTCTTACAACTTTTTACTTAAGAATTAGGGTTCTGAGCTGGGTGCAGTGGCTCATGCTTGTAATCCTACTTACTCTGGAGACTGACATCTGAGGATCGTGATTCAAAGCCAGCCTGGGCACTAAAGTCCATGAGACTCTTATCTTCAATTAATCACCAGAAAACCCAAGGGGTAGGGCATTAGCCTTGAGCTGAAGAGCTCAGGGACAGTGCCCAGGCCCAGAGTGCAAGCCCCACCACCACCAACAACAAAAGAAAAAGAATTAGGGTTCTGAGGATCAGGAGTTTGGCCTTGCAGTAGAGTGCTTGCCTAACATGCCCGAAGCCCTGGGTTACATTCCTCGGTTACCACATACACAGAAAACACCAGAAGTGGTGCTGTGGCTTGAGTACTAGTTTTGAGAAAGCTCCAGGAGAGTGCCCAGGCAAAAAAAGAAAGAAAGAAAGAAAGAAAAGAAAAAAAGAATTAGGGTTCTAAGATAAACACAAACAGGTCTGCCATTGGTTGCTGCCTCTCTTGAACAGAGAAGTTCCTCAAAACTCTGGATCTTTATTTTGTTTTCCTGTATTTAATCTTGAGTGGTTCAGCACTCTCAAAACTAGAAAAAAGTCTGAAGATAAAGTCCCAGAAGGCTTCTCCTCCGTGGGGTGTTCATGAGTAGGACAAGTTTTGTAATTTTAATGGTTTGTTTCTCTGACTCCAGCACTATTAATCTAAAGCTTAACCATGTTCTTCTTTGTACAGTTCATTAGTACTTAAAATGAAAAAGCAGTATTTATCTTCTTATCAATGATGAATTATATTTAGAATCCTTCTAGCCCACCCCCTTCACCTTGAACTCTTTGCCAGCATTTAGTCCCATGACTTTTGTTTGCTTCAGATTGAATTTGAGTTTAAGCTCAAAGGGCATGCATTTTTGTTTATGACTAAGGGCTGGTCTCTGAAGTTATCAGACATTCCTCACATTCCATATGTCTAATTTTTTTGTGCTTGGAGGATCTGGTGCTATGCCAGAGGAAAATAGAGGCTAGAGAGTAGAAGGAAATACCACCACAGAGAGTCTCCACATAAGTTATAAAAACGCACTCATATGTTTAACTTGCAAAGCAAATGCCAAGCATGGAATTGATTTGTAGCATGTGAGTGTCCTTCCTTAGGCTGCTTAGGAACTTTATTTTATTTTTAGCTTTCTGATATTTAATTCTCCAAATTTCAACTCATGGAGCTTGAAAATTTTTGTGATTCTTTTAGTTGTACTCAAGGTCAGCACAAGGTGTTTTTGTAAAACAAATGGTTGCAGAAAGCAAAGTATCCAGGGAGTATCTTAGGATGATCAATATAGACATAAACTACTGAAAATAGATTCATTGGACAAATGAGTACCAACCACTGTTCTAACGTGTAAAGACTGCAGTGGTGGACAAAACTCTAGAGGAGAAAGGTGATACAAATAAGAAACTACATGAGATAGATTTCTGTTATCTCTGCTGACTTAGCAAAATGTGTAAATTTTAGTGACTTCTGCTAGAAATATCTACTACTTACTCATGTGACATCAAGTAAACTAAAAAATAAAGCAAAAGTAAAATGCTCTGATGTTTTAATTGCTTAATCATTTGCTTGCTAAAAATGTATAAAAAGTAAGAATCAGATTTGTCTTGCCCAAATTCTATACATACCACCAGAATCAAATTAGCTTCTGATATTAATAACTTAAATATAATCTTTGTAACTTTAATAGGATATAATTTAATACAACAAAATTGCATATGGAAATTGTTACATTCCTGTGGTGTTAACCAAGACAAAAGAAAGGCTAAAATCAGGATGTTTTTTCTTCTTAAGCAAGACATTATAAATAAAATATGTGAGCAGATACTGTAGAAACTGATTGTAATCAACATTCCTATGTATATTTAAAATGCTTTATTTCATGCTACCAAAAATATCAGTAACATCGATGAGTGCAGACATAAATTTCGTTTGTGTCCACACAGTCATCTTTGAACTATGAAGCATACTTTCAAGTGTGTGCATTTTCTCTAGCATGAGAGACTGAAGGTACACAGAGAACATCTGACTCATTTACCTTCTCAAAGCTCCTTTGCAAGCAGTCAGACTTGGTTTAATTGTCTGGGAATCTGGTCTGATGCCTCTGTGGTCTTCACCTTCTGGAACGCTAGCACTTAGCCAAGAGCCTCTTCCCCACTCCAAGATCCTGCAAGATCATTGAGAGCCAAATGTTAGATTAGTTCATTTGTATCTTTTGGTGAAAGATCAGACTCTGCTAATTGCTTTACTAGGAAGTTTGTTCCCTTAAATCTGACAGGCATACAGTGTTTATGTATCTAAATCAACATTATGTGTTTATCCAGCCAAGATTGACAGCATAGAGAGCTACTGAAACAATACCAATTTCTCATCATGAGCACTGTGTAAATTCACTGTTAGATTAATTTGCCTTATCTCTAAATTTAACAATAGCTGTGAGACTATAAAAATTAAAACCATAGGATGAAAATGAATCACCAGATACTTCCTCAGAGTCAAAGCTTAGTTCTTACAACTCTGCTCTGAGAGCAGCTGTGACTTTACACTAGGGAGTCTGACTCATATAGCTAGAACTCAGTATGATGTCACTGAGCACTCATTTCAGGAGCAGAAAGCCCAAAGGCTGAACCAGAACACCCCCGTAACCCCCCCCCCCACCAAGTCAGCCACTTTGGCCCCACTTGCTTTCCTGGTTGAGATAGTCTTGAAAACTCTTATGTCTGGGTTGGCCTTGAACCACATCTCCACCTCCCAAGTAGCTGGGATTACATGGGAATCTTCCCTGCCCAGAAGTAGTAACTACTTTTGTGGAGAGCTGCTGGTCAAACAGAATTAGAGGATTATTCGCAATACTTACCATGTTGTTATGAGGATGATACATTCATACAACTTCTTACCAAAATCACTACCAAAAACTATTTTCAAAAGACCACTCATCTGCTGTATAGAGAGGGTAGATTGTAGAAGAACGTGAGTGGAAGTATCGCCAGGTAGGAAGTCAAAATTGCATTCCAGGCAAGAGACATGAGTAGTCTAGAAAAGTTGGGTGATTGGAGGATGGACATACAGGTCCATGATGGATTGGGTACGAGGTTGGGAAGAAGGCCTCCAGGATGCTTGACTGCTAGGTAGAACTTGGGCACCTGGCTTAAGGATAACTGCCATCTTCCAAAAAAGGATTCGTTGGGAAAGTTGTTGTACAGGAAAATTTGTATTTTATAGTTTACATTTGATGTGACACTACTGTGGACTATCCAGTAGATGTTGCTGCTAACAGATTAGGGCTCCATGAAAACATCTGGCTGGAATCACTCACTTACTGGTTTTTGTTGTGTTTTCGTTTTTCCAAGAAACAAGTATTGAATACCATGTGCTATGCTATGTGCTTGGCATACAAAGTTGAAAAACTGGTAAGATCTTAGTGAACTGAGCAGACAAACTGAAAAGGTTGACAGCGTGATGTATTTGAATGGAAAATACAACAGTATTTAGTGGCTTGTAAAATGTCCCTCAGGGGGCAAAATAGTGAAAAAGCGGAAGGAGAAGAGATATTCGAGGTAGAGGGAACTGCATATATGTAAGCATAGGTTTTTGTTAGATTTATCTCCGTTTGACTGGCTGACTTTTCCTTGAATCTCTTAGGCTAGTTCTTAGTAGTTTTTTGTTTTGTTTTGTTTTGCAACTGGCATTGTAAGAATTTGCAGATATTCTGCTCTGAGTTGTGAATAGTGTAGTATTTCTACTCTTTGCCTTCTTGTCTCGTGATTTCCTGGTGTTAATGAGACTATCTTGTTGGTATCAGCTGGTTTTTCTTTCTGCTGATGTTTGGTATTTGTAAAACACTCTGCCAATAACTTTTGCCAACTGTGTCATGAAACCTGCCCATCCCACCAAGCTTGAAGTCTGACGGTTTATTTCCCCTCTCGAAACTTAGGCTGATATAAATGTTTACAGCAGCATTATTTGCAACAGCTAGGAGTAGAAATAATCCAAATATCTAGTAACTAGTGAATAGGTAAGCAAAAAAGATTATTCAAGGGATACAACCTAACTTTTTAGACTCTTAACTGGCTATCTAGTTTCCTCAGCACCTTAAAATATAATTAGTGTTTTACTTACCATAAACAAAATTAATGCATAAGTAATATCTTCAGAGAAATGCCATCTTTAGAAGAGATTAATATGCATAGTATAGTAAAAGCTGCTACAGATCAGTCTGAGATCTGAAGATCAAAGCTCAAAGCCATCCTAGAGAGCTATTATCTCCAATAAACTTCCAGAAAAGCAAAAAGTGGAGCTATAACTCATGTGTGCCCTAGCACCCTGAGTTCAAGCCCCAGGATAAGCACCCCCAAAATTTTTAAAAATAGAAACTAAAAAGAGGGTTGCTACAGATCAATGATGCTAACCAACATAACTTACAAGGACAATTCATCAGAGAAGCAAATAAACAGATAAAAAAAGTTACCAAACTTATTACAAGGTGAGCATTTCTGAACATTCTAAAATCTGCAACTCTCCAGAGTTCAGAATCTTTGAACTCTAACACTTAGAAATTTTTACACTATGAAATCCTACATTGTGCACAAAATTACTAAAGTTATATAACATCAGGCCAAGTATGTAAGTTGTACGTAAAGCAAAAGCTGATTTAATGTTTAAACTTGAATACTATTTCCAGGATATCTCATGTAAATGCAAATATATTTTTTTAAGTCCCAAATTTGGGACACTTCTGGTTGAAGCATTTCAGGTAAGGGATACTCAATGTGGAGTAGTTACCAGATTTCCCTCACCCCACCCAGTATCAAGGGGCCGTGGCATGCAGGAAACACATGCATTCACTTATGTTTAGGATTTGAGTGTTAAATTGGTAAAGCCCACATGGAGGAGCAAATTTGTGAGAATTTTTTGAATGTCAACGTGCCTTTAAGAACACTTCTCTATGTGTAAGCAGGTGTGCTTAATACCTGATTATTTAAAGTTAAGCCGGTTGTGTATCACCTCTAAACAACACTAAAATAATTTTTTTTAAAAAAAGAACACTTCTCTAATGCATCTTAGTATTTTTGTAACTCAAAAATTCACTTATTCTTTCACCAACCATTAGGAGTGCATTGCAAAAAATAGCTTGCACAGCTGTAAATAGAAGTGTGTTCATTGAAACATTGTTTTGTCTGGAAGGAAATGGAAAATTGAGCGTGTCTCAACTGACGTTTTGTTAAATAACAGACTAGGACCCACTCAGTACATCCAGCTACTAAAACACTGAAGTAAATTTATATATATGTGTATAAATTGATTATAAATTAATGAAAATATTCACTGAAAGATTCCTAACTTACTGATTTAACTCTCACAATGTGCATAGTAAGAGCCTGTTTGCATGTTTTCCAAGTGTGACTTGATGGACTGAAAAAATACCAGTAGTTCTTCTACTCTTAGGAATAAGAAGGAAGACTTTAATAATAGTTTATCCTGCTGTTTTATGTATTCTTCATAGTGATATTACCTACATACCTATATGTTTAAGTTATTACATTATGAATTGTTAAATGTATGTGTATGCAGACTTCAAAATAAGTATATAATGTATATATAGTTCATTAAGTATGATTCCAGCTTTGTAAAATACATGCCTTTACAGTGAATGCATGTATCCTATATTTGTTTAAATAAACATGGCAGGGAAGGAAACCTATCATTATTATTCACTAGGATAATCTCCTTGTATTGAGGATAAGAGATTAAAAGTATCCTCCTAGTCCCATAAATTTTGATAAAGGTAATATAGGCTCATTTTAATCATTCAATAACCTCTTTAAGAGAGAAGCTGCCCATCCAGAGGGCGGCAGTCTTTTATTGTGATTGGAGGGTTGTCCCCAACTTTGTCCTTGAAAAGCTCTTATCCTGAACATAATTGGTATTCATTGTTGAGCACAGGTGGGGAATGAGGCAACCTGTTTGTTTGTGTGGACAATAATCTTTTAAGTCCTATTCCTCTCAGAAACATTCCTACCACCTTGGCAGGCATAGCCACTTAATTTCTCAAACTATTTTTTAAACCAAGTAATCTGACAAGCAAATATTTTTTGGCTTTCAACAGAGAGGAGTTCAGGTTAAAGTATTTGCTTGACTACTCTGCTTTCTTCTGTGGAATAAAAATACTTAAAATCTTGCTAACTGACACTTGGAATAAATTTCTGGGTTTCTAAAACATTTGAGATAGCTGTTGCATCTTGAGATAACTGTTGCATCTTTGTAACTAAGTAATGTGTTTTTTAGTCAGGTATTTATTTGCTACATAACTTAATTATTATAAACAAAAATCACAAAACCAAATGTTTTGATGTGATACTGCAAGCTTTTCTCATATCCTCTCCTGCTTGTCAGGTAACATTTATCAGTGATTACTGTAATCAAATGCACTTACTCATTTTGCTTATAGAAATAAAAAAACATTTCTCTCTCTAATTGTCATGTGTTCAGTGAACTATTACTGAAATGTCAGTGAGGTAGGCATTGTGCTGGAGAGGCTGGAAAGAACACGGAGAGACTGCAGTGTGGTTAGATGCCTTGGGTTGGGTGACAGCTTACTCTATTTAGATGTGAGTGGGTGAGATGTGGTTCAGGGAACACTGTGCACAAATAGCATTCCTTGGTTAAATGGAATCAACATTTGTGGTGTTTTATTAAAGCTGCCAAATTGTTTCTTCAGAGGATTGTATTGAGTTACAGAGTCACCAACAGTGAATGAAAGTAACCAATTTCCCTCTCCACATCCTCACCAGCACTCTGTTTCTTCACTGAGACAAAACAAAACAAAAACCTGATCCCTTAATAGCCTTTAAATTAAGCTTAGCCATTGTTTTATTTAGTGTTTCTTTTTATTATTAGCCATGTTGAAGCTTTCCTCATGTTTTATTATTTTATTACCTTCTTCACTGGAGTCTTGACTTTGTTATATTCTTGTTGCTTTTTTTTTTTTTTTTTTGCCAGTCCTGGGCTTGAGCTCAAGACCTGGGCACTGTCCTTGGATTTTCTCAAGGCTAGAGCTCTACCACTTGAGCCTCAGCACCACTTCTGGCTTTTTTCTATGTATGTGGTACCAAGGAATTGAACCTGGGTCTTCATGCATGCTAGGCAAGCACTCCTACCACTAGGCCGAACTCCTGGTCATACTTGTGGCTATTTTTAAAAACAATTTTTTACTCTTTCAAGTTGTTATTATGAAGGTCCAGATGGGTTACAGTTACCTGAGTAAGGTAAACAGTACATTTTTTTTTTTATTTTTATTTTTGCCAGTCCTGGGTTGTGAACTTGGGGCTTGGGCACTGTCCTTGGACACTTTTTGATCAAGACTATTGCACTGCCACTTGAGCCACAGTGCCACTTCCAGCTTTTTCTGGATATGTGGTGCCGAGGAATCAAACCTACGGATAAATGCACGCTAGGCCAGCACTCTACCACTAGGCCACCCTCCCGACCCATTAGCACACTTCCTTTTGGACAGTGTCACTTCTTACCTCACTCTCCTTCAGGCTTTCCCTCCTGTGTCTACCCACAAGTTGTACAGTTCATTTTTCAACACACTTAAAAACAATTTATTGAGGTGAAATCTAGATAATGTAAATTAACTATTCTGAGCAACAGTTGAGTGGCATATAAACATATGTAATGTTGGGCAACCCCCAACCTGCATTTAGTTTCAAAACATTCCCTTCACTCCATTAAGGAGTTTGTCTATTTGTCCCTACCTTCTGGTATCCATAAACGTACTTTCTGTTCTCCTGGATTTATGGGCTGGATGGGACCTGGGACCTTTTGTGCCTGCCTTTTTTCACTTATCCCAGTGTTTTGGAAATTTGCCCCAAGTATACATGTATAAATACTTAATAGCTAAATAGTATTCCATTGCATGGAATACCACAGTATGTCTATTGGTAGAAATTTTGGCTATTTCCATTCCTGTGACTGTTGTAAATAATGCAGCTACTATAGAAATTGCAACCTTTTTCTGTCAAAAGTAGTTGCTGGGCATAAGCACAGCCATTTTTAGCTGCCTTCTTACAGGACACTATTTTAATTGAGACACATTCTATTCTAAAAATTGTGTTTCAAGGGGCTTGGAGACATCAGCCAAGTAAGAATTGTTTTCCTGACAAGTTGCTGCTTTGTTCAGGAGTCCTGATTTTTAACCCCTTTTAAACGAGGCTTTCAGGGAAGGTTGTGAACATTAAGTTCTGATCGTTTGGAATGAAGGGTATTAATGCATTAGGGATAAATCCCAGGCAAGCTCTGCACACACTGCACTGACTATTTGGCCTCTTGTCAATAGCATATATTTCTGCAGAAGTAAAATTCTTGCTTCGTCTAGTACCTTTCAAGCCTTATTCCTGTTTGACACCCCAATAACCCAAGGCCTTTTCAAACACCGTGAACATATATGTACCGGTTTTTGAGTAACTTTTTAAAAAATATTCTTATTGTTAACTGTAAAGGTGATGTATAGAGAGGTTACAGTTATACAAGTCAGGTAATAAGTACAGTAGTTTAAAACAGTGGTTCTCAATGTGTGGTCCCAGAGGCCAGCAGTGCATTAGCAGTGCCTCAGAACTTGTTAAAAACACAAACCTCAGGTTTCATCCTAGATATAATAAAAACTTTTTGGTGGTAGCCTCAGCAATCTGGGTTTTAACAATCTTTTTAAGACAGTTGGGTGTATAGTTGGGTTTGAAAAACACTGGTCTAATCCAGCATTTTCAGGTTGATTCTCGGCATGGAGAAGCCGAGATGCAATTCATAACTTTGGTTTTGCTAACATAAACTTGTGGGGGGGGGGGGCGGGGGAAGTCCTGGCCTTGAGCTCAGGGTCTGAGCACTGTCATTGGGCTTTCTCTAAGCCCAAGGCTTAAGGCTAGAGCTCTACTACTTGAGCCACAGCACCACTTTGGCCTTTTGTATGTATGTGATATTGAGGAATTGAACCAGAGCTTCGTGCATGATAGGCAAGCACTCTACCACTAGGCCAAGCTCCTAGACAAACATCAACTTTTTTAAAAAACTTAAATAGATAGAAAATATAACAAGTTGGAATCATTTAAATAACTTTTTATTTGAAACAATGTATTTATCATACATATCCTTTTACTTAGAAATTGCTGTTAAGACTAAATCATGTAAAAAAAAAAGTTACTTTGTATCTTTGCCCACGTATTTAAAGAATTTTAGAGTTGCATGTCTTCTGAGATATACTTTTTCTTTTGTGATTTTTATTTACTTCCTCAAAGTATTCAAGCAAAGGTTAAAATGTGAAGCTCTAGGTAGCAAGACATATACCCACTACTGCCTTTAGTATTAACATTGACTAGAGATATATGTTTATTTGTCTACATGTATATTTGACTATGAATAGTTTTTTCCCCTCCTATATGGGGCCTTTAAATTAAGATAGTTACATTTATTTTGCAGAAATATGAAAGTTTAGCTAAAAAATTTATATATGTTGAAGCATGTTTGGTATATGACAAGCATGTAATGTCTTATATTATTAGTGCAATGACCATATATAAAATTGGTCTTTTTTGGACATGAAATATTGAAACTTTTTTTTGTGTGTGGGGGTCATGGGGCTTGAACTTGGCTCTTCAGCTCAAGGTTACCACCCTACCCCTGGGCCTGGGTGTTGTCCCTGAGCTCTTCAGCTCCAAGCTACCACCCTACCATTGAGCCAAGCTTCCCATTTTCTAGAGGTTAATTGGAGAGTTTGAACCTTGATCCTCAGATCTCAGCCTCCTGAGTAGCTAGGATTACAGGCATGAGCCACCGCACCTGGCCATATTGAAACTTTTATTAGTAGTATATCAGAGTTCCCAAATAAACAGTATAAGCAATGTGCTCTTTCAAAGGTGGTGAGTCCCTCTCAAGTATTGGCTTTCAAGAGTATATATTCATGAATTGACCTCAGAATCAGGTGTTGGGTGGCAGGTGAAAGTTTGTTTTTGTTTTTTATTTTTTATTTATTTTTATCTTTGCCAGTCATGGAGGGTAAACTCAGGGCCTGGGCACTATCCCCAGATCTTTTGCTCAAGGCTAGCATTCTACCATTTAGAGCCACAGCTCTACTTCCAGTTTTCCGGTTGTTAATAGCAGATAAGAGTCTCATGGACTCTCCTGCCTGGACTGGCTTTGAATCATGATCTTCAGATCTCATCCTCCTAGCTGTTAGGTTTACAGGCTTGAGCCACCTGTGCCCAGCTAGGGGGAGGTTTTAACCTCCTGACACGCTCTAGAATGCAATGTCCCAGCTAGATGGAGCAAATGGTTAAGTAAAGGTCCAGAACAGAGTAGGGCCATAGTGGAGTTTCTTCCCTTGTTTTCCCTCCCCTTCCTTCCTCTCTCCTTTCTCCTTTCTCTCGTCTCTCTCTGTCTCCCCCCCTTCTTTCCACCCCCTCTCCCCACCCTCTCTCCCAGAATAGAAGGCTATGAATATATTCATAAGCTGAGGGAGAAAAAAAATGAAATAATATATAACAGTAGTGTTTCCCATTATCGGATAGCAGGATGGTTTTGTTAGGTATCCTTGATTTTGTTCGTTAGGTATCAGAGCTTGTTGGTCTGTTAATAATTTGTAAGTTATTTATCCCACAAAAATATATGAATATGTATTATTACTGTTACTTGTTGATAGAGTACAAAAGAAATTATACTATCTAGACCCAGAAAATAAAGTGTTAAAAGTCACTTTTGAGAAAATGCTACAGACATTTTTACATTAAAATTTTCAAGAATGACAACTTTTGAGTTATTCACTTTGCTTATAATTACATCTATGCTTTAAAACACAGATGTCTGTCTGTCTGTCTTTTATTTTTCAGTACTGGTGATTGAACCCAGCGCATACATTGGCTGGTCAAGTGCTTTGCCACTGAGCTACATCCAAGCCCTGTTTTTTTTTTTTCTTTTTAACAATGAGAAATGCATACTATCTATTGATCAATTCATAGGCAAAATGAAATTATTTCCAATATAATAAAGTTATAACTTAAAATCATGTGTCTGAAGCTTATAAAACTTATTTCAGGAATAAAAAAAAGCTAGGGGGGAGGGAAAACAGGAGAAAAACATGGGAAGGGGTAACAGTGGTCAAGAAGTAATGTATTCAGTATTTTATGACTGTAACTGTAACTCCTTTATACATCACTCTGATAATAAAATAAAATTTAAAAATCAAAAACTGGGGCTGGGAGTGTTGCCTAGTGGTAGAATGCTTGCTAGCATGCCTTGGGTTCAGTTCCTTGGTACCACATTCAAAAAAGCTGGAAGTGGTGCTTTGACTCAAGTGGTAGAGCTGTAGCCTTGAGGAAAGCCCAAAGACAGTGCCTCAGGCCCGGAGTTTAAGCCCCAGGACTGGCAGAAACAAAAACCAAAACCTCTCATTCTCAGGCTTTCAGCAAGTTACATTGGTGCCAGATAAAACTTATATAAAAATCTCTTTCATTTCTCAAATGTACTATTTTCAGCTCCTCACCTGTCATTTCTTTAGGCTGCGAATGCTTTTTTACAGCCTTGATTTAAAAGAGTGAGGCAAAAAGAATCCTCAGACTGAATCTTGTGCCAGGGACACCTGCCCAGTTAAGAGGTTCACAGTGTGCTGGTGTCAGAGCCGGTAGCCTCATTATAGCATCTGTTTCCAAACTGGTTTGAGAGGTCTGTGTTCTAGTCACCTCCAGGAGAGTTCATGCTACAGGAACTTTGGGGGAGAAAAAGGAACCAGCCCTGCCTTTAGTTCGAAGTTTTAGGGTGTACTTAAATGACTGTTGCAGGCTAGGAATTCTGGGAATTCTTTTCATCTTTTGTTTTCCCAGCATTCTGCAGGTAGATGACACACTTTGTTATTCTGATAAGTAAAATGATTCTGGAAATGACTGGTATTTCAGGCGGAAAGCTATGAGATCTTTGGTATTCATTAGCATGAACAAAAAAGATTCCATAAAATCTCATCTATAAGAGTCAGTACTATTAAATTATAGGAAGTCAGAAGCTATGTTGACACGACACAGCTAATCTATAATGTTAACCTAATGTGGTTGCTCCGACAAAAGCAAAACCGATTGTTAAGTGGGAAGAAGTCAATCTAGTTATGTCTGAGACCTTAGGAAGCCATGTAGTTCACCCATTAATTTAAAAAAAGTATTAAAATAGAATTAAGAGAAAGCCTAAGTTGATCTTATTACTGTGGATACTTCACATGTTTGATACTATTAAAAACTGTGTTGAGCCAGATACTGTGGCTCACACCTGTAATCCTAGCTACTGAGGAAGCTGAGATCTGAGGATTGTGGTTCAAAACTAGCTTAGATAAGAAAGTCTATAAGACTTATTTCCAATGAATCAGCAAACCAGAAGTGGAATAGTGGCTCAAGTCCTAGAGCACCAGCTTTGAGTGAAAAAGTGAAAGGATAGCTCCCAGACCCTGATTTCAAGCCCCAACACACACACACACACACACACACACACACACACACACACACACACACACACACACACACACACACACACACACAGTTTTGTTGAGTGACTGTTATTATAAAATACTTAGAAATAGTTACATGTTTGCCCTTTCTTTCAAAGGAGAGGTTAGTTAATTTGTGGCAAAGGTATTGATATTAGTTCCATGATACTAGTATTTCAATCCTGGGCTGAATTTTTATATTCAGTGGGAAATCTGTCTAGCTTCAAAGCTACAGCCAGATGTCAGACATCAAACATCTTCCTCACTCCACTTGGGCTTCTTTATATTTATTGTAGAGACTTATGTTCCAAATGTTGCAGTTTAAGCAGTGACTCATAATGATACATATTACTCTTTTTTTCTGTATATTTATTCCTGTCCTTAATCTTTTCTTTTTTTTTTTTTGCCAGTCCTGGGCTTTAGCTCAGGGCCTGAGCATTGTCCTTGGACTTTCTCAAGGTTAGAGCTCTACCACTTGAGCCTCAGCACCACTTCCAGCTTTTTTCTATGCATGTGGTACCAAGGAATCGAACCCGGGTCTTCAGGCATGCTAGGCAAGCACTCTACCACTAGGCCAAACTCCCGATGTTCTCCTTAATTTTTTAAATACAGAAATGCATCCCCTGGAAGCAGTCAAGAACAGAAAGGAAATACATTTAGGTACTGAATTTGAATGTATGTGGTTTTGATGGGGAGAATGTCATAGTCTTTCTTCTGGTTTGTTGTAGGTTAACGAAGCCCCTGTCATTTGCTGATTGTGTCGGGGATGAGCTGCCTTGGGGATGGGAAGCAGGCTTTGACCCTCAGATTGGTGTCTACTACATCGATCACATCAACAGTAAGTGTTTCCTTTGTGGTGAAAACAAACATAAGAAAATATCCAAAAATAAAAGAGATGACATTTTTCCAAGTGAATTTCTTTATATGAATGACTAATATGTAGCTGAAATGTCCACTTGGAGATCTGGGCATGTATGGAGAGTTGTGCTGGGGGCGGGGGCAAAGAGGGAGAAAGGATATCTGTTCTGTCTGCCTGTCTGCCTACCAGGTAGGGAATGAATGTTCTACTCCAGTGCAGGTCCAGAGGCCTATGGAGGTCCACAGCCATTGAGTTTCTCTTCCTATGATCCCTGAACCTTTAGAGCAGAGAACCAGCCACTTGTACTTACCCCCCAAATTTTGAGGTCAGGCAACCACCTGGTATAGTTTGGATATCTGGAGAGATTTTTGCTTATCCAGTGACTCTGAAAGATAGCACAGGCTTGGAAAAGCCTCAAACCTCTTTCTTCTTTTTGTTTCCTGATCTCTTCTGGCTTAAAAGATGAAAACATTAGTTTTATTTATTTATTTATTTATTTATTTATTTATTTATTTATTTATTTATTTGCCAGTCCTGGTCTTGAGCTCAGGGCCTGAGCACTGTTCTTGGACTTTCTCAAGGCTAGAGCTCTACCACTTGAGCCTCAGCACCACTTCCGGCTTTTTCTATATATGTAGTACCAAGGAATCGAACCCAGGTCTTCATGCATGCTAGGCAAGCACTTTAACCACTAGGCCAAACTCCCAGCCCCTAGTTTTAAAATCTATAAGGCTAGAGCAGAGAATTAAGAGTTTCTCATGTCCATGAACAACTTTTAAAAACAACATACCTGGTTTATGTATATACATATGTTTACATGAGACCCTTTAAAATGTACTCCAGTTATAGTCTAGTAATTTTACTTTCATAGATTTAGTTAATGTATAATGAATTTCCTATTCCATTTTTATGTTAAAATTATACCAGTAATATTCAATCTTTAGGAATAGTGTAACCACAAAAGTATTTTATACTTATTTATGTATTTATCAGAATTTAGTCAACACTTTGTCATACTTAATAATATTTATTTAATACTTTGTTAGTGATGGCTAATAATTGCCCTTTTTTAAGTATACAATAGATTTTTGGAGAGTCCTTAAAAAGCAAAACTGTAGCTGGGCACCAGTGGCTCATAACTGTAATCCTACCTACTTAGGAGACTGAGAAATGAGGATTGTTATTCAAAGCCAGCAACAAACAGCTGGAAGTAGAGCTGTGGCTCCAGTGGTAGAGTGCTAGCCTTTAGCACAAAAGCATGGTGACAGCATCCAGACCCTGAGTTAAAGAACTAGAACTGGGGGTCAAAAGACTGTATTAATAACTCTACTTTCTTCCAGATAAGTGAGGGTAGGGTGGAAAGGAGAAGCAATCTGAGGTACTTGGTTAGTTTTTCAAAGCACACATATAGCCAGTAATGTTATAGAGAATGTAGGCAGTTGTGTTGTTTGTGGACCAGCTTTCTTTCAAGTGTCTAGTAAGTAGTTTAACATTAAAAAACCCCAAAACATTGCTGAAGCAGTTGCTTCAGTAATTTTTTTCAGTTATTTTATTTTCAGTTGTGGGGCTTAAACTATGGGCTTGGGCAATGTCCCAGAGCTTTTCATTCAAGGCTAGTCTCTACCACTTGAGCCACCATGCCACTTCCCACTTTTTATATAGGGTTTTTAAAAATGACTTTTCTGTAGATTTTATTTCTCTAGAAAAAAAAATTTTAAATGTCATGTGTGTGGGATATGGGGAGGGGTGGTGTTGAGGACCCAGTGCCTTGCACATGCCACAATTTTAATTCTGGGTTTTGCAATAAGCCTAGTTATTGTATTGTTGTATAGAATGTTACTGTATTTCTGTGTATTAGGTTTATTGCTTATTTACTGATTGGCAACCAAATGTCCTATATGAGGCCACGAGACTAATATTAGTAAAGTTCATTTTAAGCAGTCATGATTTATCCAGATGTCTTTATAAGCAAACAGACAGTGGAATCTCTTTTATACTTTCGATATATAGCCAGTGTAGTTGGCTCAACTACATTGGATGGTTCAGCAGAAACAAACTGTGATGGTATATGAGTGCCTATATGAGTTCCCTCAGGTTCCCCACCACCTACACACTCTCTGGCATCTTCATCTAACTGCAAGTCTACCTAAGGATTTCATGACATCTTCTGCAGGGATTTCTTCTTAAGTACCTGACTTTCCTGCTCAAGTTTCTCCTGCCTGTTCCCCTTTCATTTCTCTCTGCTATGAGGATTTCTGTAATCTTCTATTTGTATGCTGCAGGTCTGCTTGGGTGATAATGTCAGTTATTTCCTTCAGGCTGTTGGCTTCTTGAACTCTTTTCCCGAGTTCCAGATGCATATATGTGATTCCTTACTATAAGGTTCCTCCCAGTCTATTCCCCCCAGCCTCTGCATTTTTCTTTCCTGCTTTACCCTGGCACTGGAGGATCCCACAGCAGCACCTTGTGCTTCCCTGGCTTTCTGCCTTTGTTTGTATCTGTTGGGCCAGCCCCAAACCTCTGTGCTGAAACCCTGGGTCTTCTCCTTTGACTGACTGCCACATCCTTCTAAGGTATTTCTGTTCAGGTACTACTGCTTCCCAAAGGCCTTCTTAGACACCCCCACTCCACATCCCAGTTCAGGATGAGGTGCCTGCTCTTCTAATAATACTGTGTATATAAGAATTGTTTTAATTGAGCTGGGAGTTTAGCCTAGTGGTAGAGTGCTTGCCTAGCATGCACAAAGACCTGGGTTCGATTCCTCGGCACCACATACACAGAAAAGGCCGGAAATGGTGCTGTGGCTCAAGTGGTAGAGTGCTAGCCTTGAGGAAAAAGACCAAGACAGTGTTCAGGCCCTGAGTTAAAGCCCCAGGAATGGCAAAAAAAAAAAAAAAAAGTGTTTTAAAACATCTTTATGTTACATTGAGATTTATTTGCATTCTTTCCTCACTAACTCAAGAGTTCCTTTATATCTTTATCTTTGGTGAAATGTTGAAGGTACTTTGTTAACTAAGAAAATAATATATTTACATATATTAATGCATATGTAATAAGTACATATAAATATACTTTCATATATTTGTATGATAGACTTATGTATATGTGTGTGTTCACATGAATGTCTATTTTTCATCAGAGCTCTACCACTTGAGCCACAGCACCACTTCTGGCTTTTTTTCTATGTATGTGGTACCAAGGAATTGAACCCAAATCTTCGTGCTTGCTAGGCAAGCGCTCTAGCACTAGGCCAAACTCCGGGCCCTCATCAGGCCCTTAAGAATTATTCAAATTATAGTTTTCAAGACTTATAGTAACTCACCGGACCAGGTGGCTCACACCTGTAAACCTTACTACTCTGGAGGCTGAAATCTGAGGATCGAGGTTCAAAGCCAGCTCGGGCACGAGAGTCTTGAGACTTATCTCCAGCTAATCACCAGAAAACTGCAAGTGGCTTTGTGACCCAAATAGAGCACTAGCCTTGAGCAAATGAGCTCAGGGACAGTGTCCAGGCTCAGAGTTCAAGCCCCATGACTGGGGGAAAAAACAAAACAAAACTCATGTAAGTCATGTTCATATCACGTAAGCCTTCTAATAATTTAAACTATATTTATATGTGTATTTATTTATTATTGGAACTGGTGCTTGAACTCAACATCTGGGAACTGTCACTTAGCTTCTTCACTCAAGGACGGTGCTCTGCCTCTTGAACCACAGCTCAACTTCTGCTTTTTTGCTGCTTAGTTGGGTATGAGTGTTATGGAATTTCCCTGCCTAGGCAAACTGCAAACCATGATCTCTCAGATCTTAGCCTCCTAAGTAGCTAGAATTATACACATGAGCCACTGGTGCCCAGAAGGAATTAGAAGTGTATTTCAAATATAAACTATGCTTAAGAAAGCACCATTCTTGATAATCAGAATATAAAATGTCAAGTCTACTACTTTGCTTTGGTATAAAACTTTTGTAATTCCATGGATTTACTCAGCCCTCGATTACCCAAATCACCTGCAGCAAGTAGTTTACATACTGAGAAGGATCTGGTCCATTATCTCATTAATCTTCAAGACATTCCTGCAAAGTAGTTTGGAGAACAAATGGTATTATCTTTTCATCACAGCTGGTCCACACATATGTTTTGTGTTTTGACATTGTATAGTTTCAGCATTATTTTTCTCTTTATTTAGATTAAAAAATGGGATAAGGAATGTTTGGCTAGTTAATACTATTCCTACAGAACACTCGTAAATATTAGAAGTAAAAGATTTGACCTTCATAGAGATTGTTACTTCTGGTGGTGTTTTTTTCTTAGTGTTTGTTCTTACAGTGGGTTTGTATAATTGGGGTTTGGGGGTTGTTTGCATCTACCTAGAAAATAATTACAAAGTAATTATGATATTGGTACTATAACTAGAAAGATAACATTTTTTTTGTTAGAATTGCACTATGATTTTTTTCTTTTTCCTAGTAACTGAGATGGTGTACACCTTCATGATCTACACAGATACTATATATTTATGGATTCTGATAAGTGTTTCGTCTTTCCTAACTCCTACCTTATAGAGGATGTAGGACATTTCTGTCATCTGGTGAATTCTGTCCTGTTCTGTCCTGTATAAGATAAATCTTAGCGAATGATTTAAAATAAAGTTAATTTTGCAATTGTTGAATCTTTTTAAGCAATGAAAATTTAATCCTAGGTAATTTTCTTTTTCTGTTCTATGATTGTCATTTATTTCTTTTATAGTTTTCAGGCATCTTGCTAGCTATTATATATGTGATTTCCTTAAGCAGCTTTCATGTATTTGTCTTTTCTTTTCTTTTCTTTCTTTTTTTTTTTTCTATTGCTATTCCTGGGTCTTGAACTCTGAGTCTGGGTGCTGTCACTGAGCTTTTGTACTCAGAGCTAGCAGCTCTATTACTTGAGCCATAGCTCCACTTATGGCTTTTTGTGTTAATTGGAGATAAGAGTGTCACAGACTTTCCAGCCCAGACTAGCTTCAAATTGTGATCCTTAGATCTCAGCCTCCTCCCCACCTAGGATTACAGATGTGAGCCACCAGTACCTGGCCTGATTGTGATTAGCTTCCTGAATGCAGGGATTACAGGTATGCTTCACCATGCCTGATAAATATTCATCACAATAATGTGTTTTGTTTTGTCAAATAGGTCCTTTGTTATTTTATTTATTTATTTAACCAGTCCTGGGGCTTGAACTCAGGGTCTGCGCACTGCCCTTGAGCTTTCTCAAGACTGGCACTCTACTATTTGAGTCACAGCACCACTTCTTGCTTTTTCTGTGTATGTGATACCAAGGAATCAAACCCAGGGCTTCATGCATTCTAGGCAAGCACTCTACCACTAGGCCACTTTCCTGGCCCAGTCCTTTGTTAATTTAATTCTGTTAAATTTTGATAGAAATTTTAGTTCTAAGGCAGCAAGGTGGCTCACTCTTGTAATCCTAGCTACTCAGGAGGTTAAGATCTGAGGATTAAGGTTCAAAGCCAGCCCGGCACAAAAGGACCTGAGACTCTTATCTCCAGTTAACCTCTTAGAAAAGTGGAAGTGGGGCTTGGCTCAAGGGTAGGATAGTAGCCTTGAGCTGAAGAGCTCAAGGACACCACCCAGGCCTAGAGTTCAAGCCCCATGACCCACAAAAAAAAAAGGAAGAAAGGAATTTCAGTTCTAAAATTTTTACTTTTAAATATGGTTTCTATTTCTTTTACTTTTTAAATTATTATAGAGGTGATGTACAGAAGGGTTATAGAGTTACAGTTACGTAAGTTGGGTGAAGAGTACATTTCTCCTCCCTCCCTCCCTCCCTCCCTCCCTCCCTCCCTCCCTCCCTCCCTCCCTCCCTCCCTCTCTCCCTTCTTCCCTCCCTTCCTCCCTCCCTCCCTCCCTTCCTTCCTTCCTTTTTTTTTTTTCCTTCCAGTCCTAGGGCTTGAGGTCAGGGCTTTTGTTCAACGCTAGCATTCTACCGCTTGAGCCACAGCACCACTTCTGACTTTCTGTTTATGTGTTACTGAGGAATTGAACCCAGAGGCAAGCACTGTCATTGAGCTTCTTTCTCAGCTAAGAGTACATTTCTTTTTGGACAGTGTCACCCCTTCCCTCATTCTCAGTTTTACAGTGTCTATTTCTTGGCTAAGAATATCTGACTTTTCCATTCATTTTATAGTATTTGCCCATACTTCATGGCATGATTTTAATGGCGGTTTCCAGGATTTTAATAACTGTCATCTCAAGGTTGGCTTGTGTTGATAGCTTATGCCTTAAATATTCCTGATTCTGTGTTTGTCAAATAATTTGGGATAGTATCATTGACACTGTTCTGTTATGTAGGATGAAATGTAAGTTCTTTCCCATCTTTTGTCGGCTCTTATTATTCTAAGGTCAGTTTAGTGTTCAAAGCGTGGAAAGCTATTTTGATTTACCTTGTGTTTGTATTGACACAAAGTGACTAGGATCTGTTTGGCTGTCAAGACTGTTCCAGTTCTCCAGATTTTCATGTGTAATATATTTATTCAGAGGTTCAGAGGTAAATCCATACACAGATTTAAAGGCTCCCTTTCTCAAGTCTGCCTGCCTGGTCACTTTTTTTTCCCCATATATTTTTTTTATTTTAATTAATAGAAGGGTTACATTATATTCATCAGATAGAAGGTACATTACTTCACAAACATTGATACCCTTTCTCATGTCTTAGACCCCATTTCCCTCCCCCCACCCCCTCCTCTCATCTTTTTTTATGGAGGAGTAAGTCTTTTCTGTTTACCAAGTCTTTAGCCTTGCTGCAATAAGAAAGAGTGTCTTGAAGATACAGTATGAAGGATATGTGAGATTGTGGAGGGATAGAACAACCAAAGTAGGAAGCTGTTTGATTTCCTACCAATCCTTCTTGGTCTTAACTTCGATGCTTGTGTGTTTTCTGTTCTCCCATTTTAGTTGTACTCTGCAGGGCAGATTGGATGGTATGTGCTCATTCTATATTACTCAGAACTAAACTCTATTGTATTAGTGTTGAAGTAACACATTGTGTTGCAATTGGATGAAGTTTTCTCCATTTTATGCAATATTTTATACAGACTTGATTCCTATAGATGTAGCAAAAAAAAAATCTTCAATTGCAATTCTGTCTTGTTTTCAAACTTCCTTGGGCAGAAAAGCTGTTAAGATAATTAAGAAAGAAACATTCTAGATACTTAACCTAGTAAGATAATAGGGATACTAAGCTTTGAAAATGTGACAATTTGCATATTCTGAATATTGGTAAAATCTAGGGACATTTCAGGCATCCTTTTCTGTGAACCTGTTAAGTGTTCAGATGGTGCCTCCTTTTTCTCATTAGATCCACACAGTCCTTTTGAGGGTTTTTAAAACTTCTCATTCCCCAAGATGTGACGCTACTCTGTCCCACAGAAGGCTGTCTTCTACCTAGCACATACAGTTTCTATGTGAATTCTGGCTCTCCTGTCTATGTCTGTGCCTCAGATTGTCTTAATCACATGTCAGACTTTCCCAGTAATGAAACTGTTCTGCTTAGTTTTGCTTTCAAAATAAAAAGAGAATTGGGTACAAGTGGCTCATGCCTATGATCTGAACTACTCAAGAGGCTTAATATGAGGAACTGAGTTAGAAGCAGGCCCAGCTTGGGCAAGAAAGTCAGCAAGACTCATTTCCATGGCTGAAAGTGGAGCCATTGCTCAAGTGATAGAACTCTAGCCTTGAGCAAACAAGCTCAAGGACAGTGCTTAGGAACTAAATTCAAATCCCAGTAGTGGGATGTGTGCATGTATGTACATGAAACACACACACACACACACACACACACACACACGGAACATAGAGTAGCATAGTTAAAGCATCACCCTTGCAATGG
This sequence comes from Megascapheus bottae, assembly GCF_031878675.1. Taxonomy (NCBI): domain Eukaryota; kingdom Metazoa; phylum Chordata; class Mammalia; order Rodentia; family Geomyidae; genus Megascapheus; species Megascapheus bottae. The sequence goes on along the minus strand of NC_143528.1, from coordinate 21,220,384 downwards.
AAGGAGTAGCATTAGGCTGGTTTCAAGGATGTAGCCACGATCACCTTAGAAAGTGCTTTCAGCTCATATCCAAAGAATGCCTTAACCAGACTTGGGGAAAGATGGGTAGGTGTGCAGGAAGAGTTCGAAGTTGGGAGAAGGGCAAGCTGCTTCTTCTTTTTTTTTTTTTTTTTGCCAGTCGTGGGCTTGAGCTCAGGGCCTGAGCACTTGGACTTTCTCAAGGTTAGAGCTCTACCACTTGAGCCTCAACACCACTTTCGGCTTTTTTTTCTATGTATGTGGTACCAAGGAATTGAACCTGGGTCTTCATGCATGCTAGGCAAGCACTTTAACCACTAGGCCAAACTCCCTGCTCCAAGGGCAAGCTTCTTAGAAGAAGGAGCACCGCAGGGAAAGCAAATGCCTTTTAGAGACTAGAGAACAGAACTTGATGAAAGAAATAATAATAATAAAAAAAATTGAATGACTAGAGGAATGGTGAATGATGGCTATTTACAACTAAGGATGAGAGCTTCTTGTCTAGAATCCTCACTGACCTTTGTAATTACTATCTGGTCTATGGGACTATATTTTTTCAGCCAAAAGAAACCTTTTTTTTTTCTCCAAATTGCCTTGATGCTTAACCATAACTTCAGTCAAGAGAATTCTGTCATTCTAAGTATAAAATTGTTTTGTTTTAATTCTCACACAGTTTCCTACATATGTTTCTTGAAAGAATGATCATGCCTAAATATCCTGCGTCTCCTATTGCTTCTTAGTAGATGACTAATCGTTATCTGTATAAATACAAACTAAGTATTTGAGCTGTTACTGTATGAAAAGGAAGGAGGTAAGGCAAGATACATCCATTTCATTATTCTTCTGAGCACAGCAGGAAGAATAGAATTATGCATTACAGACAGAAATGATATTCATTTGAAGAGTCTAATGTTATCTTCATAGAAGCTCTGTGTCTTCTCTCTAAAGTTCCACATCTATAAAACTGATGGAATGTAACTTCCCTTGAGATGCATGATATTTGAGCATGTGTAATTTATTACTTCTCTAATATAGTAGAGAACATGTAAATTATATTGCATTATAATATAGTGATCTCTCAAGGCCAGTAGGTCTCAATAAAAATACCATATTTGTATAATACACTTTCTTTGAGTGTTTACATTTAATAAATATTCTTTTCAGATCTGTTCAGCAAACATAAGGGATGGAGATGAAGCACAGTCTTAGTTTATGAAGCTTTCTTCAAAGGTGCCTTTGGGAACCCTTTATTGTAGTTCATATTTGATCTGTGCAGTATTTCAGAAATACAAATGTTTCTTGTTGAATCTCTTGTAACAAAAAGTATTTAAACCAGTCTACTGGGAACATTTCTATTGACCTATGCAAAAGAAATGATGATTATCATTGTATAAAATGCTGCTTTATTATCCACATTATTTATTTGTGAATCGGTCAATTTTTGTTTTTGTGAGTCATGGGGCTTGAACTTGGTCTGAGTGCTGTCCCTGAGCTCTTCAGCTCAAGGCTACACCCTACCCCTGGGCCTGGCATTGTCCCTGAGCTTTCCAGCTCAAGGCTACTGCCTTACCCTTGAGCCAAGCCCCACTTCTCATTGAGAGGCTAGTTGGAGACAAGAGTCTCAGGTCCGTTTGTGCCCAGGATGGCTTTGAACCTTGATCATCAGATCTCAGCCTCCTGAGTAGCTAGGATTACAGGTGTGAGCCACCACGCCCAACTTTCCATCAATGTCCTTACCAGTATTCTGTGACCGTTTTGCTATGGACATATAATGTTGGAAGTAAGTATGGCAGTTCCTCAAGATGGAGAGAAATGTGATAAGCTGAAACCTCCAAAGAAGTCTGGAGAGAGAACACTGAGAGCACAACGTTAAAATATTTTAAGTATTTTATATGCATTTCAATTTGTATTATGCCTTCACTTGATCTGACCCACACTAGAGGAGCATGAAAACCTACACTTACAAATCTTCTAGGTGATGGCTTCTTTGTTTTGAGCCAGATTACATGCGTGTGTTCATAAATACCAGAAATTGATATAAATACTAAATATTAGGATACCCAGAGAAACATGCTATAATGAATATATGAAATTAGAAAATGTTGGCTCTTATTTCATGTCTGCCTATCTTCCATATTCTCTAGATGGCTGAATTACCCCCTTCCCCACCCCCGTAGTGATGGTCCCAAAGATTACTCATACAAATTTGCATGGGTTGTATTGGCTTGGATTCTTCCAGAACCAGACAGAAAACCAAGAACATAGATGATTTTTGGAGGAAATTCCAGAATAAACCAATAAGGAAATGAGGACAGAGAGGAGGAAATGTAAACACAGATTTTATTTCTGTGAATTCTCAGCCTCCACATGATGGAGGTACCTCTAGAGTATAATTTATATCTCCATCTTTGTTCTCCCAGGAAATTTTTTTTTTTTTGGTCGTTCCTTCAGTGATCAGTGGCGATAGGTATGCCATCTTCAGTGCCTAAACATAATTCCTGGAATTCTTTCAGGATGCACCAAGCATTGTCTTTGAAAACTGGTGAAATCTGGGGAATGGTATACAGACCAGTAAGTGAGATCAGGAAAACTACTTTGCCTTCCACATCTGATTCAGTCAAATAATCTCAGAGTTTCACGGCTAGCTGATACCAGAAGCAGTAATAGATTCCATGTGGTCGTACTCCAAGCCATGGTTCTTTTCAGAAGCTAATGGTAGCAAAGAATGTTACTTGAGTTGAAGTCCAGTTCCCATTGCACCTCTTTATTCTCTTTATTGTAGTCAAAAAGCCTGAAGGAGAGCTATGGCTCAAGTGGTAGAGCACTAGTCTTGAGCACAAAAGCTCAGGGACAGGGTCCAGGCCCTGACTTTAAGCCCCAGGATTGGCGTGCATACACACACACACACACACACACACACACACACACACACACACATTAAAATTTAGAAATGTAAAAACACATATAGGAAATGTAAAGCATAATACCACTAAATTTAATAGCAGGCAATAACTGAATAAAGTTTCTGCGAAGATTGCAAAACATTTCTGAGTGTCTCAGGCTGCGGTAGTCAGTGGAGAAGATGTGGAGAAGTGCCTACATAGAGGGCATGAGAGGTAGGTATCTAAGAGCCTGCCTCTGGATTTACAGTTAGAATGCATTGTTGACAAAGACTAAAATTGGGGGTGGGGATGCTAGAAGATGAAGATTAAATTAAATAAAAAGCTATACATAAAATAAAATCTCTACCCTACCTAATATATTTTCAGAAACCACACAGATAGAAGATCCAAGGAAACAATGGCGAGGCGAGCAGGAGAAAATGCTCAAGGACTATCTCTCAGTGGCTCAAGATGCACTTAGGACACAAAAGGAGCTGTACCACGTGAAAGAGCAAAGACTGGCTTTGGCTCTAGATGAATATGTACGGTTAAATGATGCCTATAAGGAAAAGTCAAGTTCTCGCACAAGCTGTAAGTATGGTCTGGCTCTTTAGGGGTGGGCATAGAATTTTATTTTATTAAAAATTTTTCTTATTGTATAGAGGGGTTACAGTTATATTTGCCAGATAGAAGGTGCATTATTTCTCACACATTGATACCCCTTTTCATGTTTTTGATCCCATTTCCTTCGGGCATGGAATTTTAGATGGAATTTTATACTTCTGTGAGGTTTAATTTTGAGCCCTTTTCCAGCCCATGGAAGAAAAGCTTCTAACCCATGAGAGGTAAAGGCACCCTACAGATTTCCAATAACACCTCTAATCTCCATTCTAGATGGAAATCTTTTTTTTTCTGCCTGTCCTGGGGTTGAACTCAGGTCCTGGGTTCTGTTCTGAGCTTCTCTGTGCTCAAAGCTAGTGTTCTACTACTTGAACCACAGCTCCACTTCCAGCTTTTTCTGTTTATGTGGTACTGAGGAATTAAATCCAGAGCTTCATGCATCCTAGGCAAGCATTCTACCACTAAGCCACATTCTTAGCTCTTAAATCTCCCCATTTGTGGATGATACATACCATTTGGGGTCTCTGCCTAACTGCCTTTTATTCACTTTTGACTTTGGGTCTTTGGTTTGGTTTGGTTTTTGGTTTTTTGTTATTTTTTTGTTTGTTTGGGGGCCTGAACGTAGGATCTAGGCACTGTCCCTGAGACTCTGTGCTCAAGGCTAGCGCTCTTACCCCTGAGCCACAGTGCCACTTCCAGTTTTTGAGTAGTTTATTAGAGAGAAGAATCTCACGGGAACTTTTTCTGCCTGGGCTGGCTTTGAACAGCAATCCTCAGATCTCAGCCTCTTGAGTAGCTAGGATCACAGGCGTGAGCCACCTGAGCCTGGCCTTTTGACTAGTCTTGTAAAATATTTTGAGTGGGAAGGAACTATAATAATAGAACCAAGTTTCTGTGTTCCATTCCTGCCCATACCATTGTTTATTTCACCATCTTCTCATAAATGAAGAATCTGGGGGAGACCTTGTTTGCAGAAAACATTCTACTTAAGTGATAAGTTCGTAGATAAGGAAAAGCCCTGATAATTTGTAACCCAAGGTAGTTCTCTAAGGAATACTATATAACAAATCCAGGAGGAATTAATTATGATGTTCCTCTTAAGTTAAAAAATTATAAAAGTTTGAAGAGTACTTTTAAATTTAGATGTCTGAATGATAATAAAGCCATCCTAAAAAGAAAGTATCCACAAATGAACAGAAATCCTACTCTTAAAGTGATAAATGTTAGATCAAGAACTAGTGATGGGGGTTGGGGATTTAGCTCAGCAGAAAAGCCCTTGCCCGGCAAGTGCAAAGCCCTAAGTTCGGTCCTCAGCTCTGAGGAAAAAAAAAAGAAAAAGAACTAGTGATGAAATTTATAATTATTCTTTTTCTTTTGTTTCTCAAAAGTATTCTCAGGATCTTCATCCAGTACTAAATATGATCCTGATATTTTAAAAGCTGAGATCTCCACTACACGATTAAGGGTAAGATAATTTTTTATTATTATTCTTAAAGATCTACATTGAACATGATATAAGGTCCTGGAAGGGGTGTTTATAGTCATCTCTACTTCTCCATTCAATCTTGCTGGGTGTTCTTTCTGCCTTTGTGTGCACTAGTTCAGTGTTGGGGATCATCTGTTACTGAGACAGAGTAGATTCCATGATTGGTTTGAGAAGGTATATTCCATTATTGGCAAGAGCCTTTCCATCATTATGTCAGTGATTTCCATCATTATAGCAGTGGTTATCCTTCCAAGTTCAGCCAAGTTGCTCTTAAAGATGCCTACAGTTTCATGACTATATCCTTCCTTTTTAAGGCAAACTAGTTGCTCTGTAATTGTTCATCTAAACTTGTTTCCTGGTCTTTGCTCTAAATCTTTCTTACTAAACTGTTATTAAAGCCAAAACTTGTTTATCTCTGATGTTTGGGATCTAAGAGGCTGCTCACCAAGCAAATTAAGTCATGTAATCAATACCAAAGTCATAAAATAGATTATTACCCTGCCCTGAGTATCCTCCACTGGGTTTCTTTCTCTTGTTATTCTCATTGCTCATCATCATTGTCCACCTAAAAGCAGTCCCAGGCTCATGAACATTACAGATTATCTTTATAAAAGTGGAATGCTACCATATGTATTATTTGATAGCTTGTTGTTCATTACATTTCAGGATGTAGTTGCATTCATTTTTTTTTTTTCCAGTCCTGGGCTTGAGCTTAGGGCCTGAGCACTGTCCTTGGACTTTCTCAAGGCTAGAGCTCTACCACTTGAGCCTCAGCACCACTTCTGGCTTTTTTCTATGTATGTGGTACCGAGGAATCGAACCCAGGTCTTCGTGCATGCTAGGCAAGCACTCAACCACTAGGCCAAACTCCCAGCCCCGCATTCATTTTTGTGAATGTGAATTCGCAAAATTTCTCCTTTGGTGTACATATCATACACTTTCTCTTTTACCATCAATATACATTAGATCTTATTCCAGTTTCTGATGATTTAAAAAATCATGCCTTGATGTATATGTCTATTCACTGTCTTTTGGTGTCTGTATGTACATGTTTTTGATGAGTGGAATTCAACAATAAATATGGCTTAAATGGCTTTCATTTCTATTTTGATAGGTTTTTTTTGAAAGGTTTGAATTTTATATTTTCATTATAATTCAATTCTAAATTTTTTTTTTCTTGTCAGTCATGTGGCTTGAACTCTGGCCCGGGGTGTTGTCCTCAAGCTCTTAATGATCTACCACTTGAGCCACAGAGTCACTTCTGGTTTTCTGGCAGTTAATTGGAGAGAAGAGTCTCACAGGACTTTTGTGCCTATGCTGGCTTTGAACCTCACTGTCGAAATATTGTTTCTTTATGATCTCTCTCTCCTCCCTCCCTAACCCCCCCGCCCCCGCCTCCATCTCTTTTGTCAGCACTTGCTAGGCTGGCAGTCTATCACTTGTGCCTCCAGCTTCTGTTTTTGTTTGTTTTTGTTTTCTTGAATATACTGCTTAATCTTCATATTTTCATTGTTTTTCTTTAATTACTGATTTCAATTTGTACATTTTTGACCAAAATCACCATGGATTTTGTTTGCTCATTTATTTTTGTGCTGGTCCTAGGGTTAGAACTTAGGGTCTAGGCCTTACCCTTGAGTGTTTTTGCTCAAAGCTAGTACTCTAATATTTGAACTACAGTTCTACTTCTGGCTGTTTGATGATTTATTGGAGATAAGAATCTCACAGACTTTTCTGCCTATGCAGCTTTGAACTGAGATCTTCAGATCTCAGTCTGCTGAATAGCTAGGGTTACAGGTGTGAGCTACTGGCACCCAGTTACCATAGTATTTTTAAATCCCATATTTTGATTAGTATAGTATTTAGAATTGATTAAAATGGTATTTAGAGTTACAATATTTGGATTCTTTAGACTTTTTGTTGTTGTTTTGTGTCCTGTTGTTTTATGGTGAATTCTTAAATTTTACAATTGCTTGCTTTTTAAAATTTAAAATTCATACAGAATTAATAGAAAGTGTAAAGATAATTTGAGGCTTTGAATGATCTTTCTGTCTTCCAGAGAGTGTTTAGCTTTGCTTCTTGTTGGCAGTTGGACCAGAAGCAGGTAATTTTAATTCAGTCCGGCTTGGAATTTACTGAGATCTGGGCTTCTGCCCTTTTCTGAGGCTTTAGTCTATTTCCTGCTTTCTTTTTCTATTAGGACAAAGCCTTCAAAATCACATTGGACTCTTAGGGTACTTTATCAGGCTCCCTGTCTGCTTGATTGAGACTGAACTACTGATCTCTCCTTAGCCTGTGGGACTTTTCTCTGTATCTCAGGATCTCACTTGCAATATTTTCCAAACTTCTCAGGTGAAAATGCATCTTTGCACAGGCATATGGTCCAAAGGCAAAACCTGTGCTGCATTTACATCATGACCCTGATCGTCTTCTCTGTTCTTGCTCTTTATCCTAAATTCCTACAGACTTAGCAGGTCTTTAGTGGCTTCAAACTGATGTTTGTTTTTTGTTCACAAGTTTTCTATTTGTTCCCTGAAATGAGAGTATGAAAGTTTTGTAGACTGAGGATGTAGCTCATGGTTCAGCCCCTGGCACCAAAACTAAGAAGGAAAATTATATATACTAACTGGAAGTTTTGATTGTTTTTTGTTTAGTTTATGAAAGTCATGCATAGAAGTGGTCTGCAACGAGTGACTTTCAGAATGTAATCAATCTTGTCCTTGATCAACTCATTTGTATTCCTCTGTACATTTCTCAAGACTTCTCATGTAATATTTTCTCAGCTGCTTTAATATTGGATCTCCAAACTGTTTCTGTACATTTCTAATCTACTAGGCCAGATACCTTATCTAAGAAATAGGAAATGAAGGCATTTTTGCCAAAACTCATCCCTAATAAGCTCTAGTACTACTTGAGCTGTGCACTTCCCAGGAAGTTTTACTTATTATTGCTGCCCTTTGAAATGTTAACCATTTTTCATAGTTCTTATCTTTGTAAGACACATTATAAATGGAATGACCACAGTAGGTTCTTGTAGCCTATCCATTTCAATTAGGAAATAGGCAAACTGAGAAAGGGGTTTACCAGTAACAACTTATTAGGACTTCCCATTTAGAAGGAAATGGACCCTGGATTAACCAGGGGGCATCACAGAAGAGCTCATGTGGTTATATCCCCACAGCTGTCTCCCAGTGTAGCAGAATCTTTTAAAAAGAGAGAAAAGAAAAAAAAAACTTATTCTGTGCCAAGCTTAATTTGCTCTTAAGAGTCATTTTATATGTGTGTGTGCATACACACACATATATATGCTCTTATTTATTTATTTATTTTTGTCCATCTTGGGGCCTGAACTCAGGGCCTGGGTATTGTTCTTGAGCTTTTTCAAGGCTAGTGCTCTACCACTTGAGCCACAGTACCACTTGTAGCTTTTTCTGTGTATGTGGTACTGAGGAATCAAACCCAGGTCTTAATGCATGCTAGACAAGCACTCTACTACTAGGCTACACTCCTGGCCCCTATACTCAAGTTTTTATAAAATTATAATAAATTTATTATATGCTTTAGAATATAGTTAATATTTATATTAACTGTTCATAATATTGAAAGGTATTATCTATAATAAACAAATATTCCCATATTATATGGAAATATAAATAAAGAGACATAGCAGGTATATAATATAGAATGTTACCATATTGACTTACATTTATAATAAATTTATGTTTGTAATGCATGGATACGTATATGTATATAAAGTGTAGCAATATTATACACAATTCACATATATCTATAATATGTATATTGTGTGTATTTCATTACTTTACCAACCACATGGTGAGCTGTAGCTCATGTACCCACCTCAGGAATAGAGTGGAGGAGGTGGACTGAAGGGGACATGCCACAGTGAAATCCCCACAGTATAACAAATGTGTGATAATAGGGAAATTCTTTTTAAAAAGAGATTGTTCTTCAGGAAGAGGAAGTAAGACATTCCTATATATGTCTAATAAAAGGTCAGAAGTAACCTTGTCTTTGCCTTTGTCATCAGTGCTTCTTTTAAACTCTGGGCAATGAAAATGCCTGTTTTTAAGTGCCCTACAACCCCTGTGGCTTGCGTTGCTATTGTTTTATCTCCAGCTGGTCATGGTTTGGGTACTCTGAGTGTCTCTGGTATTTGTGTACATTTTGGCAGGGTACCTCTTTCAGAAATGGATGGTTAATTCTGCCCTTTCTTGATTTTGATGAACCTGGTTTCTCTTAGCTGGCGTAGCCAGTTAAATTCCTTGTTGGTACCTTTCACAAATGAATGTCTCAGGAACAGTGATTCATGAATGAACTCTTCTGCTTTGGTATCTCTGTGTATCTGCCGACATTATTTAATTTTTTATTTGGTGCTGGACCTGTGGCTTGAACTCAGGGTCTGGGTACTGTCCCTGAGATTCGTGTGTGTGTGTGTGTGTGTGTGTGTGTGTGTGTGTGTGTGTGTGTGTGTGTGTGTGAGAGAGAGAGAGAGAGAGAGAGAGATGGGGCTTAAACTCAGTGCTTGAGTGTTGTCACAGTTCTTTTTGCTCAAGACTAGCATTCTAACATGTTGAGCCACTGCTTAACTTCCAGTTTTCTGGTGGTTAATTGGAAGTAAGAGTTTCATGGTTTTTTTCTGCCTGGGTTGGCCTCCAACCATGATCCTCAGATCTTAGCCCCCTCTAGGCCAGGAGTGTGGCCTAGTGGTAGAGTGCTTATCTGGCATGCATGAAGCCCTGGGTTCAATTCATTGGTACCACATATACAGAAAAAGCCTTGTGGTAGTACACTAGCCTTGAGAAAACCCAAGGACAGTGTCTAGGTCCTGAGTTCAAGCCCCGGGACTTGCCCCCCCCCCCCCCCAAAAAAAAGACCTCAGCCTCCAAAGTAGCTAGGTTTACAGGTGTGAGCCACCAGTGCCCAGCAACTTCCTGCATTTTTGGTCACCAATTTCTGGTGCTGTTCCTGGTGCTTGAACTCAGGTACCTGGGCTTGCCTCCGAGTTCATTTGTTCAGGATGATCAATTGGAGATAAGAGTTTCAGAACTTTCCTGTCCAGGCTGCCTTTCAATCTTAATTGGATCTTAGTCTCCTTAGTAGCTAGTATTATAGACATGAGCCACCAGCACCTGGCAGTAAAACCTTTTAGAGCATAGTCAAACCCTGATTATTATTATAATATTGCAGTTGTTAGCAGGCTTGCCTTATTGTTTGCCTGAGGTCAACTGTTTAGAAACCATGAATCTGGGAACATCTGTGAAGAGCATCTGTTTCAGGTGACTTCATGCTGTGTCTGTCACCACTGTCGTTGTCCTCAATCAAACCCTATAGCAGTGTTTCCAGATAGCTTATTGTTGTTTGCTGAAATTGCAAAAATAGCACTTTTATTAAGATACTCATGACTTTTTAAAAGATGGCACAATGTAGAATTTATTATTGCATAATTCCTTTTTTCCTCCTAAGATATATTTAGACCATTGCCTTATTAGCTTATGGGATAGAATATCTCCCATTACTAAACTTCAAATTCAACCACCATTAAATCAATCTGTGCTCAAAACTACAAATAGGTGAGATGTAGTAGAATTTGGATGAGAAAAATTTTCATGAATTTTAATAAGTCCTTATGGCTGTTGATTAAGCTGAAAGAGAGCATTGTAAGTATAAAAGATAAATGTGCTCTCTGCTGTTGGCTCACTAATATAATGAGATATGAAGATCACAGTTTGAAGCCAGCCTGGGCAGGAAAGTCTGTGAGACTCTTACCTCCAATTGATTAACCTAGACCAGTGGTTCAAGTGGTAGAGCATTAGCCTCAAGTGAAAAGCTAAGGGACAGTGCCTAGGCCCTAAGTTCAAGCACTGGCAAGGGTTCAGTTTTCATTCTCAGTATTGACTCATATATTGTTACAATGGAATCACCTTTAGGAGTGGTGATGAATTTAGAAAAGTTATGCAAAATCTCCCCTGGGCATAGACTTAAAGAAAGCTATAACTGTTGAATTAAAAAAAACTAATGAATATGCACCTCAAAATATAATACTTTAAGCAGTGATCTAACCAGTAAAACAAATCATAGACATCTGTCTCAAATGACAGGAAACATGCCTTCTGAAAAATCATATTAGTACAAATGAGGATGGCCTCTCCACCAGACATGAAAGATGTCTTTGTACTTGCACATTATTTAAAATATAGGGCCTGGGAGTTTGGCCTAGTGGTAAAGTGCTTGCCTGGCATACATGTAGACACGAGTTTAATTCCTCCGTACCACATACACAGAAAAAAGCTGGAAGTGGTGCTGTGGCTCAAGTAGTAGAGTGCTAGCTTTGAGAAAGCCCAAGGACAGTGCTCAGGTCCTGGGTTCAAGCCCCAGGACTGGCAAAAAAAAAATTATCTTCAGCTTGGTGTGGTTGTTTATGCCTGTAATATCAGTACTTTGATAGGCTAAGGTGAGAGAATCAAGGCCAGTTCTGCATAGTTAAAGAGTATTCAAGGGGCGCTTGGGCTACTTAGACCTTACTCAAAAATAGAAACAAAGCCGGACGTGGTGGCTCACGTCTGTAATCCTAGCTACTCAGGAGGCTGAGATCTAAGGATCAACAATCAAAGCCAGCCCGGGGCACAAAAGGACCTGAGACTCTTATCTCCAATTATCCTCTAGAAAATGGGAAGTGGGGCTTGACTCCAGGGTAGGGCCTGAGCTGAAGAGCCCAGGGACAGTGCCCAGGCCGTGTTCAAACCCTATGACCCACAAAAAAATTTAAAAAAAAATCTTCAGTTTCCAATCTGACTTCTTTCAGTTATGATTTACTTATTTTAAGGTGTTGAAGGAGAGAGAACAATGGTAATTTGCAAGCCCAACGTTTGCAGCAGGCGCAATTTATTCTAGAATATTCACAAATTTATATTGTTTTTGTGTTTGGCTAGAAAATTGCTCAGCAATCTTAGAGTGAAGAATTATATGATTTGATCTACATTCCCTAAAAAAAGACAGAAGGAAAGAAAAACAGAAGAGAAAGACTTTGTCAATACAAGAATTGATATTTATTAGGCAATTCTAGTAACTTTAAATAATTTAAATGTCATAGCACATAAATGTCTTTTAAGCAGACCTTGAGGACAGTAAAACTAATACTGTATCACATTTATGGATTTTGTAGTATTTTATTTCCTCTGTAATGCTTTTGGCCTCCTTTCTTAACTTTGAAGGATGCTAAACTACAGGCTAAATAATAATATACTTAAAAGGAAATCCTTCATTGACACTGTATTGTTGTTAAAGAGCTACTTAATTTCTTCTTGCTTGTGTAAGCTACCATATTAATCTCTCCTTTAAACCCCTTATATCCATCACACTCTGACAGTTTATAAAGTTAAATGCAATTAGCATTTCCTAGGAGGGAATATACTGCCTGAACAGACAAAAATGGCATGAAAATAATCATTCATGAAGATCAGTTTTGATTGGACAATTATTTGTCCAGTCCAATAAAGATTAATAAAAAATTGAAAAAATAATAAAGGGAATTGTCTTGCATTAAAAACTGCTGCATTATTATGGGAATTACTGATCACTGCATACAGAGAATATTATAATCTTTATTTCCATCATATCCCTCAACAATTTTGTTCTTTCATTTTCCTTCCATTTCAATGCATTATTTTGCTGACAATTTAAGATAATGTGTTACTTATTCTAAAATATTATATTTCCACAAGTGAGTAAATATTTCCTTGTTCTCTTAAAAATCACGTTACCATTATTTTTTGAAATGTTAAGTCAAATTCTTTGGTGCTGTCCACAGATTCTGTCAACTGCTTTGCATTACAATTTATTTGTGTTTATCACTGTGGTTGGTGATGGTGATTTGAGTCAGGTCTCAGATATGGTTCATACATGGCAATTGATAAATACATTTCTACCTTTTTTTTTTTTTTGGCTTGTCCTGGGCTTGAGCTCAGGGCCTGAGCACTGTCCTTGGACTTCTCAAGGCTAGAGCTCTACCACTTAAGCCTCAGCACCATTTGTAGCTTTTTTCTATGTATGTGGTACCAAGGAATCCAGCCCTGGAAAGCTTTAAGCAACTACTATTTTATTTCTGCCTCTCTAGATTTATCTGTTCTGGATTTCATGGCCATTGTATTCTCTATGGTTTTGGGTGGCTGGCTTCTTTCACTTTTTATAGTGCTGGGAAGGCTCTCCCTTGTTGCAGCAATTATCAAGACTCACTCTTTTGTTGTGTTAAATAATATTTCAACCTGGAAGCCTACATTTATCCTTTCACCTGTGAGTGGATTTTTGGGTTGCCCGCCTGCCCTCCCCTCCCCTCCCCTCCCCTCCCCTCCCTCCCTCCCTCCCTCCCTCCCTCCCTCCCTCCCTCCCTCCCTCCCTCCCTCCCTCCCTCCCTCCCTCTCTCTCTCTCTCTCTCTCTCTCTCTCTCTCTCTCTCTCTCTCTCTCTCTCTCTCTCTCTCTTTCTTTGTTTCTTTGTTTCTTTTTCTTTCTTTCTTTCTGTCCTGGGGCCTGAGCACTGTCCTTGGGCTTTCTCAAGGTTAGAGCTCTACCACTTGAGCCATAGCACCACTTCTGGCCTTTTCTGTGTATGTGGTACCAAGGAATTGAACCTGGGTCTTCGTGCATGCTAGGCAAGCACTCTACCACTAGGCCAAACTCCAAGCCAGTTGTTTTCTTTAGATGTTATAATCAGTACTGTCATAATAAATATACGCATGAGTTTGTGGCAGTGCATTTCATTTCTTTGGGGTTTTTGCATGTATGAAATTGCTGATCACATGCTAACTTTTATTGGCTTGTTTTTTTCATTTGTAGAAATCTTGCATTGATCTTCCACTTAATTCTCTACTATTTATACTTTAAGACAATAAATTTTATTTTCCATATAATTTTTCTTATTTTTCTTTCATTAAAAAATTATCTCTTAAGTAACAGTACAAAGGGGTTTGCGTTCACCCTATCAGTTATAAGCACAGGGCATCCTTGTTCAGTGTTTCTGTTTCCATCATCCTTCCCTACTTCTCCCAACCTTACCCAAAGCTTCAGTTGTTCCATGCTTGTTAAGAGTTGTAAGAATTATTCAATCCCTTGCTTCCATTTAATGAATCATTACAAATGGTTCTAGTAGCATCTGAGAAACACTTTTCCTCTGTTCTTTAGAAAAGCTAACAAAAAATATTGGATTGTTAATTTTTTAATGATCTGGAGTTAGTTTCGCACTTTCTCTAAAGGTAGCCTGAGAGAAAAGGCACACGGTGAGGGTTTTAGGGGACGGGAGTGGTAGTCAGGAGAGAGTGCCAGAACAAGCAGGTTGACAGTTGCCCTTTATTGGCTTATGAAAGGAGCTTCCTGCAGGACAGAAGAGAGGACCATGAAAAGGGAAGATAGTCATTAATAAAATACCATTTTGCTCATTATAGCTTTAATGTTGTAGGGTTCACTTTAAGGGCAAACTTATGAAACCTGCCTGTCTCACGATCCTTCTAGGGTCTACAGGTTTGGAATTCACTTTTTACTGCCATCATCCTTTCCCTTCTTCTTTTAAAATAAAACATAACTGCACTAGGATTGTACAAAGTGATGAGAAGCTCTATGATTTCCAGTCATACTTATCACATTTAATCACAGCATTTTCCTAGTTTTCAGAAATAACTTTGAAATCAATTTAAAATGTCAGTTGCTTTAGCATAGTCTATATAGAAAGCAAGAAATGTGCAAAAGCCAAGGGTTTCTTCCCTCCAATTTAGTACTGTGGGTTGTGAGATTTGATTGCATAGACAGATAGAGAGCTGTACAATTAGACTTCAGCTGTAGAAAGTTGGGTACATAAAGTCCAACCCCTAGGGCTTGTGGATTCATGTCTTACTTCTGCTTTGCAGGTAGAATAAAGGATCATAGGTTTTGTCTAAGTCATTTTGCTCAGTTCTACTTTGTCTCTCCCATGTATTGTTGTGCTATTAATATCTAAAATGTTTGTGACCATATTTTTTAAAACATTCTCCTGGGTTCTAGTTTGATCTCTGCTGCTTTATAGCATTATAACTTTGTGTTTAGGTCCCAGATTGCTTACCTAGAAAATAAGAATTAAATCTGAGCCTGGCTCAGACCAATAGTCCTAGCTACTCAGAAGGCTGAGATCTGAGTATCATGGTTCAAAGCCAGATTAAGCAGGAAAGTCTTGAAAACTGTTAGCAAACTATCAAGAAAGATGGAAGTGGAACTATGGTTCAAGTGGTAGAGTGCTAGCCTTGAGCAAAAGAAGCTCAGGGACAATTCTCAGACCCTGAGCTCAAGTTCTAGGACGGGCACATAGATAGATGGATGGATGATGGATGGATGGATAGATAGATAGATAGATAGATAGATAGATAGATAGATAGATAGATTGCCTATCTAGTTCCTATCTATTGACATTTAGCACAATGCTTATAATACATAGAAACACTCACAAACATTAATTTTCATTGTGGCTTTCTAGTAGAATCTACCTTGTTCTAGGTATGCAAGTCAGCACACAAGTTAGTTATATCCTCTAGTTGTTTGTTTTGCTATTCTGTGTCCTTCATTTGAGGGTGGCTTGAAGATGTCTTGCTAACTAGTGATGTCACATGGCTCCAGAGAAGAAAGGTTGTTGATTACTAGAGAAGACCAGGCTGAACATCATCATCACATCTATGTTTTCTCTCTCTCTCTCTCTCTCTCTCTCTCTCTCTCTCTCCCTCTCTCTCTCTCTCTCCCTCTCTCTCTCTCTCTCTCTCTCTCTCTCTCTCTCTCTCTCTCTCTCTCTCTCTCTCTCCCTCCCTCCCTCCCTCCCTCCCTCCCTCCCTCCCTTTCCCCCCTCCCACCATGTGTCCTGGCACTGGGGCTGTCTCTGAGCTTTGTTGGCTAGGGCTCCACCACTTGGGGCCACAGCTGCACTTCTGGCTTTCAGGTAGTTAATTGAAGATAACTCTTATGGACTTGAGCTAGCTTCTAGCCTCCCTAAGATAGCTTCAAGTTGCAATCCTCAGATTGCAGATCTCAGCCACCAGAGTAGCTAGGATTACAGGTGTAAGCCCATCAGAGTCTGGCTTCCACTTGTTCTTGAAGTCTCCCTTCTATCTGCTGGCTAGACTCCCGAGTGACCCTTGACACCACTTCTCCTCTGCCTCCCACCTGGACTCCACCACCAGTCCCATACATTTCTAACCCTTCTTAGCTCTGCTCTCTGTAGCCCTTGCCCACACAGCAACCTATTGCCCAGGCCCTACCAACTCTGCCACCAAAGCCACCACAGTGAATACTGTCTGGAAGACAGCCTATTCAACAAATGGTGCTGGCAGAACTGGCTGAACACATGTAGAAAACTACAGTTGGATCCTTATCTGTCTCCCTACACCAGAATCAACTCCAAATGGATCAAAGACCTTGAGGTAAAAATAGATACTCTACCTGAAAGCAGTGACCCATACTTGTGATCCTAGCTGCTCAGGAGGCTGAAATCTGAGGATGGTGGTTCAAAACCAACCCGGGCACATAAGACCTTGAGATTCTTATTTCCAATTAATCACTAGAAAACAGGAATTGGGGCTGTGGCTCAAGGGGTAGGGCAGTATCCTTGAGCGGAAGAGCTCAGGGACAGTGCCCAGGCCCAGAGTTCAAGCCCCATGATCCACCCCTCCCAAAAAAACCCCAGATACCCTGAAAATTTTACAGAAAGAAATAGGAAACACATTTGGGCTCCTTGGCATAGGTTGACACTTTCTTAATAAAGTCTCAGAAACACAACAAATCAAAGACAGTTTGGACAAATGGCACTGCATTAAACTGCAGAGTTTCTATATGGCAAAGGACATAGCCAGCAAGATAAATAGAAATCCCATAGAGTGGGAAAAGATCTACATTTGCCATATAACAGACAAGAAGGGTCTTATATCTAAAATATATCTACAGCTCAAGAAAAAAATCTCTCAAAAACAAATCCCCAAATAATCAACCATCCCATTAAAAGGTGGGCTAAAAACTTAAAGAATGACTTCTCTGAAGAGGAAATAAAAATGGCCAATAGACACATGAAGATATGCTCTGGCCATAAGAAAAACGCAAATCAAAACAACTTTGAGATTTGACCTTACCCCAGTTAGAATGGCCATTATCAAGAAAACTTGCTCAGCCACTCTGGAAAGCAGTATGGAGGTTCTTCAAAAGACTAAACATATGTCTCCCCTGTGACCCAGCAATTCCACTCCTGGGCATTTACCCAAATATTCAAAAAAAGGGCCATACTAAACCTACCAGCACAACCATGTTCATTGCAGCATTATTTACCATAGCTAAGATATAGAACCAACCCAGATTCCCCTCAGTAGATGAATGAATCATGAAAATGTTGTATATCTACACCATGGAATTCTGTGTTGCCATCAGAAAGAATGACATTGCCCCATTTGTAAGGAAATGGAAAGACTTGGAAAAAAATCACATTAAGTAAAGTAAGTCAGACCCAAAGAAACACAGGCTCCATGGTTTCCCTCATTTGTAGCAATTAATATAAGTTTTTAATTCTCCTAAGAGAGGATCATAATAGCTCAAAAGCTATGTATGTATATATGTCCATATAGGATGAGGTTATGCGAAATGAACTCCAGGATATGAAAACAAGAGGTTTATCTTTGTGATTGCTGTTCTTAATGTCCTATGTGAAGCTATTTCTTTTCCCCTTATGGTTTATCTCATGTTGTTTCTGTATCTGATTTTGTTACCTGGTATATGATATATACCTTGGTTTATTTGAAAGAGGGAAGGTAAGGAAAAACAAGATGAGTGGGAGGGGATCAGGGAAGGAAAAGTGGGAGAAAAACATGGGAAAGGGTAACAATGTTCAAGAAGTAATATACCCACTCCCTGATGAATATAACTGTAACCTCTCTACACACTACTCTGACAATAAATTTTTTATAGTCATAATGCAAGCCCCTCCTTGAATCTCCTCATTAAAGCTCCTAGCTAAGATTTAGAGATCTCCAATTTGGCTTCTTTTCAGTCCCTTTCATTCTATCCTTCCCTTCTGGAATCCAGAAACAGTGGATTCTTTAAATTCCGGATACTTGCTGTTTCCTCCCCTTGTGCTTTTTGCATATGCTCTGCCCTAAGAGGACCCTTTCCTATCCAGGAAGACCTGACATATAGTACAGAATCCATAAATATTTGTGCAATGAATAAAATGACTAGAGAATAAAAATTGAAGAACACACTAAAGAACTAAACAACAGAACTTCTTTATTAATTTGTAAACTTAATATGTGGAATTAACATTCTAGTCCCCAGAAACCTTTATTAGTTTGTGACTAAGCCAGGCATGTGCTGTTTTTCTAACCTGTCAAATTTCAGAATTGTCATTACCAAAAAAGATATTAGACAGTTGGGGAAAAATTATGTTAAGAAAGAAGCATAAATTGATCACCTTCTGTTTGCCTGGAACTGCTTTAGAATACTTGGGATATGACAGTGTGTTGCAGCCTTCTTTCCCATAGAGGAAAGATGATAAACAAGTGTACAGAAGATTTCAGCTCTTGAAAATTACTCTGAAGTAAATGAAACAGAATAATGGCAAGGGAAAGGTAGTTAGAGAAGCCCTAATAGGAAAGTAACATTTGAACTGACATGAAAGTGTCAGTCATAAAAGCCAAAGCCCCAGGCAGAGTGGACAGCATAAGCAAGAGCAGTAAGACCAGTGTCAGCCATGCCAGTGGTGCTGGAGTACAGTGAATGAAAGGAAGAAGAGTTCAAGCTTTCTGAATTGGTGATATTATGGCTTAAAGTTATTCCCCTTATTGATTGTTTCCATAAAACAAAGGCCATGATGATGCCCACAGCATTGGAATGATGTTAAATACAGCCACGGTAGTAAGTTAGCAGTGATCTTGTACATCACTGATAACTTCAGCATTATTATTAGACCTTTCCATAGAGTTTATGTTAAGGAGAAACTGGTAAAAATGAGTGCTACTTAAAATATTGGCCGTGTGTGTTTAATAGCCTACTAATTTATCATCTTATAATGTAGTATATTACTGCTAATCATTTGTAAGCATTAATATATGCATTGATTTCTTCCAAAAGGTTAAAAAGCTCAAGAGAGAACTCTCCCAGATGAAGCAAGAGCTACTCTATAAAGAACAAGGGTTTGAAACATTGCAACAGTGAGTATTAAAAATACTGAAATTGACTATACAGTAATTCAAAACTCCCTTTCTTAATAAAAAGAAACTAGAAGTACTGATTAAATAAAAGATATCACTAGGAAGCATAAAGGAAAGAAGCTCAGAGCTGTGTACCAAAAGTGAGTGTGTGTGTGTGTCTGTGTGTGCATGTATATGTGTGTATATATATATATATATGTGTGTGTGTGTGTGTGTGTGTATGTATAGATAGATAGATAGATATGCAATCCGCTAACAACAACAACAAAAAAAAGCTGGAAAAATCTGAGGTTTTTATTAATCATTGGAAATCAAAAGAAACCAAAGTGAAAAACTGTCTCCTGGACCCCAGCCAGCGTCCTCTAAGACTGTAGCACAGCTGAGATTGTGGGCCCAGGAAGCACTTCTTCATATTCTGCTTTGAGACTGTACTAGATAAACCAAATTTAATCCCCTCTCAGCCTGCAGCTGCCCTGAACTCTTCTAGATGTGTAGTTTCCTTGTCAGTCCCAACGACCTCAAATCCAACCTGACTGATGTGAATAGAGCATTAGCAAATTAGATCTCTGCCAAGGAGCTTGCCCTGCTTCCCACTAAAGAAAAATGTAGAGAAGAAATGGAAACAGTAACAGGTTCTAGTATCCCTTTGTACCAGCCTGTGGAACCTTACTGTTCTTTCTATTAAGGAGGTCCACTGTAACCAAAGTATAGCAGGTAAGGCGGACTTTCTATCTTCCATTCTTCAGCCTAGAAGTCTCATGGAAAGGAGTTGTGTTTTTTATAGCTGCATGACCATGACCACTTAGCTGATCAAAGATTTTGTCCTCTGCCTTTATGTCCCTCTGCCTGATACTGGACTGGGTGCTACCTACCATTTGTGGCACAGTATTTCTAGGGTTTTCCCTCCTGAGTTTCATGTTCAACCAGGTTTCCCAGAGTCTTCCTCAGTAGCATCTGAGGAATGCCAGACTGCTCCCAGTGGCCACCTCTGTGGAAAGCAGAGGTGAGATCTTTTGTCTGTGAGATCCTACTATGCTTTCTTCTCTTAGGAAATTTGGAACAATCTAGGGCATTAAGGCATTTTCCCCATTAAAGATTGTATGCATCTGGCCAAACACATGCTGTGTGTGTGTGTGTGTGTGTGTGTGTGTGTGTGTGTGTGTGTGTGTGTGTGTGTGTGTGGTGGCTTATATCTTGGGATGCCCACTCACACTTCACTGCTGACCACCAATCAGGCACATGACTCTCATTTCAGAGGTTTGCTTTTCATGGCTGTTTCTTACTTCATAAAAATCACTGTACTAATATTCTTTCAAATGCTCTGTCCTAGTGTTTCTCAAACCTGGCCAAGTATTAGGATTACCTGGGGAGCTCTCAGAAATACCTGTTTCTGGTGTCCACACTAGGCTAGGCATATTTTATGAGATCCTGGTGGATCTTAAATATAGCTGAATTCTAAGAAAAAGTTGCTGTCAAGCAGTACCTTAAGAGACCACACACACACACACACACACACCCAGGCCTCAAGTGTTCTAAGCTTGTTATTTAGCAATTGTAAATCAGTATTTTAAAGCATGACATCCAAGTAGGGAAAAGGAAAGAAAACAAACTTTACGGAGTGGGACAAAATGTCTAACTGTACCATATGTTAAACATTTTTAAGGTATAGGAAATCATAACCTATGTCACCACCAGGTTTGAAGGTTAGCCAGACTCCTTGCTTTTGTGGTATGGATGTGACAATGCTGTATTGTTTTAAAGTAGTTTGCTTGTGAGCAATTTTTATAGGAATCTAAGGCATGTTTAAGAATCTGTCAATAACATTCCACAAGAAAACAATAGACATTTGTTGTAGAAATTCAGGCATTCTCATGGACCAATTGTAATCCTTTGAACCAAAAGCAAAAAGATATGGTATGTACCAACAGACCTGTCCTGTTGATTTTAACTGTAGACAAAATAAAGCTGTTCTCACTCAACTGTTAACTGTCATACTACTGGAATATTGATGATAAGTGAATGAACCCAGAGCCCAGGCTAGAAGGAGACTTTTTTTTTCTTTTGGCAGTCCTGGGGCTTGAGCTCAGGGCCTGAGCACTGTCCAGGCTTTCCTCAAGGCAAATGCTCTACTACTTGAGCCACAGCACCACTTCTAGCTTTTCTATATATGTGGTACTGAGGAATCAAACCCCGGTCTTCATGCTTTCTAGGCAAGCACTCTACCCCTAGGCCAAACTCCCAGTCCTAGAAGGAGACTTTCATGTTACTATGATACAAAATGCATTTCAGGAAAAGACAGGATCTCACTTCAGGATTTTGTCACTTTACTCATTTACAATAAAGTGGGATAGTTTTATTGAACTGGAATGATCAGGTAATTTTACCTTGAGCTTTCATGTTACTTGGTACAGTACTTTTATGCTTGGTGAGCAAATTCATTGCTAATTTCACTTTGTGGTACCAGAGTTGATTCTGGCCTTAGTGACAGCTTCTGTGTAGATAGGTACAGAAGATGTTCACTTCCATGTCGCTGCCTTCAGTGTGCACTCAGAGTTGGAAAATGGGAAATAATGAGCCATTGGGTAAGCCAGAGAAGCCTTATAGACCTACAGAAATGTAGCTCTGGAGGGGACTTTTCCTGAAGAAGTCATCTACATGAAAATCTCTTTGAAGAGAGACTTGGGTAAAAATAATTTTAGGGTACACACAAGCGAAAATGTTTTTACACATTTTAAGAAAAGAAAAAGGCACTCCAAGGACATAAAAGCACAGTACTTTATTTTAAAAGCCAGCAAAGGGTATCTGAGGGGGAAGCTCAGGTGTACAGTGCTTGACTACACATGTGCAAGGGGCCTGGGGCCCTTACCCAGCAGGCCTCCCCCTCCCACCTTCCTTTACCATCACAAAGCTAGCAAACAGTACTTGTATTTTCTTTTATAGTCACTTAGGTAAAAGCAAAGAAAAAGATGGGGTAGGAAAAGTGGTGGAAAGAAGAAGGGGGAAACACAGCAGTAAAGGAGAAAGCAGAGCACATTTGAAGCAGAGCGATTCTAAGGAGGCAGGAGAAAAGGAAAGAGGGTTGGGAGGGCTTTATGGGCAATACAGAGAGAGAGGATATGCACCTGTCTACCACCTGGAGCCTGCACAGCCCAGCAGTCTCTACCTAGCTTTAAAGTATCTGAAAATCAAGCTAGCAATCTGAACTACTATTTCATACCAATAGAAGAATTTTTAAAATTATTTATTCTGGGATAAACTTTACATAACATATATTTAAAATGGAATAAGAAGCTACATATTCTAAATGTTTTAAGAACATTTCAAAAACATTTATGTTTTACTTACTAATAAAAAATAGTTTACTTAAGAACTATTTGCTGAAGGCCTCCCAAGCCGCCAGCAGTATGCTGGCATATATATATATATTAAAAAAAGCATTCTGACATATAAAATCAGGTGGCTCTTTGTTGGCATTTTCTATCCTTGTCCTACCATGTTTACTCCTGACCTTTACCTTTCTCAGGTGGAGATTAGAATCGGCATGTGATGAATGTGTTGAGGGTTGGGCACAGCCAGCAATGGGATCATCCAAACAAGACTGAACACTAAAGCCTTGTATCTGTTTGAACTCAAAATGGCTAGTTAGAACGACATGAGGCAGCAGCAGGAGATGGGAGAAATTGTAACTGGACTTGATTTCAAGAGAAAGGAGAAATGTCAGCCTGAAAAGATGGTATTGTAGAGTTATGATGTAAACAACCAACTAAGACAATCCAAAAATTTAATCTCTGTTGTTCATTTAATTGTGCTGTCATTCTTTGATATTGTTTATTCTCTTCTTTTTCTTCTTCTTTTAACAGAATTGATAAAAAAATGTCTGGAGGCCAGAGTGGATATGAACTTAGTGAAGCCAAAGCAATTCTTACTGAATTGAAATCCATCAGAAAGGCCATTAGCTCAGGAGAAAAGGAAAAACAAGATCTGATGCAGGTATGGTGCTATAAAATACCTTAAGCCATTGACTATTTCCCCAAGCCCCAGAAATTGCAAGGTAGAAATTTTCCAGCAGATGTAGTGTCCCTTTATTCCATCTTCTCCATTCATACTGATTGGACTCTGTAGGAGATAGGTTATAGGTCCAGGCACAGCTACTACTGTGAAGATGAGGGTGGTTCTCAGATTCTGATGTAGTTAATGAAGGAAGGCCGTGACAGAGTAGGTGAGACTTCAGCCCATCTGAGGAGCTTAGCATCTTGATATACCCTAAAACTCATTGGGAACTTCCTATGGGACCCAGGCAGAGTTCTTTCAACCTGTGATTCCCTCAAGCCCAGGATACATGAAAGAAATGTCAATTCATCAGAAAGTAGGGAGTGTATTTTTCAGGATGTGGCTAAATGAGAAGGTGGAAACTTTCTAACTCATCTGATTCCGAGGTGCCAGCTAAGGTTGGGGTTGATCCTGCTGAGGGATAGCCATACTGTTAGCACTGGAGTGGGAAACTGCTACTGGCAATAGATCCCCTTATAATGCAGTACAGGTCTCAACTCAAGAGTCTCAACTCACAGTGATGCAGCCTCATATGTAGGAAAAACAAACTAATCATTTTAAACTTCTGTGGTTATTAGATATAGTTTAATATGTATATGTGTTTTTTCAAAGAATATCTCTATTCCTCCTGTTTCCTTCCCTCCTTTCATAATTAACATAAATTAAGAATACAAGAGTCCTTTATGTAACAGAATGAGAATATATTCATTTTTGGAAAACATTAGAGCTAATGATATTACATGTTCTTAATAGAACCTACATATTTAAATACTGTATTCACCTATTTCATGTTACTTTTCAAAGTGCTCGTTGAATATAGATAAATATTTTGGGGTCCACATAATTTTGCACATTTTGGAATTTTGAAATAACATTCAAGAGGAATCATAATAGAAAAAAAAGTGTTAGGGACGATAGCAAATCTAAGTACTGACTTACATGTAAATAGTCAGTCATTGGGCTGGGAGTTTGGCTTAGTGGTAGAGTGCTTGCCTAGCATGCACGAAGACCTGGGTTCGATTCCTCAGTACCACATACATAGAAAAAAGCCAGAAGTGATTCTGAGGCTCAGGTGGTAGAGCTCTAGCCTTGAGAAAGTCCAAGGACAGTGCTCAGGCCCTGAGCTCAAGCCCAAGACTGGCAAAAAAAAAAGTCAATCATCGCAACTCCTAACTCTTCAGTTGATAGGTAATGAGATTGTAGGACAAAAAAATTCAGTTACTTAAAGTCATATAACTGGTAAGTAGCAGAACTAGGACATAAACCCAGGTACGGTGGCTCCCAAATGTGTGAGGGTCCCTCTCACCCTCTGGGCTTGAACTAAGGGCCCAGGCACTGCCCCTGAGTATTTTTGCTCTACCAGTTGATCCACAGCCCTGCCTAGCCTTAAGCAGAAAGAGCTCAAGGATAATGCCCAGGCCTTGAGTTCAAACCCAACAACAAGAACAAAAAGTTTCCCTACCTCTAAACATTGTCACACCGATAGCTAATCTTCTAGTACATGAACTTTTGGGAGATCTATCCAAACTATAGTAGGTTCCTGCTGAAACAAACACCTTACTGGGAATGTAGTTCGTGTGATAGAGTGCCTGCCTACCAGTTTTACAGCCCCCAGTTCAAACCCCATTGCTTCCAAAACAAAAAAAAAAAAACAAAAAGGACCAAATGAAATAGAGACTTCTATTTTGGAGATAGGAAATATAAATATTAGGATAGGGAACATGGCCTAGTGGTAGAATGCTCATCTAGCATGCATAAAGCCCTGGATTCGATTCCTTGGTACCACATAATTAGAAAAAGCCAGAACTGGCCGGACGCAGTGGCTCATACCTGTAGTCCTATCTACTCAGGAGTCAGAGATCGGAGGATCGCAGCTCAAAGCCAGCCAGGTGCTAAAGTCCATGAGACTCTTATCTCCAATTAACCACTTGAAAATCAGAAGTGGCGCAGTGGCTCAAAGGGTAGGACAGTAGCCTTGAGCTGAAGAGCTTGGGACAGCACTAAGGCTCAGAGTTCAAGCCACACAACCAACCAAAAAAAAAAAGGGCCAGAAATGGTGCTATGGCTCAAGTGGTAGAGGGTTAGCCTTGAGAAAGCTCAAGGAAAGTGCACAGGCCCTGAGTTCAAGCCCCAGGACTAGCAAAAAAAAAAAAAAAAAGTAAATGGTAGACCTGAAGGTACTACTAATGCTATCTTGGAGAAAAGTTAGGTAGTCTGTTTAATATGGTCTCACTTCCAAAGTCACACATGTGGGCTGAGAGTTTGGCCTAGTGGTTAAATTGCTTGCCTAGCATGCACAAAGACCCGGGTTCGATTCCTTGGTACCACATACATACAAAAAAAAAAAAGCCGGAAGTGGTGCTGAGGCTCAAGTGGTAGAGCTCTAGCCTTGAGAAAGTCCAAGGACAGTGGTCAGGCCCTGAGCCCAAGCCCAGGACTGGCAAAAAACAAAAACAAAACAAAACAAAGTCACACATGTATATGGCAAAATATCTAAAATAAAATAATTGTTTTTCCCATTGAGATGAGTTCTTTCTTCATTTCATTTTATGTGGTGGTAAAGAGTCTCCTTCATATACATTGAGCTTTATGGAAATACTTTGTGTTTCCTGGACAGAGTCTTGCTAAGCTGCAGGAGCGGTTTCATTTGGATCAGAACATGGGAAGCTCTGAGCCAGATTTGCGATCCAGTCCTGTGCATTCCCATTTATCTGTCTCCAGACAGACGCTTGATGCCGGGTCGCAAACAAGCATTTCTGGAGAGGTAAGTTCCCTGTGCTGTTGGTTGGCCTGATGCTGAACTTGATGGGCTTTAATGCCAGTAGGGGTGTTGAATTGAACAGGAGCTAGATTGTGTGCATTCAGTGTTTCATTCTTGTTAAGGCTGACTCTAAAAAAAAAAAAAACACAATCATAGCCTTTTCTGTCAAGGTGCCAAGTATATCAAGATTTGTTCCCGTGAATAGCTTTGTTCAAACTTCCTCCAACAGCATTTCTACGGAGACTCAATTGAGAGGCTAAAAATACATAAAAATTTAACTTTTTCCTATTAAGTTTGGAGCCTTGGAAATTTAGGTCATTTCAAATGAACATTAAGGCTAACGAGAAAAAGAAATAAATGGCTTTTACTGCTAACAAGAAAACTTGCTTTTGTAAGTTTTAAGTTTATTAAATTGTTGAATTTGTGATTTGTAGCTGACGTTTGAAAGCATTTAATGTGATTTGGATATTAAGTATTTTGCCTTCTCCCTTTTAGAATGCTATTAGTAAGTTTTGTTTTTTTCCTTTTTCTTTTTTAAATGAGTTCTCAATTATTTTGTATTTTATACTTTGAAGTGTGTGCTATGAAAGCAAGGTAGGTAGCTAGTTACAGTAGAATCTACTTACTTGAATGTTTTCGAGGTTATTTAGCTTATATTTTGTACAGTTGAAAGTCAAATGATGGAATTTTTTGTTCATAAAAGACAAATCAGTTCCAGTTTGTAAATTTTATTGACCTGTATGTCCTTCATAAACTCTTAGACACCAGACACATTTACCTGTTATTTTTGTCTTGAATTTAATTTGCCGAGAAAGTGCCATTAAAGTCTGGAAAGCAGACAAGCTTAAACTGAAAGAAATGTTTTGCCCCCACTGAGACTGGAAAGTAAGCTACTTCTAAAACTGGTGCTTTCCCATTCCACTGCCATTTTCTTGAGCTTTTCAATTACTTGCACTTCCTAGAAACAAAAGCAGTTTACTTCCTTCATTAGCAGAGTTAATTGACTTTTCTTTTTCCTTTTGTTTTTACTAGATTGGAGTGAGAAGTAGATCAAATTTAGCTGAAAAGGTCAGGCTGAGCCTACAGTATGAAGAAGCCAAAAGGAGGTAAGGACAAAAGGAATGCTGTTTTGTTCAGTCTGTGGGTTTAGACAGTTTCTTTTTCAGAATGAATCTCTACTCTGGTGGTGACATCTGCTGGGCACTTCACAAATGTCTCCCTGAGGTTAGCCTTAAGTGGTGGCTTTGTAGCAAAGAAGGATTACTTTCCCTCTTTCTCTTCCCTTCCCCTTCCTTCAAAGCTTGAGAATATGGAGGTTAATGAGAAAGTCCATGAGTGGTGAGAAGGGAGCGGGTAAAATTGACCCCTTCAAGAAGGTACTTGTATTTAAAAATAAGGAAATTGAATTGCCAAGGACTTGGGGGTTCAAAACTGGGGAGCTGCTAAGGAGTTCTTAGGTAAATACAGCATGGTCAGATACAACTGCTGATGTCCTCTGAGGGTGGTAAGATGGGTGCCAGTTCACTTATATCAGGGTGAAGGCAGATTCTTATTTCTCTCCTCTACTTTCTTAGCAGGCCTTGCGCTTGCTTTTTTGTGACTGCTGTGGGTGAGAGCCTTATCTAGCACGTAGAACTTCAGATTGTTTTCATAATACAACATGCCTTACTTATTTTGAGGGAGAAGACCATATTGACAGAGATGATTTGATTTTTACTTTCCATTTGAGAGCTTAAAGAATGTTATTGTATTTAGGAAATACTGGGAAGCCTTGCATTGTCAACCACATTCCTTCCCATAAGCAGGAGAAGCTCAGCTGAGAAGGTCCGTAGTGAAATGCTTCCTACCAATAAGCAAAACACCAGACTGAAGTATATTCACTATTAGCCTGGATGTGAAAATTTTGAAGTAATTGCCTATAGTTCTTAGAGATTATCTAGCTTTACCAAAGTAAACTGGATACAATATTTGCCTTTATGTAACCTGCATTTCTAATATTAGTTGATTTTTTTTTTTTTTTTTGTCGGTTGTGGGGCTGGAATTCTGGGCCTGGGTGCTGTTCCTGAGCTCTTCAGCTCAAGACTACCAACCTACCCCTTGAGGCACAGCACCACTTCCAATTTTCTGATGGTTAAATGGAGATAAGAGTCTCAAAAACTTCAGTGCCCAGGCTGGCTTTGAACCGAGATCCTCATATCTCAGTCTCCTGAGTAGCTAGAATTACAGACGTGAGCCACCACGCTCAGCTTATTATTTAATTCTTAAGTTTATTAAACAGAAACCTAAGTTTCAGTTCACAAATAATTAACCACATGACCTTGAGCAGTTCTCTGAAGTTCACCTAGCCAATTTTAATGCCCTAAAATTTTTTTTCCTAGTTGATTTTAATGTCTTGAAGATAGGAAGAAATACTCATTTTATTTCCTTATCATGGCCCAGACATCAGTAAGACTTTGACTTTAGTGGGGGCTGATCTGTGGTTTGGGGGTCCAATGATGTATAGATGACTCATGGATACTGCTTGGGTTCACTTGATGTGAGCAGGCCAACTCTGGCTAAAGTAGCCAGAACTCCAAGGAGTTTTCCTGAAAATGAATGGCAAAAACTCAGAACTAATCCTAAAAACCTATGCCTTCTGCCCATGGGTTCTTACTGGCTTTATTCTGGCTTGGTTCTGCTTCTGTTGGATCGGTTTTTGTTTATCTGTGATTGCGAACAGGTAATGCCACCTAGAATTACTTCCTTCTTGGAAGTCTCCTCTGTATTCTGTTCCTCAGGTGTAGGATATTCTATCTGCGATGAAAGTTCAATAGCTCTCTGATTTCTGATCAGAGTAATGAACAGGTTCCTTGCTTTCCTGCTTATGTTGTTGGTCTCAGCTCAGTTGATTAATTTGAACATCAAAACTTAAGGCACTGGTTCTTTCCCTATTGGTTTTATTGCTAGACAATGTGGAGTTTGTTTTAAAGCTCCTCGCTGATGCTGATGAGAATGTAAGTCTCAAGGGTATGTTAAAAATGCATTTTCCTCCTCAATTCAAAATAAGAGGCAGGTTGTGTTTCTCTGAAACCTGTTTTCTCCTCTAGCCTTTGTTTTATGTGCTTAATGAAGCTAATAATATCATGCTTATTTAGCATTTTGATGATTAATTTTCCAGTACATTGAGACAGTTGTTTATGATTTTTGTGGTTAAAGCTAAAGAATAGCTGGTGTTACATTTATCAAGTGCACATGGCGGGTGAAAATGAGCACAAGACATCTGCAGTGCTGATCAAAGATGGCAATTTTTCTTTTCCTCTTGTCTTTTATAATTTCTTCCACAGAAAAAGGGGGAACTACCCCTTTCCCCCTCAGTTTTCCATATTCTATATATACTGCTACAATATCCAAAGTAATCATCTATCATTATATCAAGATCAATTGTGTTTGTAATTTACCTGGCTCTTGGGGTTTGTGGTAGAAAGAGCCAGGTTGTTTGTTTGCCAGTCCTGGGGCTTAAACTCAGGGCCTAAGAGCACTATCCTTGGGCTTTCTCAAGGATAGAGCTCTGCCACTTGAGCCACAGCACCACTTCTGGCTTGTATGTGGTACCAAGGAATTGAACCCTGGCCTTCATGCATGCTAGGCAAGCACTCAACTACTAGGCCAAACTCCCAGCCCCTGTTTATTTGTTTTGTGAAGAGTACAGATTGTCTTCAGAGTGTCACCGGGCAAGTTAACTCAAGTAATTCAAGATATTTATATCAAATTGATTTAACTTAACTTTATTATAGACCTTTCAGCAGAGTGCCATAGAGAGTCGGATGTTTTTTTGTTTTTATTTGTTTGTTTGTTTTTGTATTATGGGTCATAGCGTCTGGGCGTTGTCCCTGAGTTCTTCTGCTCAAGGCTACCACCCTGCTCAAGCCCCACTTCCCATTTTCTAAGAGGTTAATTGGAGATAAGAGTCTCAGATCCTTTTGTACCTGGGCTGGCTTTGAACCTTGATCCTCAGATCTCAGCCTCCTGAGTATCAGACAGCGTTTTGATACTAGTAATTTACCTTTGGTTTATTTTCTGGCTCATCCCCTCACCCCTTTCTCTTTCATACCCATGGTATCATGCCACCTGCCTGTGCTGGCTGGGTAAGGTCCACTGTGCTTGCTCCCGTACAGCTAAATCACCAGGTGCTAGGGAACATAGGTCAGATGCAATAATGCGTAGGCTCTTGGCGCAGTGAATACTTAATAAATGGTCGCGGCAATCAGAGCCTTGCTAGAGAGAGACTTGCCAGGGCAAGGCTTAGGAGAATGTGGGTGTAAGGAGGCCAAGCCCTGTCTCCTATTTTCCTTGGTGACCTGGACCCTCAACCAATTGACTTTTTCTTAATGCGAGGTAACCAATTCCCTGGTCTTTCTCCATCTTCTGCTTCTGATTTGCCAAGATGTAGTTTGTGAGAATCCCTATTTTCCTAGGGGACAGCTTCTTTACCCAGAGGAACAAATTATGCAGTAATGACATTTTTGGCATCCTAGTTGTTGTTATTTTAAATGGAAGCCTTCCAGATCCTTCCCTTATCCCATATACACCCAAGCTACCTGCTTGTGACCCTGTAAAGCTTCTGTGTACTTGACCTTCACTTTTTCCATCAGCTAGGGTGATGTGCTCATTCACATTATAAAAGGAAGACTATAGAGCAGATGAAAGCTGAGTGCAGCTTCAAATCAGAGATGAGAGTGTGGTGTGCAGCTACTGCCTGATAAGCTACGGTCTAGAAGATCTGAACTGCATAGTCCTCCTCAGACTCCTCTCAGCCCACACCTACCTTCTTCCAGAGTTGTAACTATGTGTGTGTGGATCTTGTGTCTCTTTTTAGCATGGCCAACTTAAAAATTGAACTGTCAAAGTTAGATAGTGAGACCTGGCCCGGAGCGTTGGATATAGAGAAAGAGAAGCTGATGCTGATTAATGAAAAAGAAGAACTTTTGAAAGAGCTGCAGTTTGTCACTCCACAAAAGCGCACGCAAGATGAGTTGGAACGCCTGGAAGCTGAAAGGCAGCGGCTGGAGGAAGAGCTGCTGTCTGTGCGGGGAGCGCCGAGCCGGGCTCTGGCCGAAAGGTTGGTTTTCTTCTGGAAACAGTGCAACCTAAAATTTGTGGTTATTTCTTAGCTGATGACTTTCTTTTCTTTGGTTCTGAAATCTGAGTTGCATCTCTTCTTAGAGGATGGGAAACAGCCCAAAGGGACTTTCTATGGAGCAATAAAGCACACCCTCCCAGTAGCCCACAGTATCAGTTCCTTGTGTGTGTCAGGAATCTGAAATGCCTATGACAGATGTCCAATCACTAAAGAATGTTGACACAAGACCCAGAATGCAGTACATCATTGACCAGTCTGATAACAATAGCTATAAACTATTGCACTCTGATAAGCGACTGAAGCTTCCTATTCTGGGTTTTATTGCTCACAAGAATGCAAAAGTTTATTGCTTTTTAATTTCACAAGGAAAATAAAAGACAACTTGCTCCCTCTGATATCCTGACAGGTCACAAAATGTCCCCTGGATTTTATTTCTCAGTTGAACTGCTCCTCTGAAGCAGATGAAAATACTCTCAAGACACTTTCTGATCTTTTGTGGGAATGTGTGAGTTGATAATTTACAGTTGTAGGGCTAAGAGTGTTGCCCAATGGTGGAGTGCTTGCCTAGCATGCATGAAGCCCTGGGTTTGATTCCTCAATACCACATACATAGAAGAAGCCGGAAGTGGTGCTGTGGCTTAAGTGGTAGAACGCTAGCCTTGAGAAAGCCCAAGGACATTGCTCAAGCCCTGAATTCAAGCGCTGGGACTGGCAAAAAAAAAAAAGGAAAGAAAGAAAAGAAAAATCCAACTGTGTCAGGGCACAAGTGGACTCACACCTGTAATACTGACTACTGAGGAAGCTGAGATCTGAGGATCCCAGTTTAAAGCCAACCTAGGAAGGAATGTCCATGAGACATGTTATCTCCAGCTAACCAGTAAAAAGCCAGAAGTGGAACTATGACTCAAGTGGAAGAGCACAAGCCTTGAGTAAAAAAGCTAAAGGGCAGCCCCTAGGCTCTGAGTTCATGCCTCAGGATTGGCACAAAAAGGTGGGGGGGGGGGGAAGACAGAGAAAATCCAGTTGTGAGAATCCAGTTGTATAAACAGATCAGCTGGAATGTTAGGGAGGAAATCTGTTTGTCATTTGGACACACATATACAATTGCACCAGAGCCTAGTATTCTGTCTTGCTGGCTGTGTTATGGACACGTGTTTTAGGATAGACTGTCGTACTCTTCAGAATCACTGTACCATCCTTGTACTAGTAAGTATGGAGCAGCCAGTCCCACAATATTGGCACAAAATTGATGCGGCTGTGATCTCCAGTGACCTGGAAATAAGTTTAAAATCTGTAGCCATAATCCAATTTCTTCTTTTTCAAACTCTTGGCTTCTTGCCCTCTGATCCCTAGTCTCAATAAAGGCTTAGGTTGAGTGTCTACACAGTATCAAAATGTTTGAAAATGTGTAGGGAGGGAGAGGGGAATCATTTCTTAATTCGACTGTGAACTTGCCCCTTTTAAATTGAGTGACTTGGGAGAGTAGACTATTGGGTGGGAGTGAGAATGTTGATCAAGGCTTTGTGGCTACAGACTCATAGCTTTGGGCAGTGTGATGAACCTCCTCAGACTGTATTCTGCTTCTGTCTGGAAAGGTCTCCTCACATTTCCCTTCACCCCTCTTTCCTTCCTCTCATACTTCACCCCTCTTTCCTTCCTCTCATACTCTGACCTCTCTATCCAGTGGTGCTGAGCAAAAGGTCTGCCTAAGGTTGATGTGTTCAGGGCCCATTTTAAAACACTAGCAGGAGCTAAAAGAATGAGATGGCTAAATGAAACGGTTTTCCCCAAGTTACCCTTGTTAATGTTTTTAGGATTTCAACTTCTAGTCATCAGTAATTATAATGAAATAGGTAGTTTTTGTGAGGTTTATAGGTATATTATTTAGCATTCAATAACATGGTAGACAGTAATTTCTTCCTATCCTTTGGGAGATGAGTTCCAGGACTCCCCCCCACCCCCATACCACAATCCAGCTAACCCTAATAAAAATACAGATAACAATATTTTTGCAATACAATATTACAATGTAATATTGTAATATACATATAATATGCATATGTATGTAATTATGTAATATTTGCACATTGCCCACGTGCATGACTGGATCGCTTCTGGATTACTTATAATACTGCATGTGTGTGTCTGTAATCTCAGCAGCTTGAATAGTAAAGACTTGGAGAATCATACTAGCCCAGGCAAAGAACAAGACAGGTGTGATGGAGTACCTCTGTAATCATGGCTATATGCGAAGCATAGGTAGAAGGATTGCCATCTAGGACTAGCCCCAAAGGGGGAAGAAAAAAAAAAAGCATGAACATCTATCCAAAAACTAACTAAGCAAAAAGATATGTGTCCTGAGTTGTATTTTGCTTGCTTGCCTAGAAAGTTGAGGCTTTGTTATCTAATATATTGAATTTATTTGTATTTGGATATTTGAAATTTGATAGGGAAGGGGGGAAAATCAAGACGGGTGGGGGGGTGTTGGGGGGGAGGGAAATGGGTACCAGACATGTGAAAGGGTATCAATGTATGTGAATTAACGCACCTTCTATCTGGCAAATATCATGTAACCCTTTTACTAATTACAATAAAAAATAAAAAATAAAGAAAGAAAGAAAGAAAGAAAGAAAGAAAGTTGAGGCTGAGTTCAAATCCCAGTATGACAAAACAAAGTAAAACATAACAATGTAAATGTTGTATCAGTTTAAAAATCAGTACAAAAGCAGGGTTTTTTGGGGTTTTTTTGTTTTTTTTTTTTTAATCCCTGAATGTTGTTGATCAGTTAAATTCTCCATTATAGAACCAGGAACGTGTGCCATTGTGCACATGCCATGTTCTGTTTTGTAACAGCTGACTCTAGAAGGCCCTATAGTTCACCTTTAGATTGGCAAAGAAGACACATACGGGTTTGTTCTTTTGTTTTACTTAGCCTTTATGGGTGTGGTGTCTTGCTTGTCTTTTTTTTATTAGGGGTAGTTTGTTCCTAGGAGACTTTCATATTTTTGTTTGCACATACATAACTGTCAAGATTCTAGCAAAAACAAAACTCCAGCAGTAGGTTGGAACACATTAGGAATTGGAGCTATAAAACACTTCTCAGAGGTAGTGACGGATCTCCTGAGGACCAGCCATGGAGTTTGTGTCATGTGGGGAATTAGCAGTGTAGACAGACTCACTAATTTATGGTACCAGTGGCTTATCTCTCATGCAGGGAAATGTATATGTTTTATTTATGATATGTTGCCTTTTTGAGTCATTCGACATTCAAGTAAGTGAATAGTCATTTCTAGTGTCTGTGGCCAAAGGCAAATCCCCAAATCTCTATGACAGTGAAAGTTTAAAGGACTCGGACTGTCTTGCTTGATGGACATGATTACCAGTGTTGGTTGCTCAGGGCACTGTGATTCCACAACCCACCCACAGCAGCGAGCATGGGATCCTTTGTTTCCCAAGTAGTGGTTTTACTTCACTTCCCCTCCTTCCGTAACTTGTGTTCTTATTCTTGGCCCATTATTGTTTCTTCTGTGCTTACAGCTGCTACTCAGGGGTAAGTGGGGCCTTGGAAGGTAGGACAACACCTGGACAAGCACTCTTAGTTCTCCATGTTATGATGGGTGCTTCTGCAAAATAGAAGTCTCAGTGTAAATTTTGGTTTCCTCTTTGTGCCCCATCTAATCCCTCAGTCACTTCTGGGTCTCTATGCAACTACTTGCTTCATTGTCCCAAATTTTCCTGTTTTCCATTTAAATTGTGATGGCTTAGTATTTCAAGAGTTTCTGAGTCATTACTGGATTGTGATCTCTAAAGAAGCTAAATTCACAAGAACCTCAGCCACTTTATGACCCTACAGTTCCTGAGCCCAGTTCCTGGCCCACTGTACACAGTGGGAGCCTGACTAGAGTAGTGAGGTTGCCACCTAGTGGTGGCGAGGCACATCATCCTATGATTATGGTCATTGGAAGGATCCTGGGGTTCAAAGATAAATTGCCATAAATGAAAGTCCTGCAGTGCACGACTTCTTCTATGTCTCTTATTCCCTTCTCCAGTTATTGATTCTGTGCTTTTCTAGAGCTGATAAGAATTTAGCATCCCACTTTATTTTCCGACAAATTCCTGGGAGTTTTTTTCTAAAAACCAGTGTCTATTATTTCTTCTTGCTGCTGTTACTGGTTGTGAGGCCTAGGCACTGTCCCTGAGCTCTTTTTGCTCAAGGTTGGCACTTTGAGCCACAGCGACACTTCCAGTTTTCTGGTGGTTAATTGGAGATAAGAGTCTTGCATACATTACTTCCTGAACTAGATCCTCAGCTCTCAGCTTCCTGAGTAGCTCTAGGATTACAGACGTGAACCACGCACATAACTGTCAAGATTCTAGCAAAAGCAAAACTCCAGCAGTAGGTTGAAACATGTCAGGAGTTGGAGCTATAAAACTCTTCTCAAAGGTCATGATGGATTGTTTGAGTATTTTTGTCAGTGTTTATGAAGGTTGTTTTTTTTTTTTAAGTCAGTGGACAAAAGTATGAACACTATTTAATGGAAAAAGGACTTTTCTCTCCTTGATGAGTGAAGCAGAATTGTCGCTTGGTGTGGAGATATGGTTGCAGGAGAGGCCAGGTGGCCCCTCCTTCCCTCAGCACTCAGGCAAGAAGGAGGCTGTGGAACAGCAGGACTAGGTTGAGGGAAATTTTAGGGTCCCAAAAGAAAAGATCCTCTCACTGATGAGACTAGAAGCCAGAGGCTAGAGAACAGCCCAGGAAGACGGACAGAGGCCCCCTGAAAGGGTAACTTTCCAGTAGGTTTTGAAGATGTCTCCCAAGGGGGGCACATGGAATCTGAGGGAGACTCCCTGCTGCCCCTGGACCAGGCTGGGTGAGCACATCAGGAGATTTCTGTGACTGCCCTGTTCCTCTGTCATGCTTCTCCACCGGACCCCAGCCAGAAGGAGGAAGACTGGCAGCGGCCTTCTGTGTGGGAACATGTGAACAAGAGCCATAAAGGCCAGCACTGGGAGTTAAGAGCTTGCTTGGCCTCCTGGACTCAGGAATGGCTTTCAAAGCAGTCAGGAAAAGACAGCTTTGTATTCCAACTTAAGGCTTACGTGTATATAAACATTCTCATGCCATATCATAGCCTCCTTAAGATATAACCAAAAGTCTTCATCTCATCTTAATAGAAGCAATATTTAGGGTGGTTTTGTTGTTGTTGTTGTTTTGTTTTGTTTTAGTTTTTTTGTTGTTTTAGTTTTTTGCCAGTCCTGAGGCTTGAACTCAAAGCCTGGGCACTGTCACTGAGCCTCATTGTGCTAAAGGCTAGTGTTCTACCACTTGAACTACAGGGCCAACTGTAGTATTTTAGTAGTTTATTGGAGATAAGAGTTTTGCGAAGACTTTTCTGCCTGGGCTGGCTTCTGAACTGCGATCCTCACATTGTAGCCTACTGAGTAGCTAGGATTACAGTTATGAACCACTGGTGCCTGGCTACAGTGTTTAGTTTTAAAAGCTCACATCAGGAATATTTCTCTTGGGGTGGAAATGTAGCTTAGTAGTAAAGCATTTACCTTGCATGCATGAAGTCTTGGATTCAATTCCTCAGTTCCCCATAAACAGAAAAGGCTGGAAGTAGCTATGTGATTTAAGTGGTAGTGTTAGCCTTGAGCAAAAGAAGCTCAGGGATAGCACCTAGGCCTTGAGTTCACACCCCAGTACTGGCACGCATGCGCGTGCGCACACACACACACACACACACACACACACACACACACACACACCTCTGTGTACCTTCTCATTGGGGACTAAACTCAGGGCCTGCGCTAGTGCTCTACCACTTAAGCCACACCACTACCTCTGGCTTTTCTATGTATATGATACCAAGGAATCGAACCCAAAGTCTCCATGCATGCTAGGCAAGCACTCTAACCACTAGGCAAAACTCCCAGCCCTCATTTAGTCTTCTTTGCCTTATTTTTTTTTCATCTTGTTGAGACTTAATTTATAGTTGAGAGATGAAGAAAAATACTGTGCTCTCTATAAAATACCGTGAGTTAAGAATTTACCTTGCCTTGAAGTAGTAAAGAAAATGACAAGAATGCCTTTATAATGAAATCACATTATTGACACATCAAAGGAATAGATACCTATAAATAAAATATGAGCATATTTCCTTATTACCTAAGACATATATAACATTTCAAACAGGTTGGAAATCAGGGGCATTTGTTTTTCTTTAAACCAAAGTGGTGAATTTTTATATCACCACAGTGCAGGGCATGTTGAGGCTTTGAACAAGAGCAGTTTGGTTTTATTATCTGTAGAACACTTTCTGCTACATTACTCTGGCTCCTTGCAATACCTTATCAAGTAGGTGCAGGAGGATTATATTTACCATTTCACAGACAAGAAAGGTGAGACCCTTGAAGCTGGAACTTGCCAAGGATATGGGACCAGATGGCTTGCAAGCAGCAAGGCTAGCAACCACAGTGCCCTCTCCCAATCTATTTGGCAGCTGTGTGACATTCAGAATGGCTTGCTCCAGCCTGTCTGAAGACCCTCATGATTTACACTACTTAGGCAGGCTCTTAGGTTGTGCCTCGGTTGCTTGATCTAGTTTTCAACAAGTTATTTTTTACAATAAAATTTCATAATACTCTTTTTTTTTTTTTTTGCCAGTCCTGGGCTTGAGCTCAGGGCCTGAGCACTGTCCTTGGATTTTCTCAAGGCTAGAGCTGTACCACTTGAGCCTCAGCACCACTTCCGGCTTTTTTCTATGTATGTGGTACCGAGGAATCGAACCTGGGTCTTCATGCATGCTAGGCAAGCACTTTAACCACTAGGCCAAACTCCCAGCCCCTCCATAATACTCTTGACTGAACAGCAACAAGAAAAGCTTTTGCTTTTGGATATGTGTGAAATTTTACGATAATTAGAGCAGGTGAGGAGTTGGCATGTAGTTTCAAAAGTCACCTGGAAGTCTTCTCGCTTAAATACTTTAAGCTCCCTTCCCTTTTGCCCCTCTCTCCTCCTCCTCCTCATTGCTCTTTCCATTTATACTGGGCCTGGTACTTGCTAGGCAGGCACTCTCTGCCACTCAAGCCACATTCCCCAGCCCTTTTCTTTTCTTTTCCTTTTTTTTTTTTTTTTTTTTTTTTTGTGCGTCATGGGGCTTGAACACGGGCCTGGGTGCTGTCCCTGAGCTCTTCAGCTTAAGGCTACTGCCCTACCCCTGGGCATGAGCATTGTGCCTGAGCTCTTTAGCTCTAGGTTAACCACCCTATCCTTGAGCCAAGTCCCACTTCCCATTTTCTAGAGGTTAATTGGAGATAAGAGTCTCTGGTCCTTTTATGCCGGGTCTGGCTTTGAACCTTGATCCTCAAATCTCAGCCTCCTGAGTAGCTAGGATTACAGGTGTGAGGTCTTACTTTTTGCCCAGAGAAATACTGGGACCTTGATTCTCCTGTCCTTACTTCCAACATAGCTGGGGTTACAGGCACGAAGTCTCATGCCCAGCTTGTTGGTCGACATGAAGTCTTACTAATTTTGGGTCCAGGAAGGCCTTGAACCATGATCCTCCCAATCTCCACTTCCCAGGTAGAAAAGACTACAGAGATTTTCTACCACGCCTGGCCCTTTAAGTTTTGTTAACCAGTCAGTCTACTAAAATTAGAAATAAAAAAAAAATTTTCAATCATCGGCATTATTTTGAGATGTTCGTTGCTAAGTTCAGTAATGGGAGGCCGCATCACGATCTGTGTAAGGATTCTGTCTTTTGGAAGGTTGTCCCTGTCTTTGCTTTTCTCCTAGTAAGGACTCATAGACCTGTAGAAAACTTCACACTGCCAGCATTTTGAAGTTGTAGCAGCACTTTTCTTTTTTTTTGACACTGATTAGAAAAATAGAGATGAAGTCCGAATCTTTCCCTTGGTTTGTGAGAGCTGAGTGCAGCTCTGCTAGGGTCCCCTTCTGTCTTCTTGTCTCTCAGTCAAGGTCATTTGGATTTGTCAGGGCTGAGTGCAGCTCTGCGAGGGTCCCTTTTGACTGTCTTCCTGTCTCTCATTCGAGGTCATTTGGATTTCCTTCATCACATGTAATTTTTGCATAACTACCTTCTTTCCATTTTCATAGCGCATAATTGTCTTTTTCTAGACTGAAATTGGAAGAGAGAAGAAAAGAGCTGCTACAGAAACTTGAAGAAACTACTAAATTAACTACTTACTTGCATTCACAACTTAAAAGGTGAGCTTTTGGGACTCTTTGTCAGGTGGTCAGGCCATTGTAGTTCCTCTTTGGTTATTTTGTGCTTTGTTTCTGCTATTTAAAACTAAATGAAATGGCTTCACCAGTACAGCTGAGGTGACCAAACTCAAAGTCTCAGGGGTTGTATTTTGTGAGCCCAAGGTCATATTTGGAATATATTTGAAATACCTTATAGGAAGATGGTTGCCTATCAGTAAAAATTTAGGAGAATATCACATTTCGTATCACATTTATTCCAGCATGTGTGTGTGTATGTGTGTGTGTGTGTGTATACGTGTACGTGTGTGTGTATACTGGTCCTGGGGCTTGAACTCGGGGCCTGCATGCTCTCCCTCAGCTTTGTGTTCTGCTGCTTGAGACACAGCACCACTTCTGGCTTTTTTTTTTTTTTTGGCCAGTCCTGGGCTTGAGCTCAGGGCCTGAGCCCTATCCTTGGACTTTCTCAAGGCTAGAGCTCTACCACTTGAGCTTCAGCATCACTTCTGGCTTTTTTTTTTTTTCTATGTGTATGGTACCAAGGAATCGAACCCCGGTCTTTGTGCATACTAGGCAAGTACTCAACCACTAGGCCAAATTCCCGGCCCCCACTTCTGGCTTTTTTGTTTGTTAATTGGAGATAAGACTCTCACCAACTTTTCTGCCTGGCTTGAGTTTGAGCTATGATCCTTAGATCTCAGCCTCCTGAGTATCTAGGATTACATTTGTGAGCCATTGGTGTCAAGCTCTTTAGTCCATCTTTTAAAAGGTAGAGTGGAGGGTGCTAGCAGCAAAAACAGTGCCAAGAAAAAGAAAAAGCTCAAAAAAGCATCCCAGGATTAGAATGGACATTCCCTGATGGGAAGGGCATGCCTGAGGTGACCTTTCTCATCCTGTATCCTAAACCTCAATAAAGACAAATTAACAGCAACAACAAAAGGTAGAGTGGGATAGATGAAACTTACCTTAAAACAGCTATAGGTTTTCTTTTTTAAATACCAATTAGAAAAGTCACCTTACATTCACATACAGAGAAGAGGCCTTTTGTGTATGCACATGCTTTTCTTTCCTTCTCCGTAAAAGATAAGATGTATTTGTTTTGTTTTATTTTTGTGGTACTTGGGTTTGAACTCAGGACCTTATACTTGCTAGGCAGACACTCTTCTGCTTGAGCCAAATCTTTTTGCTTTAGTTACTTTTCAGGTAGAATCTTGTGATTTTGCCCAGGACCAGCCTCAGAGTAGGATCTTTCTACTGGAGTCTCCCTACTAGCTGAGACTGTGGGCATAAGCCACACATTATTTGTTGACTTGGGGAGCATCTCACTAATTTTTGCGCCGGCTAGCCTTGAACTACAATTCTGCTTATCTCTACCTCCTAAGAAACTGGGATTATCAGCCTGAGCCACTGTTCCCAACCTAAATAAGGCTTTTAAAGCAAAGTAACTACATTAACACTTTGTATTAGGCATTCCTTCCTGTTGGTGGTTGTTGTTCAATACTATTTTAATTACAGAGTTCCTTCTGCATAGATATTTGATTCTTTCTCTTTTAAAAACTCTTCCACAAAAGGGAGATATCACACACACACACACACACACATACACGCACACACACACACGCACACACATGCACAAAACAGTAGCACTGGAATTGCCATAGAAAGAGTATATTGAGAGGATATAGAGAATACCAGTGAGTAAAGGAAATATATGCCACTGCATAAGATTCCAGTGCCCTGGCTACAACGTCCACACTTTGGTGTCTCTGCTGTCCTTTCCTGTCAGGGCCTGAAGGAGGCCCTAGGGGCTGTTGTTAGGGACAGAGCTGACAGTGTGCTTTCGTCTCTCAGCCTCTCCGCCAGCACGCTGTCCATGTCGTCCGGGAGCAGCTTGGGTTCCCTAGCATCCAGCCGGGGCTCCCTCAACACCTCCAGCAGAGGCTCGCTCAACTCCCTCAGTTCCAGTGAGCTCTACTACAGCAGTCCAGGGGAGCAGCTCGACGTGGACTATCAGTATAAACTGGACTTCCTGCTGCAGGAGAAGGGCGGTTATATTCCCTCTGGACCCATCACCACCATCCATGAAAATGAGGTGGTCAAATGCCCCAGTCTGCCTGGCCAGAGTGGACGCTGCGGGGCGACAGCTGCAGCCAACGGCCACACTCCTCCACTGACTGAGGCCCCCAAGTCTGTGACATCTCTGTCCTCGCGGTCCTCCTTGTCGTCCTTGTCCCCCCCCGGCTCTCCTTTGGTCTTGGAAGGCACGTTTCCCACGTCATCTCATGATGCGTCCCTCCATCAGTTCACAGCTGACTTCGAAGACTGTGAATTGAGTAGCCATTTTGCAGACATAGGCCTTGGTGAGAGCCAGCTCTTATCAGATTCAGACTCGGGAGGAGCATCCCAGGCTCTTTTAGAAGATAAAGGCCTTAACGAATGTGCTAGGGAGCCATTGTATGAAGGAACGACGGGTAAGTGGGGTAAGTGGAGGCCCTGGCTTTCAGGTACTCCTGTGAACTGACTCCAGGAGAGCAGTTGGGCTAAGTCTTCTGTATAAACCAATGGAATTGTCCCCTTCTCTTTCTCCCCAGTATACCTGGCTTCCTTTAAGGAGTATTAATTCATGTACACAGATTTTTGTATTCATCAGCTTAAAAATTTCCCTCCCTCCCTAATCAGTCTCATCATAAGGCATCTGCTCTGTGGTCCAGAGGCCTCAGTGTATGGGAGGTGGCCAGAACCTATTTCCTGAACACATCCACACTTGTATTAGACTCCAGTTCTGAAATGGCAAGGCAAAGAAGATGGTTTTCTTTCCAAAGTTGGCCTAACACAGATTAAAACCAAGTCAATTAGCATATCAGCTAATTAGTGCCAAGGTTCAATGTTTAGATTGCTCAGGGAATTCTCTATAAATACAATTTTTGTTTCATGCCAGTCTCCACTTCTGTCTGTATTTATTTGGAGAAGTCAGCGTCCAGTATCTGGTGCTACCCTGCCATCTTCTGGCTGCACTCACAGTTGCAGTCTCTAGATGAGCTTGTGACAGATGGAGTCCTTACTCCTGTGTGTGCTCAAAGAGACACAAACAAGGAGAATTTCATTGTTTAAGAAATTGTTTTCCTCTGCATTTACAGCAGTCTTTAATGTATGAGGTATGCTTGTGAAGAGCACAGATGGTGCCCTTTTGGCAAATGATCTCCGTGATGGTCTAAGAAGGATGATTATTCTTGAGTTAGCTTGAGGCAGAAAGTGAAGTATAAAAACTCTGCTGCTCCAGGGGAGCCCTGTTCGGATCTGCCTGTGCCAGCAGGCCCACACCAGAGGAAACGCTCTAAGCTTTCTTCAGAAGCGTTTTGTTGTTGTTGTTGTTGTTGTTGTTGTTGTTTCATTTGGATGCTTGGTGCCAGGAATTCTAAGCATTAACTGGTCAACTAGTTCAGCTCTTTAAAAACTGATGAGTCCAACTTGTTTCTTTCACTTCAGCTACTGAGACTGAAGTTCGTTTTTCTTTCTTTCTTTCTTCCTTTTTTTTTTTTTTCAACTGCAATTCTGTGTTCTGCCTGGGTCCTGGAAAGAGTTAGTGATTTTTGTATGGTTTGCATGCCCTGCCCTTCCCTTGGGGAGGCACCAAACCTCTCAAGTATTGTCACCGAAGTGATCTGCCAGAGGGAATAAGCACAGGGGAGATGGAGGCACCGTGTCATCACCAAACAGAAAGCCACCTGGGACCTCACCTCTGCCTCTGGGAAGAAGGGGTAGTGACTTGCATGCTGTCCCGGGAGTCAGCCACATTTCCTCCAGGTTGTAGTTGCT
This sequence comes from Megascapheus bottae, assembly GCF_031878675.1. Classification (NCBI taxonomy): domain Eukaryota; kingdom Metazoa; phylum Chordata; class Mammalia; order Rodentia; family Geomyidae; genus Megascapheus; species Megascapheus bottae. The sequence goes on along the minus strand of NC_143528.1, from coordinate 21,177,190 downwards.
ACTTCGGTTGGCAGTGTTTTGTCAAGCATATTAGCCATGATGCATGGAAAACATCAGAGCACATGATAGTTCATGACTGTGTGGTCAAGATGATGATGATGATGTGATGATGATGATGATGAAGATGATGATGATGATGATGATGATTATGACAGCAACAACTAAAGCAAGTGCTCCTAAGCCCAGTTACTTCTGCTGCAAGTTCAGGAAGACAAGGAAGCTTAGCTTCTTGCTTAGTCTTGCAGGATATTAACATTTCTTGAGCATACCAAGCTGACTTCATGTATTGGAAATGTTCTCCAGTGACAACTTCTTAACATGTCATCATCCTGGAGGGCCTAATATGTGAGGCTGACTGCTGGAGAAGGGGAGAGATGATGGAGGGGCGGGGGAGCCACAAGGGCTATGTCACCCTCTTAAGTTGTCCTGAGACACTGGGTCCCAATCACTCAGGCATCTCTGCTTGGCTAGGGTCTGGTTCTTGAGCCTTTGGTCTGCCATTGTGTTTGTCAGTGATTTCATAGCGAAGCATGAGAATCTTGGAAACTTCAGGAGAGATATTCTTTAACTTTTTAAATGTTGTAAAATTGTTATTTAAAAAGTTCCTCAGTGACCAGGAGTTTGGCCTAGTAGTAGAGTACTTGCCCAGCATGCACAAAGACCCAGGTTCGATTCCTCGGGACCACATACATAGAATAAGCCGGAAATGATGCTGTATCCCAAGTGGCAGAGTGCTAGCTTTGAGGAAAAAGCCCAAGGACAGTGCTCAGGTCCTGAGTTCAAGCCCCAGGACCAGCAAAAAAAAAAAAAGAAATTCCCCCAAGGGATAGGTAAGTAGTATACTTCTCTAGCATATGCAACCTTGGATTGGATCTGTAGCAACACCAAAAGCCAGAGAGGGGGGCTCGGGGATCTTAAGGAAAAATACACCCTAGTTTAAAAAAATACTATCCAGTTTCATATTCACAATTGAAAGTGTATATTTAACTATAGAGACTACTTCTCTGCAGATGACAGTGTTCAGTCTATCCAAGGGATATCTGCCTTCTCTTGAGGGTGGGTGGCTGTCTATAAGAGACATTGTTCCTCTCTCCCATGCTCTAAAGACTGACACAGGTGAAGTTGAGTCCTTTTTGTATAAATTTTGTTCCTTAGCACCAATCCCTGCCGGATGACAGAACCAAAGTTGAAATCACTCTGAAGTCTTTTCCACAGTCAGTCTCTGTCATTGTCAAAGTCAATTTCAGGCTGCTATAGTTATTCCTGGGGGTAATCAATAAATCATGTCATCACCTTCACCCCTCACAAAGGGAGGTGGGCGGAGAGAAGGTACTTCATCATCAAGAAAAAGCATTCCCACTGCCAGAAATAAAAGGGAAAATGCAGCAATCAATCCTGTAATCTGAAGCCTTAAAACTTAAACATCTTAACAAGATGTAAAGTCACGACTCAGAGGGGGGCTGAAATGCATAGCAATACGGATCCTCTGGCTCACTCCATGGAGGATGAAAGAAACTCCACAGGCTTGCAGCTTATGACAGTACAGAGCACAGCTTTAAATGAATGCTCCTTGCTCACTGCAGGACGCTGGGGTATGAATATGAGTTCGACATAAAAGTCAAGTGGTAGTTGGTGCTAAAGATTCTGTAGCACAAGAAATTTTAAAATGGGATTAGCTGATGAGGAATTTCTGTAAGTCAAAGATGTTACTCTCTTTTTAATTTTTGTTAGAATAATAGTACAAGTAAGAAGATGGCATGTAGAGAGAAGCAGAGAGTAAACACATGGAAATTTCCCATGAGTAACTAGAAGCCCTGTTTCTAATCTGGACTAGCTCTACATGAGGGAAACTCATAGTTTCTTCCCTCAAGTGCGTAGTAGTTTGTAAATGCTTGAAGGAAAGAGGCTAGGGGTCTTGGACAATATGTATAACATCCCTAAAAGTATTTCAGGACCCCTCTCCCCCCAAAAAAACCCTCAAAACCAAAAAACAAGCAAACCCTGTACTTTCCCAAATAACAGCTGATGTAATTATCATCTCAGGATCTCATTCGTCAGTGTCTTGACACATCCACATCTCTTGATGTGAGAAATAACATCCTTGACTTCGAAGAAAATTGTTCTTTGGATTCTCATGACTAAACTACTTTTATATTTTTATGTTTCTAAGAAGCTCTAGTGAATGCTATCACTTTCCCTACCTAGATGTGGAAAAATCATTACCAAAAAGAAGAATTCACTTACCTGGGGAGAAACCCACTTGTGTGTCAGCTGCCGTATCCGATGAGTCTGTAGCTGGAGACAGCGGCGTCTACGAAGCCTCCATGAAGCAGTAAGAACCCGGCTTTTTAGCAGTTAGCTCACTTGTAGGCCTCACAGCCAGGCCAGGGCATTGCTCATTGTAAACATGCTACTCATGGCGTCTACAAAGCTTCCATGAAGCAGTAAGAACCCGGCTTTTTAGCAGTTAGCTCGCTTGTAGGCCTCACAGCCAGGCCAGGGCATTGCTCATTGTAAACATGCTACTCATTTGTCCACCTTTACATAGTAAGGACTTCAGCCATTAAAGAATGGTGTGCCAGAATATTCCAGTGTGCAGAAACATACAGCCATTTGAACTGAACAGTAAGCAGACCGGTGTAGCTGACAGTGGTTAAGATATAGAAACCACTATTGTGCAAGTGTTGCAGTGATTTGCCAGGGCCTTTAGCACAAGAAGCTTATTGTGTGGAATACTGAAAGCAGGTGTCTCTGAGAGTGTGCTAAAGGCCCTGGTAAATCACTGTAACCCTCATTGGGCTTTGGAAAGTTGGGCATCAGAATGTCTGATCTCAAAGGCAGTCTCATGAAGAGGTAAAGAAATCTCCCGATGAAGTAAGCTGTTACTAAGGTCATTTCCACCGGGCCAGGAGAGAAGTGCCGTTGATTTGGGTCTTCACTGAAAGCTATTGAGTGGCAAATGGCAGCCATTACAATGGATATTCCCCATTCACTGACGGGTCACCTCCTTCCCATTCATAGGCCTAGTGAAATTGAAGATGTTCCCTATAGTGAAGAGGATGTCGCCATTGTGGACACTGCCCAGGTGCAGATAGGACTCAGGTAAAAAGTGAAGTGCATGGGAGGAGGGGGCAGCTTTAGAAACTAATGTCCAGCCGGTGTTGTGTGGTTTCGCCTTATTTCAATCAGCTTCTCTTTTGAACAGATATGATGCAAAAAGCTCAAGTTTCATGGTGATTATAGCACAAGTCCGAAATCTCCATGCCTTCTTGATACCTCATACTTCAAAAGTGTAAGTTAAAAAAAAAAACCACTGAAAAAGAAATTGTGGGGCTTAAAATCTATCCTATAAGATACTTTTATACTGTGATCAAGCAGTTCATCAAAATGAAGATATGGGAAAGACATAGTAGGTTGATCGTGTCTAAGTCAACAGTAGATAAATGAGGAGAAGAAGAAAATGTGAGAAAGACAAATTAGATTTGGGGCCAACTGATTCATTATTAAAAATGAGTTCAACTGAATCATTATTGAGAATATGAATCAAAAGCTGGATTTTAGTGAGACCAGAAAAGAAAGAAGGCATGATATTGCATTGGCTAAATTAATACAGAGAACCTTTCATCTTAGACTGGTCTGACATTTAGAATACCAGTCAGCAGTACTCAGGGAAGACTGGTTTAGTTATATCTATCTGGGAAAAACGGCCCCTTCCCTTTGTTTTCTAGACCTCTTCCCCTTTGTTCTCTCTCAGTGCCCTCCCTAGAAGTCCCCCACCCAGCACCTATGACCCAGATAACTGGTCACTGTGCACCTGGGGTCCATGGGAGGTCCCCCCAGGCTCTGAGGTCACTTCCTCATCCACTGTGGCCACACCTCCTCAGTCTTCCCTAGCGCTTTGAGTAGCCATGTACTCCACACTGCTCTCCAGTGTGGCCTGGCAGTTTGGCTCTCCTAAATCAATTCTTTTCGACCTGAACCGTGTGGCAGTCTCCATCCCTGACATCAGGAAAAAGTAGGACCTCTCCCCTTAGACTAGGACACAGTGACACTGGGCTTCTTCAGTCCAAACTCAGTACCTTACCCACACTGGGTTCTACTCACTTAGAAGTAAGGGTGACATATTCTTCTCTTGAGTTCCATCCCTCTCTCCCATCCTTCTCTTCCCTTCCCTTCCCTTCCCTTCCCTTCCCTTCCCTTCCCTTCCCTTCCCTTCCCTTCCCTTCCCTTCCCTTCCCTTCCCTTTCCTTCCCTTCCCTTCCTTTCCCTTCCCTTCCCCCTTCCTCCTCCCTCCCTCCCTCCCTTCCTTCCTTCTTTCTTTTTTTCATTTTATTTTTTTATTGTCGGGGTAATGTATAGAGGGGTTACAGTTACATTTGCCAGGTAGTAGGTGCAATACTTCTCCCACATTGATACCCCTTCTCATGTTTTTGTCCCCATAACCCTCCCCCACAGCCTCCCAATCATGTTGTTTTTCCCCTTTCCTATTTCAAATAAACAAATAAACGTATATACAATATACCAGGTAACAAAGTTGGATACAATAGCAATATGAGATTAATCAAAGGGCAAAAAAAGAGAAGAGAAATAACATAGTACATTAAGAACAACAAGTACTCGAGTTTTCTACCTCAACTCCACTAGTCATGATTACTGAGCTCAGAATGGAATGCAGAATGCCTTCTGCAGGTGTGGTAACTCCCAGAATACATTAAGACAATAGTAGTCAGCCAGCTAGTGACAGAATGTGCCTTTGCTCCCCAGCTTGTGTTATGCAGTTAACTTGTCTAACTGATTTGAACTTTCCCCCAGATACTTAGCAACATTTTTCCTAAGTCCATATATGAAACCCTTGGCCTAAATAATAACACCGCAGTAAGTAGCAACTCACAAGGAATATCCCCAAGTATTCTTTTCCCCTCCAACTTCAAACTTCATTTTTGATTGGTTATAGCAAGCAGAGTTTCTGTTGACAGCACAGCTCCTTTGTGAAGAGATCTCTCCTTCAGCAGAGTGGAAGAAAAGCACCCTTCCTTGCTTAGCCTGCTCTGCCTTTGCCTTGAAATTACTCGAACTGACTTACTTGACCCAGAAACATTTAAAATGACATGAAGGGCTAGGTTAACAGATTAAACTTAAAGGCAGGAGAAACAGAAATTTTCTTCCATTCTAACTTTCTAATATACTTGTTTTCCCATGAAGACAGAATAAATAAATTAAAAAAAAAAATACTTCAGTCTACTCAATTTCCAGCTTCCCAGGAACAACCAGATGTGTCTTAGAAAGACCTTAAATCAACAGCAGTAACCCAAGCCCCACAAGGTCTTTAATATTGAATTTTCATAATAGTGATGTTAAACAAAAAATAATATTACATTCCATTTCTACATTTGAATTTACCAGTTTCCTAATTAGAATATGAATTAGACAAACCTAGAAATGGGGCCAGGGAAAAAGACTAAATGCTATTTCCAAGAATTGTGAGTTTCATATAATGTGTGTTCACAAAGAGAAGTTACCATTCTTCTGTAACTCTTCCTTTGAATTTTACAAAGCGTGATAGTCTAAAGAGTGTGTCACATCTGTGAGTGTAGAGATGCTAGAAAATTATGTTTTAAATCTTGTTTAAAATTTTGTTACAGTATGCTACTCAGCCTCTCTTTTCTCCATTAGGATAATGTATTTCATTCCATTCCTGGGAAGTGATCATGAGCAACTCTTGTTTAATACACACAAGAAAGATTGTTAGGGCAAAGTCACCAGTGTCTGCTTAGTTTGTTCTCACCTTCCCAGACTCAGAGATTAAGTATTTGGAAACTGGCTGTACTTGGGGCAGGTGGGGTATTGAATCCCCATGGACTTCCTTCCTCTTCTCTTTCCTGTCATGTGCCTTACTGAAGCCCCATGGTAAGTGGCAGAAGCTCCATGGTAAGCTGTCTCATGCTCAGGGGCACAGTCACTAAGGGTAGCTTAAGAGCAGAGCATCTACCACCGAACACAAACCCTTGATAGAGCAGCAGCACTTTTGGTTGATAATGAACTCACAGTTCTCACTTAGCTCTGAATCCATTGTAATTGAAATGCTCATGAAATTCATTCTGTTCTTGCTCTTTGCAGGTATTGTAGAGTTGCTGTCCTTCCCTCCTCATCGGATGTCAGCTGTCTGTTTCGAACAAAAGTCCATGCACCCACTGAATCTGTGTTGTTCAATGATATGTTCAGAGTGGCCATTTCCCAAACGGCCTTGCAGCAGAAGACACTGCGAGTTGATCTTTGCTCTGTCAGTAAACATCGCAGGGAAGAATGCCTGGTAGGAGCTTCCGAGTCACTACCATCCCATCACAGATACTCAATGCTTGCTGCTGTGTGAATGTGCTTTTCTACTATCTGTTTTGCCATCCTTGAAACCAGAGCAGACTTATCCACCACCTTGGGACACAACCAATGGTGCTTTCACCACTCCCCCACCCTTTTTTTTTTCTGAAGGAATAACTGTTGGGCTTTCTCATATTTCAGATGTTTTTTTTTAATTTTTTATTGTAATTAATAAAAGGGTTACATGATATTTGCCAGATAGAAGGTGCATTAATTCACATACATTGATACCCTTTCACATGTCTTGGTACCCATTACCCTCCCCCCATCCCCCCACCCGTCATATTTCAGATGTTTTAAGACTTACAAACTGTGATGTTCTGTAAAGCTGTGTTCTATTGCTACTCTAGGAGCACAGAAGAATCTCATTAGGACCATCACTTTACAGAGTTTATTAGTCATTAGCCAAAGCCTTGTGCATAGTGTTCTGTCTGTATTCTCTCCTTTAATGGTCAGGACAATCTTAGGAAAGATGAAGAGCTGCTTAGAGACGATCACACAACTAGTGAATGATGGAGCCATTATCCAAAAGACACTTAATTCACTGTTACACACCAAAATTAGGCAAGACAGTTTATAGCTCCTTTTTATATTTTCTTTTCCTGGAGCTTCCAGGAAGAAGGGCCACCTGAGCTTTTCTTTGTGGTGAGTAGAAAACACATTTCATGATGAGGAAAGGTGATAGGATAGTTTTCTCCTTTTTCTTTTGTGGAGTATATGTGTATATGTGCATGCACACACATTTGTTTGCATGAACACAGGGCTTGAACAGAGGACCTCATGCGCTCACCTAGCTTTTTCCTCACTCAAGGATGGCACCCTACCACTTGAGCCATACCTCCACCTCTGGCTTTCTGCCAGAGATAAAAGTCTCACAGACTGGCTTTGAACCATGATCCTCATAGCTCAGACTTTTGTGTCTCTTGGCTTACAAGCATAAGCCATGACCTCTCTAGCTTATTTTTTCTATACCTGAAAAAAATTGGTAATATTTGGTAGTACAGTTAGAAGGAAGCAAAGACTTGTTAGGCTACCTAAAGCTTTAATATAGACTAACCTATGATAAAATTAAAGACTGTGTTGATTGATGACTTTTAAAAAAAAAAAGTGCAGTAGAGCTGGGCACCAATGGCCTACACCTATAACACTCACTACCCAGGAGGCTGAGACCTGAGGATCACAGTTCAAGCCAGCCTGGGCACTAAAATCCATGAGACTCTTATCTCCAGTTAACCACCAGAAAACCAGAAGTGGCACTGTGGCTCAAGGGGTGGGATGGTAGCCTTGAGTTGAAGAGCTCAGGGTCAGAGCTCAGGCTCAGAGTTCAAGCCCCACAGCCAACAATAAATAAATAAATAAATAAATAAATAAATAAATAAATAAATAAATAAATAGTATAGTATAGTATAGTATAGTAGAATTGGGATTCTGGCTGTGCGTGATATGGTAGAAAATGAAAGTCTTTCACATGTACCTCCTTTAGACATTTAATATCCAAAGAAATTTATTGTTCATTTCATATCAAAGATCCAAAGGAGAATTTTCATTCACTTACAATTTTTAAGGTGAATTATGGTTATAATGTGAATAATAATTAAGTTACTATTATATAAGAAATATTATGACTTAGTCATTTTTCAAAAATTTTTAAACTTAATTAAAAGTATCCTGTATTGTTAAAAATTAACAAGTTGCATACTTAATCATAAGATGTTGTCAAAATCATGCTACACAACAATCTTAGGATTGGCTGAAAATATAAAACATCTTATCATATTCTTGCTCAAAAACTTAACTTACCCAACAATCTTTATCATATCAAAGATAATGGATACTAACCTAACTCTCTCTTTCCCTCTCTCTCTTTCTCCCTCTCCCCCCCCCCTTTTTATTGTCTTTCCTTTGTTTTCTTATTTCATAGGCTGGAACTCAGATTAGTCTGGCTGACTTGCCATTTTCCAATGAGATTTTCACACTGTGGTATAATTTGCTTCCTTCCAAGCAAATACCTTACAAAAAGAATGAAGAAGAAAATGAAGACTCTGTATTCCAATCAAACCAGCTGGTTGTAGATTCCATAGACTTGGTGAGTCAGAATGCAGAGAACAAAATCATTAAAATGTAATAAAGCAATATGAAATATAGAATGCTGAGAGACCAGGAGACTTTTATTCACTTTCATCTTCCTTTTCTCCTTTAGCCAAAGAAAAAAGATAGTTTCCATCATTGCTTCAAGCGTGATTTACAAAAGGATCACTGTATACTGACTTCATTGTTTTAAATTACTATGGAAAACCTATAGTTTTGTATATTTGTATATTATATATTCATATATTGGATTTCTGCTGTTAGTTATACATTTGATGCTTCTTTTGATACTTCTTCCTCGAGAACAGTAGTAAGGCTTGTACTCAGGACCTTGTACTTGGTAGGTAGCCACTGTACTATTTGAGCCATGCTCTAGTCCTGTTGATTTTAGTTGTTTTTCAGATTGAGATGTCCAAAAATAGCTAGAAGTCTTGATAGGGCAAATGTAGAACTTGTACAATTAAGATAGGGTCATCTTAACGTTTTTCATTGTGTTCTCATCCATATACATGAGATATTCTGTTCATTTATTTCCGTTTTTCCTAATTTCCTTAATCCATGTTTTCAGAGTCCAAGTTTTCATGACTCTTTCCAAGCTAATTCCTAAGTATTTCTTTCTATATGATGCTATTATGACTTTTTCTTAATTGCATTTACAGATGGTTCATTGTACAACTGATTGCCTATCTATCTTATATACTACACCCTTCAAATTAAGAACTTGTTTCTTTATTTTTTATTTATTTTTTTATTTATTTGCCAGTTCTGAGCTTGGGTTCAGGGCCTGAGCTTTGTCCTTGGGTTTTCTCAAGGCTAGAGCTCTACCACTTGAGCCACAGCACCGCTTCTGGCATTTTTTCTATGTATGTGGTACCAAGGAATCAAATCCAGGTCCTCGTGCATGCTAAGCAAGCACTCTACCACTAGGCCAAACTCCTGGCCCAAGACCTTGTTTCTTACTTTGAGTAGATTTTAGTATATTTCTTAGGATATTTTGCAAGTAGAGATAATTTTACTTCTTCATTTACAATTACATCCATTTAATTTTTTTTTCTTTTCCTTTTCTATTCTTTTTTTGTTTCTTGGTTAGAGAGTGTTTTGTTTTGTTTTTGCATATTAGCCCTGGATAGAATTTCCAATACAGTATTAAAAATATTGCTTCTGATTTTTTACTATTAAGTGTTACATTAAGTGTTACTATTAAGTGTTAGGTTTTTTGTTTGTTTGTTTTTGCCAGTCCTAGGGCTTGAACTCAGGACCTGAGCACTGTACTTGGACTTTCCCAACTCTAGAGCTCCACCACTGGAGCCACAGCATCATCTCAGACACTTTTCTATGTATGTGGTACTGAGGAACTGACCCTGAGTCTTTGTCCATGCTAGGCAGGCACTCTACCACTAGGCTAAACTCCTGGCCCCTCATTAGGATTTTTTTTAAAAAAAACAGTCCTGGGAGCTTGAGCACTGTCCTTGAACACTTTTTTTGTTCAAGGCTAGACTCTGCCACTTGAGCTGCAGCTCTACTTCCAGCTTTTGCTCTGTATGTGCTTCCTGGGAATCAAACCCAGGGGTTTGTGTATGCCAGGCAAGCATTCTACCACTAGGCCACACTCCTGGCCCCCTCATTAGGATTTTTAAAGCATGGTAATTGTAAACATTGAAATACCATCTCCAAATATCTGCAGTATCACCTATGGCTTTGCCTCTTTTTTCGTTTCTTTTGGCTTTCTGTCAAGTCTTGGTGGAATGCTGGCTACTATGAGGGAAGGTAGAGGCTCTGGATGATACATTGTTCCACAGATATTCTTCCGGAAGGCAAGTTGGAATCTGAGGAGGAAGACCTGAATCATCTGGGGGATTTCCATTTTTATCTCAAGACCCTTTGAGACAGCAGAACTGTCTCCTAAATTGTGTGGCTTTTTGTTCTGCAGATGTACATTTTAGGAGAGTCAGATGCTTGAGCAGGAATATCATGTATAATATTGGGTTCACCTTACATTTCATTTCCTCAGACCTTGTACTGCATTGTAAGTCTTGCACTTGGTAACAGTCTTCATGTCTGACTGACCCTGTGGCCACATTCCTAGACAGCCAGACTTTTTAGCCTGTATACCTCATACCTAGAATTGATGAATACCAATGTGTCAGGTGTGGTGATTCTTTTTTCTGAGACCATTTAGAACTAATAGCCTTTGTTACTCTGCATTGCCTTACAAATTTTGAGAGTTTTTATTGCTTTTTGTTACATTTCATTCAGCTTTTGTATTTTCAGTAAGAGAGTTGAGTCTGGTACAAGCTGCTTCTTCACAACTGGAAATATAAGCCTGCATCAGAAGAAATTTCAAATAAATTTCTTGGAGTATATGATTTTAATTGCCACATGTTGTTCATTCTCCAGGATGCAGTGTCAGCCTTACTTGCAAGAACATCAGCCGAGCTGTTGGCTGTGGAACAAGAATTAGCACAAGAAGAAGAAGAGGAAACAGGGCCAGCTGAAGAACAGCACGATTTAGAAGGAGACTGGTAAACAGCTGCTTTCTTATGCTAGTGAGAATACAGTAAGGTGTTTAGTTTCTCATGGGAATCTTTCAGGAAACTATTATAATTTCATGTCTTAACACTGGAATTATGGGAAACAATGTAGTTTCAAGGAGTTCTGGCTAGAGAGTTTATAGGAGGTAATAGCAAGATTGTGAACAAAGTAATACATTAACCAGATTTTTTTTTATTCTTCAAGTAATTTTTAACAATGTTCTCTAAGGTTTTCTTTTTTTAATCTAAACTGTCAATTTTGAAAAATATAGCAGCCATAAGTAAGTTATAACTGTATTTAGGTGATAGACACAGAAAATAGCTTTGAATAGCCATTTCAATACTTTCATCTTTTCTAGTTTTCTCCTGTGTATGAATGCTTCAGATTTTAAGTATATACAGTGTATAATTTACTAAGATTCATTTTGCTGTATATAGTTGCTTATGATATTAGATTGAACTACCGTTAACCTATATAGTATTCTTTTGTGTGTGTATATATATATATATATATGCATGCATACATTAAATTTGTTAGAATCCCAGAGATTATCATAAATAACCAATCAAGGATATGTAAAAAGGTCTACAAGAGTGATAAAAGTGTACAGAGGCTTTTGTCTTACCAAAAGTCCTAGTGAAAGCTCTGCAACATGGCTCACGCCTGTAATCCTAGCTACTCAGGAGACTGAGATTTGAGAATCTCACTTCAAAGACAGCCCGGGCACTACAGTCCATGAGACTCTTATCTCCAACTAACCACTAGAAAACCAGAAGTGGTGCTGTGGCTCAAGGGGGAGGGTGGTAGCCTTGAGTGAAAGAGCTACGGGACAGTACCCAGACCCAGAGGTCAAGCCCCTTGACTGACAAAAAAAAAAATGCTAGAGAATAAATAATCACAGTACTGCAGAACAAAATTGAGTGATTTATAAGGTCTCTCACAATATCTGTAAATACTAAGCTTTTTTCATGTTTATAAAATATAACTTATTTCACACATATTTCAGAAAATATTTAGCATGTAAGTAAAGGAATTTATAACAGTCATTGTTTATTTTCCCTTTATTTCATGGCTATATATTAAAGAAACTAGACTGTGCCACTTTGTCTATATGATACTAATTGCATTATAGTTCAGCATTTAAGCCAGGTGCCAGTGGCTTCGACCTATAATCCTAGTTACTCAGGAGGCAAATATCTGAGGATGTGGTTCAAAGCCACCCTGGGCAGGAAAGATTATGACTCCAATTAATCACCAAAAAGCCAGAAGTGGAACTGTGTCTCAAGTGATAGGGTGCTAGCCTTGAGCACAGAAACATAGGGACAGGGCCCAGGCCCACAGTTCAAGTCCCAGGACCAGAGCACGTGCACATGTACACGCACATAGGCACACACACAAACACACCCAAGGTTCAGCATTTAGATATCAGTGGAGAGAAAATATTTCTATATAACAAGCATGAGCTATTCTGAACCATCCTAGCATATCCTCCACAGACTGTGTTCATATTCCAAATGCCATGCCATCACAGCTTTGCCATGGCTTCTGTTAGACATAAGGCTATGTGGCATTGGGTCTTCAGTTGATTAGTAGTAACTCCTCTACATAGGGCTACCTCTGCTAGACTGTGAGTACAGTCAGTAATGGTGTTTTTGGGTTTTTTTTTTTTCTTCTATGCATGTGGTACCGAGGAATTGAACCCAGGTCTTCGTGCATGCTAGGCAAGCACTCCACCATTAGGCCAAACTCCCGGCCCAGTAATGGTGTTTTTATCTCTAAGTTGTCGTCGTCGTCTCCTCCTCCTCCTCCTCCTCACCTTCTTCCTCCTCCTCCTCCTACTCTTTTTTTTTTTTTTTTTTGCCAGTCCCGGGGCTTGAACTCAGGGCCTGGGCACTGTCCTTAGATACTTTGTGCTCAGGTTTAGTGCTCTGCCACTTGAGCCAAAGTGCCACTTCAGGCTTTTTCTGTGTATGTGGTACTGAGGAGTCGAACCTAGGGCTTTGAGGATGCTAGGCGAGCACTCTACCACTAGGCTACACTCCCAGCCCAACTCTAGATCTTTATATTCACTCTCAGCTGAGACTAAGTCATTCTCTTATATGGTTTATTTTATAATAAATTAATAGCTAATATGAAGTTAATTTTAAAACAGTATTTTTAAACACGAGGGTTAAATTTGTGATTTTAATACTTCTATTTTAACATCTAGAAATTAGATTAAGTTGTAACTTTTTAGTAACACTATGATAACTTTGCTCCAGATGGCTAGAGAATAAAACAATTATTGTATTTCTTTTTTTTTTAATTTCTTTTTTAAGAGCCAAAGAAGAGCTTGAATCATTGTGTGTGTCTGTTATTTCCCAGGATGCACTGGTTGTGAAGTACTTGGCTTGAAGTGTGTTCTATTTATTTTTCAACATAGGTTAACAATGCTAAGAGAAGCCTCTGACAAAATTGTGGCTGAAAAAGAGACGGCAGTTAAACTGGTAAAAGGCAGTAGCTGTACAGAAGACTTAAGTTCAAGCACTAATGTGCCCGAGATGAGTGAAGACAGCTGTCAGATGGAAAAAGAGTATGTCAAAGACTGTAGAAGGCTGCTGCCGACTGGAATTCCTACCCTGGTGAATATCTATTCCTGAAACAGAACCTTCTAGGCATGGTGTAGGCTCATGCGCATATGTATGGATGGACTACCATGTGCAAATGCTACTAGGGATTGAACCTAGGGCTTCAAACATGGTACATGCTAGGCAAGGACTCTCCCAGTTGGGCCACAGTATCCTAGTCTTTTTTTTTTTTTTAAGTTAATTTTGTTTTCTAATTTTTTTTCATATATTTTTTATTGTAATTAGTAAAAGGGTTACATGATATTTGCCAGATAGAAGGTGCATTAATTCACATACATTGATACCCTTTCACATGTCTTGGTACCCATTTCCCTCTCCCCCCACACCCCCCACCTGTCTTGGTTTTCCCCCCTTCCCTATCAAATTTCAAATATCCAAATACAAATAAATTCAATATATCAGATAACAAAGTGAGATACTGTAACGATATGAGATAACCAAGGGACAGCAAAGGAGATGAGAGACAACATAGTACATTAAGGACAACAATCATTCATTATATGGCTTTTGTTTCAATATCCTGGAGGTCCTTTCAATTATATGGCCTTTTGTATCAAGATTTTGCTCTATTACAGATCTCTGCTAGTAGAGCCCAAGGTTTCTACTGATTAGTCTTAAATTCGCTGTTCTCCTGATCCACCTCCTCTAGCTGAGATTGTAGAAATATACCACCATTCCATGCAATATTAAAATCATTTATTCTTGGAAAAAAAAAAACTCATCTGAAAATTAGATAGTGTTTAATGGTATTTTCCCAGATGGTCAAACCTTTTTAAGTCTGAATCTTCGTTTTACATCTGATCTGTTACTGTAACACCTCTATTTGTGATTTGCCTTGTTGAACAGCTATCATCTACCCACCTACTTTCTGAAAATAATGTAGAACACCTTTCTTCCATTTCTCCTCAGAAGTACTGTGTTCTGTTATGCATGTCTTTCTTATAAGGGTATCTACAGTGCTAGACAAGTTCCGTTTTAGCATCATTAAGAAGAGAATATAAATGTACATACAACTATCAGTTCCTGACAAATTGCCACCTCCTCTTTTAGGTTGATAAAGAGACAAATACTGATGAAGCAGTTCATGACAGCCTGGCAGTTCGTCCCAAAGACCGGAGCAGCCTGAGCTCTCGACAGCATCCCTTTGTAAGGAGTAGCGTGATCGTGCGCTCGCAAACCTTTTCCCCCGGTGAACGGAGCCAGTACGTCTGCAGGGTAAGGTGACAGCACTCAGATGAGGCACTCAGAACTATAGCTTCCTGTTCTATCACAGGTGGCCCATTCATAACAAGAGGTTGTCAGCTGGAAGCTGCAGATTATCACTACAGACCCTGCTGAAAATCCTTGGAAATAATTGTAGAATATCACATTCTGTAGGTTCTTGTTGGTCTTTTCCACAAATTTCATGTCCTATTGATTCTAATGTGATTGATTTGGCAAGTAAGTAGAATTTAAGATCTAAAGCTAAGAATTTTTGGATTTCTATGTTTAGAAACATTAAGACTTCAAGTCTTGTTTTGCCTATTTCTGCACAATCTCGTATGTATGTCCCAACATGTTCATCTTGTTAAATGAAACTTGTGAATTAGACGCAGGTTCATAGTTCAGTGAAGAAAATTATGGAATTTCTATTAGTTTTCCAAATTCTTTTTCTAGAAATATGTATGATAGATAAATTTCATAAATGGGTTAAAGATGCTTTTAAAATTCAAAATTCATTCATTCTAGTCAAAAAAAAATCTGTAAGCACTTTTGTAGGTACTTTGCATTTCTGTACCTTGTACAACTTTCATTCTTTTCACTGAGCCAGAAGTGTGATGGATGCGATATGACATATCTTAGGTGAAAATTAAGGTTGTAGAAAACAATAGAACAAGTTAAGGAGGTAGAGTCCAGGAAAGATGTCCTGGTTAAGATGACATTCAGCAGAGGTGGAGTAGGTGAGAGTTGAGCTCCCTGCATCTAGACTATTCCAGAGAGCTAAACTGTCTTAATTCTGAAGGTGATTTATGTAAAGCTTCTTTAAACAGACAAGTACTAGCTAGAAGTGCAAAGAATTATTTTATTTTCAATAATGCAGAATTACCTTAACATGCCACTTTGGATAATAGCTATCAAAAGGTGGTTATTGAAACACTTTTCAGAAAATAAAGTTAAGAAAACTACATAACTGGGAATAACTTATTTGGGGAGGATTTTCTTCAAAGAATTAACTCATGAACTGAGGATGCAGTTTAGTAGTTAAGAGGAGAGTTAATTTACATTATTTGTACTTTATTTGGTAAATTTATTGATTCTCATTTCCACTGGTACTCTGTATACAGTGACTTTTTAAAAATCTTTGTTGGCAGTTAAATCGGAGTGACAGTGACAGTTCCACATTGGCTAAAAAATCACTGTTTGTGAGAAACTCCACTGAGCGACGTAGCCTACGAGTCAAAAGGGTATGTATTTCCTCAGCTGCATCACTGTCCCAGACCAATCAGATTCATAAATTGCAAAGTGTAAACTCCTGAACTGTTGCGTATCAGCATTCTGTGTGGTGATACAGAAATACTTAGGCTTAGTCAGTTGGGGAGCCAGAGAGAAGATGTACTTGAAAGGATTCCTTTGCCCATTGCTGGTTTAGAACTTGTGACTGTTAAGGCTGGAAGAAGGAGAATGCTGAGCACAAATGCCAGTGATTTGAACACATTGCTTTTTAAAAAAAATTAATTATTAAGTAGTAGTACAAAGGGATTACAATTTCATAAATCAAGTGGTGAGTACAGTGTTTCCTGGACATCCCCATTCCCCTCCCTCACCCCTGCCTACAAGTTAGTGCATTTTTTACATAGTGTACATTGAATACAATGACTACATTTGGTTACCCTTCCTCCCTCCTTTCCTGTATCAGCTTTTTGTCCCCCACCAAAACTCATTTCCATTTCCTGGTACTCCTTTTTCCTTTTTTGTGGGGGGAGGGCATGGGAGAGACAGCCACAGGCTTGAGCTCAGGGCCTGAGCATTGTCCTTGAGCCTTAGCACCACTTCCAGCTTTTTTCTCTGTATGTGGTACGGAGGAATGGAACCCAGGTCTTCGTGCATGCTAGGCAAGCACTCTACCACCAGGCCACCCTCCAGCTCCCTGGTACTCCTTTTTATAAACAGAACTTTGAATACATTCCTGATAGTGGCTGTGCTCTGTCTATGTCACATCTGGTTCTTGAGCAGTGTGAGAGGAGTGGGAAACATAGTGCTTCAGAGGGACTAGCACATGGGCTGTTATATGTTCTTATTTTTCTTTATTGCATTTTAAGCACAAATATTGTAATGTTCTTAAATACTTATTCATAGAAAGTTAAAGTTACTGTGAATGTGTCAAGTTTTCCTGGAAGTCATCTAGATGATCTTAAGGAAAAGTCTAATAGAATATTTAAAAGGCCAGGTAGTTCAAATATCTCACAAATTCCTGTTTACTTCCATATGAAATACTAAAAGAAAGCAATTTGTTTGCTATTATCATTTTGGCTTAAGATACATTGCTTGGTAGCTGGGCGTGGTGGCTCAGGCCTGTAATCCTAGTTACTCAAGAGGCTGAGATCCAAGGATCAAGGTTCAAAGCCAACCCAGGCACAAAAGGACCTGAGACTCTTAATCTCCAGCTAACCTCTAGAAAACAGAAAGTGGGGCTTGGCTCAAGGGTAGGGTGGTAGGTTGAGCTGAAGAGCTCAGGAACAATGCCCAGGCACAGGGGTAGGGTGGTAGCCTTGAGCTGAAGAGGTCAGGGATAGCACCCAGGCCCGAGTTCAAGCACCATGACCGCCCCCCCCCCCCAAAAAAAAGATCTGTTGCTTGGTAAGTGTAGAGGACTGTGTGTGCTGAACTCTGTCAATAGTGAGTTGGCTACTGTCAGGAATCCCTCATCTAGAGGACCTCAAGCATATACAGGAGAGTCAGAGGCATCAGGGCCAGTTTGGGCCTTGAGGCCTGGCTAATACTTCAGAGGGAAAAATGGTAGCTGTAGAGCAATTCATAGGTGGGTGGTATGGGGAAGTGATGAGAAGCAGCACTAGTTGCCTGATGACCTGAAATACACGAACAAGAAACCACACAGGGAAGGTGGGAGGGGCAGAGAGTGTTCAACTCCAGCCAGGGTCCGGCATTATGGACAGAAAGGTGGAGCAAACCTGGGAAGGTGGTGAGTTGTATTCATCATTTCTGGCTTCATGCTACCATGTGCAAAGTACTAGACACATGACTAGGTAACAGCACCCCAGGGTTTAACTTCCTACTCACCTGAAGGTAATTAAAGCATATCTCCTAGCTGATGTTAATGGTTCCTGCCTGTAATTCTAGCTACTCAGGAGACTGAGATCTGAGTATCAAGGTTCAGAGCCAGCCTAGGAAGGAAAGTCCATGAGACACTTATATCAAAAAAGAAGAAGAAAAGACCAGAAGTGGAGCTGTGGCTCAAGTAGGGAGCATCACCCTTGAGCACAAAAGCTCAAGGACAGCACCCAGGCCTTGAGTTTAAGCCTCAGGACTGGCACAAAAAATAAATTAATTAATAAATTATCCATACGTACACACACACACACACACACACACACACACACATCTTAAAGGTCAATATGCTGGTATTGATTTAGCATTAAGCATTTCTAGGGAAATCTACAATGTAAATCTTTCAGATTTCCACAGTTCATGTGCTTGAAATCACCAAAATTTCCATCATCTAGAACGAAACTTCTTACTTCCTTTCTAAGTCACCTGTCTTCCTATTTTAGAGACATTTTAACCAAAAGTGTTGATGAGTTAAATGAAGCTGAAAACTTTAGGTTACTCATAAACTAAGTTAGTAGACATACTTGAATCAGACAAAGGTTAATCCTGAAACACTGCTTAAGTTATGATTTTTAAATTGTTTTTTAAGGGGGCAGATATGACAATGAGCAAAGTGGAATTTTGACTATGAAAATAACTATAGGAAGTTTAAGGGAATAAAGTATCAGCAAAATACAGTGAAAGATGTACCCAAGTGGGAGGCAGTGATAGGCTTAGGATTCATGAGATGGGAGGGGTACCTTTGGAGGGGTGACCTTAGCATTGGGGTGCTGGACTTCTTCATCCTGGCTCAGAAGAACCAGTTGTGCATGTCTCTTTTCAAGTCAGTGATATCACAGGAGTAATTTGAAGATATTATTAGACATGTACCAACACACCACTGCTCATTAGAAAGACTCCATGACCAGAAGCTAGTGGCTATAGTCTATTTCCTTAGGAGGCTGAGAGCTGAGAGTGGTGGTTCGGTGGTTCAAACCAACTAGGGCAAGAAAATCCATGAGGTTCTTATCTCCAATTAACCACCAAAAAACCAGAAGTGGAGCTGTGTCTCAAGTGGTAGAGCGGAAAAGCTCAGTGACAGTGTCTGGGTCCTAAGTTCAAGCCCTAAGACTAATCCCCTATCCCCCCAAAAAAGACTCCATGTACATGACAGCTGGAACAAATTTTCAGATTCTGAAAGACAAGTAATACATGTATGTATGTATATATGTATGTCTGATATTTCTTGCCAAGGAATTCATTTACTAGAAGGCAAAGATGGAACAGGGGAATCCTAATAAAAATGTTGCAGAAGCCTAATTATTTAATGACCATCCAGTATATAATAGAGAAAGAGCTAAGAGGAGACGGTCCAAGCTATCCCAACATGGGCCAAAGCCCTGAAATAAGGACAGGCTCATGCAGGCCTGCTTCCTTCTATCTGTCAAGAGCTCCATAGTTGTCCCAAATCTTTAAACTAGGCCACTTACCAAATTTGAGGTCCCTCTCTCTCCCCTCCCAGAGTGCCAATTTCCTCTAAGGAATCTCTTTTCTACTCCCAGTGCTAAAAATTTAGACTCTGTCTGATGCCATCTTACCTGGCTTGGTTTAGTTCTGATGCTCCCTGAGATATCCATCCTTCATCTGACTTCTTGTGGGACTTACAATGCTGATTTATGGTTTACAGTCTTTGAAACATATCTCAGTCAGAGATACGTTTCTTATAACATGTTGTTTTTTACATAAAGCAGGCTAAGCTAGGCCATTCTGTAGTAACCACTTTAAAAAATCTTTGCTGATTAAGATAATAGTTTTATTTCTTGCTTAGTCCATGTCAGGTTAGCTGGATGCCAACCTTCTCATGTTCCTACTTCAGACCCAAGCCAGTAGAGCTTCCAGCTCTGTTTCTTTGCTGCCCCTTGAGCTAGAGAAAGAACTGTGCAGATTTCTCCTGTGTTTTTCCAGGCCTGTGCCTGAGAGTGATACCCACCCCTCCTGCTCTAGACCCAGGGACTAGTTGTGCCCTCCTAGGAAGCAAGGAAGAATAATGCCTACCTGCGTAACAAGGGTATTGTGCACTCTACCCCTCCAGACACTTTGCCAGCCAGTCCTCAGAAGGACAGCGCAAGAATGTCCTGTACGCACATCTTTAGACCTCGAACTGGACCTTCAGGCCTCTCTCACCCGCCAGAGTCGCCTCAATGATGAACTGCAGGCTCTCAGGGACTTGCGGCAAAAGCTGGAGGAGCTGAAAGCTCAGGGAGAAACGGACCTCCCCCCGGGCGTGCTGGAGGACGAGCGTTTCCAGAAGCTCCTGAAACAAGCTGAGAAGCAGGTAACGCCACTCGGGATCATTCTAGTTCAGCCGTCCACGAGGAAGGCTCCCAGCTTACTCCCGTTTGCATCCTTATTCTAGGACTGACAGCATGCCCTTCCTCACCGTTGAAGGGCATTTCCACCTGGAATATTGCTAAAACATTGCCACAACCAAATAGTAGATGAGACACACCTACAGGAAGGAAGTGTGGAAGCAAGGACATGGTCCTGGTCATTTCTCCTCAGCATTTCCTCTGGCTCAGCAAATGGCACAATATATTGGAATTTTCTATGACTGACCTTTAGACTCATTAACTCATTAACTATAAAGTCATTGCTGATTCTCATGCTCCTGACTTTTCACTTTCTTCTCTAATTTCAAGAGAGATCATACTTCCTGACATTCTCTCTTGCCTTTCACCCTATAAACATTTGTTCAAAATAAGATAAAAGTCACTGATTTTAACAAATAGTTTTTAGAAGTTTTTTATTATTCTTTTGACAGTGCTGGGGCTTGAACTCGGGGCCTGCAGGGCCTGGGCACTGTCCTTGAGCTTTCTCAAGGCTAGCACTCTACCACTTGAGCCATAGCACCACTTGCAGCTCTTTTTTTTTTTTTTTTTTTTGCCAGTCCTGGGCTTGAGCTCAGGGCCTGAGCACTGTCCTTGGACTTTCTCAAGGTTAGAGATCTACCACTTGAACCTCAACACCACTTCTGGCTTTTTTCTATGAATGTGGAACCGAGGAATCGAACCCAGGTCTTTGTGCATGCTAGGCAAGCACAAACTCCCGGCCCCCCCACTTACGGCTTTTAATGTGTATGTGATGCCCAGGAATCAAACCCAGGGCTTCATGCATGCTAGGCAAGCACTCTCTGTCTCTAGGCCACACTCCCAGCCCCCAAATTTATTTTTCTTTTGACCAGGTTAAAACCGTATAGCTCAAGTTGACTTTAAATTATCAGTCCTCCTGCTTTAGTCTCCATAGTGACAGTAGTTTAGGCAGATAGCACTATGCCCAGCAAAAGAAGGATCCTTGTAGAAAAGACTGTTTTTAGTATTCTGTTACTTAATATTACTGAATTTTTTTAAAAAAAATCTGCATGAAAAAAGGTAAAAGAATTTATTATCTGAAAAAAATCTGCATGAATATGAAATTGATTTATTTCCCAAGGATTACTATTTGTACTTGGGTATAGGAATATATATTCATATCCATATGTAATCTATAAATAGAAATTTTCCTATGGCTGAAATATTATTTTGTTTCAACCTCATTGGATAGGAATCTGAAATAAGAGTACTGAGCATCCTTGAACTAATAGAAAATGTCCAAGACATAATTTTTTTTCGGTTGTGGGGCTTGAACTCTGGCCCTGGGCAGAGTCCCTGAGTACTTCCGCTCAAGACTACCACCCACCCCTTGAGCCACAGAGCCACCTCTGGTTTTCTAGTGGTTAATTGGAAATAGGAGGCTCACAGACTTTAGTGCCCTATAATTTTTTTTAACCTTCTAGTTGCAGTACTATTAGGAACATTTAAGTCATTTAACTAACTAGTGGTGCCATTACTTAGTGGAACTCAGAAATTTAATAATGAATTTCAGGAAGCAAACTAATATCAGTAATTTTTACAGGAGCTCTAAGCAACAAAACATTACTACCTAGCTAGGTGTGATGGTTGATGCTTGTAATTCCAGCTACACTGGAGATGGAGGCAGGGGGATTGCAAGTTCAAATCCAACCTGAACAAAAATTAGTAAGCTCTATCTCAGAAACAAAATATGAACAAAAGGGTTGAAGGTGTGTATCAAGTGGTAGAGCTGTTGCCTATCTAGAGGGAGAGGCCTGAGTTCAATCCCCAGTAATGCCAAAAAGAAAAAAGGGAGAAAAAAGAAAACCTCTCTCTGTTGTACCTCATAGAAAGAAGTCATCATATACACTAGCATTTTAGGAATGTTACTTTGCTAGTTTAGAGTTGAATCGTAGACCTTATATTTAATGTGACATGAGGAAGGAGGTGACCCAGGTACACCAGTCTCACCAGGTTCCTCTCCCCCTCTCCCTCTCCCTCTCTTTCTCTCTTTCCTTCTCCCTCTCTCCCCCCCTCCTCCATTCTCCACCTCGCCCCCCCCCACCTCTGCCTCTGCCTCTGCCTCATCATGTCTGGAAGGTTCAAGTCTGTATTATGTTTGAAAGTCTGACTGATATTCCTGAGTATTTTTGTTATAGTCTAGTATGACATACTGGTATGACAAGCATGAGAAATACAAACAAGGGGCCTCTGGGCGCCCTAGAAGAATACATGGCCACATTTGCCCTGTCATTGTAATTATTTTTCCCCAGATGGTCACTATGAGATCATTGCATGAGGTACCAGTAACAAAACAGCCCAGAATTCCTGTTTCAGAACAGTCTGTCAGGAGAGTTGAGGGTCAAGTACAAAATGGCGGCATCTTACACAGAGTCCCCAGGAAATTCGATATACTTGCACTTGCCATTTCCTCTGCTTGCCTCAGAACTAGGGTGTCCAACCAGACCTATGTGGAATATTTGATTCTTAAAAATCTCAACACAACACAGCTACTTGGGATCAAAGCTGAATATGGTTGGCCTTGCCAGTAGAGTTAATGCCACATCCAATGCATTTTGCTCACAGAACAGGCCTCCCTTATATAAGGCCAAACTTGATCACTAGAATTCAGAACTGCCCAGGCATACTTTGAACATCATAGCCCTTTTCGATTTGGAATATTCTAAAGCTTCAAAGTTGAGGTGATATAACTCAACAGTAGGGTGCTTGCCTGGTATACACGAGACCCTAAGTTCCCTCTCCAGCACAGGTTTTAAAAAAAAAGAAAAAGGTTAGAGAACCAAGATCTCCTTACCTTATCTGGTGTAAGATATAAGTAGGTATCACTCCTATTTTGGAAACTGCTTGACACTTTAGAATTCTCCGTGGTAAAAGACATTAACTTGTGAATGATTATAATCATCTGAAAATAGGTTACCTTGATTAGAAATATAATGATCACTTTTTAGTAGTGGTAGTAGATTTGAACTTAACACTTTTCGATTGTTATATAAGCACTCTGCCACTTGAACCCCATCTAAGCCCCTTTTTGCTCTCTTTATTTTTTTAGATAATCATGGGTTTGGGGTTTTGCCTAGAAACCTAGACCATGGTTTTTCTATTTGCTTTTCTTATGAGATGACACTTGGACTCCACACGCCCATGTGTAGAGTCTCATGAGTTTTTCCCCCAGCTGGCTTCAAACTGTGATCCTCTTGATCTCAGCCCGTCAGAGTAGCTAGAATAACAAGCATGAGTACCTGCCAGCCTAGAAATTTAGTTATTTTAGCAGAAGACTTCTGATCTATGTTATTCTAGCAAGCCAGCAGTTAGTTGGTTTCCAGATCTTGTTGCACACTAAGATAATAAGGAAACCAAGCCTGAAGAGCTTTCTCCTATGATTGTAGCAGAGCCTGGTAAGTTGGAATGGAAGGGCACTAAACCCACCCAAGAGGGTGGCACCCTCAGGATTTGATCATCTCTTCATAGTCTTACAATGGCAATTAAATTTCAGCCTGTGTTTGAGAGGGGTCAAACATTCAAACCACAGCAGTGGCTGCGCCCTTTGTCCCTCTGCCTTCTGTCTCGTGATAATTTTACATCAAGAAGCAGTGTGGAAAAAGCTCACAAAACAAGGTACATTTATGCTGCTTTAAAAGTGATTTGACTGTCTGAGCACAGATAGATTTTATCTTTATTTTAACTCTCTCTATAGATATATAAACTATTTGTATCATGCACTTCTTCACTGAGGTTGGTCATAACCAGCTCTGTGAAAATATAGACATTCATTCTGTACCTCTCCTTGTGGCTGAAGAAATGAGTAATAACCATTGATGTATCTCCCCTGCTCTCCCTTCACCTCTTTCATCACTTGTTATATGCATGTGGCATTCCAATACACACACGCACACACGCACACACACGTGCACACTTTTCCCACCATTTCTCCACAGTGTTGAGGATTTGTGAGGTTTTTAGCAAGGGTGATCATAAAGTGCCTAACGATGAGCAAAGAGCCTGCCAGTTCCCATAAAATGTGTGAGAGAGAATGTGTGTGTGGGGGGGGTATATATATGACTCCCCAAAAAGCAGTGAATCGAAGACAGCAATCCATCCTGGCTCTGCCTCCCTTGGCAAGGAAAGCTGTCAGGTGTCAGGGTCATACTCCATAACCCTCCTCCTTTGTGGCTGGAAGTCTCTCTTGTAGCTTGCCATAAATACTGGATCTTAGTTAGTGTCCACATGTACTGTACAACCCCCTTAGGAAGCAGAGCAAGAAGCTGAGGGCTACAAATTAAGATAGGATTGTCTTTCTTGCTTCCATTGGATTTCTTTACCAGACAGCGAGTAAATCACTGGACCTTTCTGCAAGTCAGACCCCCATCTGTAAACTGCAGGTTAATCATCCTGGGCTCGTGTCTGGGGCATAGGGAGTATCTCTGGCCCTCAGGAACCAGGTAAGAGGGCATTGTCTGCCCAGAGAGGACTGGTGTTCTTCCAAGGAGCCCACCATTACTTACAAAGCAGAGATTTTTTTTTCCCCACCCAGAGTGTTTCCCTGTCAAAATGCCAAACTTTTGTGGTGCTACTTGAAGCTTTAAAAAGCTTCAGAACACACGTTAACACTTGTGAGAATTAGAATCTACCAAAAATTGAAAATAAAACTCAATTATTACGTTCAGATATTCAGTATTGAGATTTAACTGCCTACACAGCTGATTATGATTGATCAGCAGCCAGTAAAAATTCTGCACTAAACTGTATCACCAGAGTTTTAGAGAAAGTTATTGATTGATATAGGTACAGATATAAATCTATAAACACTGAGACTAATACAGTCTTGTATGAAATGTGTATTCAGAAGGAAAGGAAATGTCTTTGTGCAATCTTATTTTGTGTAAAATACTGCCAGCTTTCAGAGTAATTTTCTAGTCACCACAAAAATGCTGGTATTTGCAAATGTCAGCAGCCATTGGATTACTTAGAGAGGCAGTCAAAAGAGAGCTCTCCAAGAGGTGTGGTAGAATCCTGATCTATATATAGAAGAGAACCCAGCAGCCCATTTTATTTCTGATCTAGTTGAATACACTTCTGGCTAAAGACTGAGTCAAGTAATCATAACTGCATATAATCTACCATATACATTCTTTCCCTGGCTTATTCTGATCTTTTTTGTTTGAGTCAATCAGCACATGACTATTTCAAGACTGACTGAGTCTTAGAGTAAGAATGAGGAATTTGAATAGCATCAGTACTTTGGTGTAATTACTAATTTATTAATTTGATAAACCACACACATGGTAGAAGTCATTTCTTTACGGATATTAAGCCTTCCTGTGATCTATTGAAGTCATCCATTTACTAAAGGTAGGGATTAACAAAGTGTCTAAAATACCATATTGTCCCCATGAGCCTAAAGTACATAAATTCTTGTGCTCTAAGAAATTAAAAGCTATTGAAAGAATTATTGCTTTAAAATATATACACTGTTTTATAGACAAAACTTTTCAAAAGAGGGAACAGTTAAAACACATGTGTGTGTTGCGTGCGTGTGTGTGTTTATATGGAAAAGGGCTTATTTTATGATGGAGAAAAATCGGTGAACTATTTTTATCAACAAAATACTGAAGATTTTCTATTGTAGAATGCTCATTTCCATTGCACATGCGCGCGCGCGTGTGTGTGTGTGTATGTGTGTGTGTGTGTGTGTGTGTGTGTGTGTGTGTGTGTGTGTAACATTCTATACCCATGTTTGCAGAATATATACTTTAGTGAAATCTTATCTTTCTTGAAAATGCCGCTGCCTTTTTTGGGTAGGGGAGCAGTTCTGGGCTTGGATGCTGTTCCCAAGTTTTTGTGCTCAAAGCATTCTACCGCTTGAGACACAGCTATACTTCTTGCTTTTTTTTTTTTTTTTTTTTTTTTTTTTGAGCTAAGAGTCTCACAGACTTTTCTCCCCAAGCTGGCTTCAAACCACACTCCTCAGACCTCATTCTCCTGAGTAGCTAGGATTTCAGGCATATGCCTCTAGTGCCTGGCAACCAGCATATTTTTATTTTTAGATTTAAGGCAATTTAATGGACTAATGTTTATTTATCTATTTTTTGTGCTACTGGGGTAGGGCTTACGTGGACCACAGTCCTCCTAATTTAGACTGTTAGAGTTGTGCTGGCATGGGTGCAAGACCACACCCAGCAATCCTCCCATCCAAGGATCTCACCCCTCTTTGCCAAGCTGGCCTCAAACTGCCATCTTTCTGATCTCAGCCTCCTAAATAGCTAGGACGACAGTTCTGAGGCACCTCTATCCAGCCACTTTGAAACTATTTAAGTAGCACATGCTTATGGTGCAAAATAACACAGAACTTTGTAAAGCAAAACATACTAAATTCTTTTTGGAATCCCATTCTCAGTGCGTGGCCTTTTACCATTCACTTTTTCTCCTCCTCCTCTCTCTCTTTCTCCTCTTCTTTCTCTGTCTCCCTTTCCCTCACTTACTCTCTCTACGGATCTTACATGTTGCAGTATAATGCAGACTGGCCCCACCAGCCTACTGACTCTGCCACCATGCCTGGCATTTTAGTTCTCGTATAATTTTTGTGAATATGTATACATTTGTGTTCCTTGGAAAAGTTACACAAAAATAAAAGATGCACTTCCCTAATTTGCTTTTATTCCCCTCATTTATTTCTATAAAGAGTCAACAGCCTTTCATAGTAGTCAATATAATTGAAAAAAATGTGTCTGTAGCCGGGCGCATTGGCTCACGCCTATAATCCTAGCTACTCAGAAGGCTGAGATCTGAAGATAGAGGTTGAAAGCCAGCCCAGGCACTAAAGTCCATGAGACTCTTATCTTCAATTAACCACTAGAAAACTGGAAGTGGTGCTGTGACATAAGGGGTAGGGCGGTAGCCTTGAGCTGAAGAACTCAGGGCCAGTGCCTAGTTCCAGAGTTCAAGCCCCACGACTGACCTCCCTCCCAAAAAAATATGTCTGTATATGTTTATACCTTTCTGATTACAGTACTATCCACAAAGCAAAAACTCCTCCTGAAGGAATTGCTGGTAGCGTGGATTTTACTGAAGCACAGTCAGAGGTCTATGCTTTGCCATGTCTGTTAATCACGAGGACTTTGTTTCTTGGTTTTCTGGCATTGAAGATATCTGAGACAGTAGGTGATTACGAAAAGACCAATCTTTAATTCTGTTTTTTCCAGCACCAGTCGTATCTCCTTCTAAAGTTTGTAACTGCTTAAGTGACAGAAGCTGTTAGCTTTGTGGGTCCTGAAGGACCCCAGTTATGGAAATGTCCATCAACTGGATGGCAGGCTGGAGGTGTCCGTCTTTACCCGAGCTCCTCTTCCTTCATTGTGTGCTCTGGTCTCAGTTTATGACTCTTGTAAGACTTTGCTCTCAGCTGCAAAAGCAACAAAAAGACACCGGTATTCTAAATTTGCCCAGCCACTTCATCAAGGTCTTTAGCCACCACCGTTGTGAATAGTGGCCTCCACTCACCAGAACCCCATTTCAGATTCCATCCTTGTACCACCTCACCTCCCTGGAGGCCATAAGAGAGAAGGAGGCTGACCCATACCGGAGATGCCCACTGGGAGCTGAATCTACCAGCCTTTCACCCATACTAGCTGTCACCGTCCATGGCTCTTAAGAAGATTGGCTGCCTGAAAAAACATTAATCCTGTATTATTTTCATGATTTTCTTTTCATTTCTTTTATTGCTAATCCTAGGGCTTGAACTTAGGCCCTAGGCTTTGTTTCTGAACTTCTGTATACTCAAGACCAGCACTCTACCACTTGAGCCACAGCACTACTTCTAGCTTTTTCTGAGTAGTTTACTGGAGTAGTTTCCTGTCCTGACTTTGAACTAGGATCCTCAGATCTCAGCCTCCTAAGTAGCTAGAATTACAGGTATGAGCCACCAGCACCTAGCTTATTTTCATGATTATTATACAACACCACTGGTTTCACCTGTCTTATTCATACCTAACCCTTACCTAATGGCAGCAGTGATAACTAAACACTAGATTGAATGTTGTGTTGGTGTTACATGTATTATTCATTGAAACCTCAGAACAACCCTTTGGAGTGTACTTTTCTCCCAGTTTAGAGATTAAGTAGCTAAGCCACAAGGAGATCAAAGCAACTTGCCCAGATTTACAGGTGGAAAGTGATAGGAATAGAATTTGAATCCAAACCATAGAGACCCAGCATTTTAGCTCTTTTAATTTGTACCATATTTTGGTAGAAAATGATATTTACTGATTCAATGGCTGAATAAATGTGTGAAAGAATAAAATGAAAAAAAACACCTTCAGATACAATAATATTCATGCATTTTATTTCAAAAATGTTTGTGCAGAATATCCAAGTATCTATTATCAGTAACAGATAAACTGTGGAATATCACACAGCACAGAGGGACAAATTTCTGGGAGCTAGGCTATCTCTTCTGTTCCTTTATCTGCTGTAGATTACATGGCATGTTCAGTATGAAAGGGTCGTCAGGCTGTGTAGATACATGAACAGTTGTTTGGTAGGTAAATTCAGCTTCAGTAGACAGTTTTTAAATGACTAATAAAGAACAAGGTTGAAAAGGTGAATAAGAGATTGAAAGTGCTATTTGCTGAAAGGTTAATGGCAGCTATTTCTTGGGAACAACACTAGTAGGTTTAGTTGGTGTGGATTCTTAGGTTTTCTGAGTACAATAAAATACACAATCGCGTGTAATGAAAAATTTTAAATGCAGTTAAAATAAACTTGTCCCTGAAGCAGAATACCTACCCCCTTAACATGGTTTACTGTATTGTTCTCAACCCATGCCAAAAGACCCCTTGGCCCTCAAGCTTTGAGACTTTTTTTAGCCCACAGTCTTTAAAAATCTTGTGCCATGTCTTCAGGGATCTCTAATCAGTGTTCTACATGGGCTTCTTACATTTTGATTTCCTTGGCTAGGCTGAACAGTCAAAAGAAGAGCAGAACCAAGACTTGAATGCAGAGAAGTTGATGCGGCAGGTCTCCAAGGACGTATGTCGGCTTCGGGAGCAGAGCCGGAAGGTGCCTCGGCAGGTGCAGTCCTTCAGGTACATGGCTGAGGGTGGCTTTTGGGTTCTCCTCTGGTCTTCTGGTGGTAGGAATCCCCCTGGGGGAGCAATGGAAGCCTCTGACCCCATGTGAGCAGGCGCTTCTGTGAGGTGAGAGCCTGGCTCCCCATGGACCCACATCCCCAGTTCTTACTACTGGGGACAGAAAGATACAGTCACAGATCTTTGGGGTTTGAGTCACTTACTTTGCAAATATTCCTTTCTGGCTTACCTTCATCACCCTCCACAGTGCTAAGCTGTGCTAGATCCTACTGTCGAGGCACACATGTTCCTGCTCCTCTAGAGGGAGCTAGTGAGAAGGTCACAGATAGGCAACCAAACTACGGCTGTGCTGTACGTACATGGAGCTACAAGGCATTCCAGGGTGCTGAGAAGAGCATACAGGAAGATGTAAGTCTATGTGGAGCTGAAGCTGCAGGATCAGGACAGTGATTAGAAGAAACATTTGGTCCCACTGTGGAAGGATAGAAATAAGATCTATAGGCTCTGAGACTAGAGGGTTTGTATAAAGCATCAGGAAAGTACAGACAGGGTGGAAGAGCCACAAGGGTGAGGAGAGGCCAGAGTCAGGCCTTGTGTGTGGAGCGGAGCTTAGCACATGGGAGCCTGTCAGTCAGATCGCCCTGACTCAGCCCCACCACCTTAGGTAGGTGCTGCAGAATTTCAGTGACCTGTTAGATGCTAGATTTGCCCACTGACTTTCCCAGCTCATAAGCCAGTGACAGAGGTAGCCAAAGCTACCAAGAATGGGCAGAGAGACAGGAGAAAGAGGAGCCATTTCTGAAAGGGAGGATGCTGCCTTGAGGAGCCAGTAGTCAATACTGAAAATTCAAAGGAGCAGGTTTGTAGTGGATATACTGAGTCCTCCCTTGCCCACCTCAGGGTGCTGTGCCAGGAGGATAGCCAGGTAACTATAACCGGTACAGAACGTGACATTGAAAGCCAGGGTGAAGCATCAAGTCCTGAGATTCTGGAACAGGAAGTAAGAAAAGGTGAACAGCAGGAAACTGCAGGGCACCAGCAACTGAAATGCTTATAGCAGAAAAAATCTGAGAAAAAGCGTTGATGAGGGCCAGGCACAGTGACTAATGCCTGTAACCCCGGCAAAGATTTATTTTAGTCCTCAGAATGGCTCCCTCAGTTCATTCTTCTCAGAGAAGGGGACTGTTGTTCAGTAGGAGGGCGGTGAGGTATAGGATCCCAACATCTTTTTCCTAGCATGGTCCAGTCACAACCATTCCTCCTGGCTCCCTCCCAGGTGCTCCTCTTTGGGTTCCTTCTTGCCTGGCTGTGGTAGACAGGGTGCTTGTTCCTTTAAGGTAGTCCTCTTCTCCAGCTCCCTCACCCACTTATCCCCCCTTAGCTTGGATTGGCCTAAAAGAATTCCCCTGGCACCATGGAAATTTCCAGTGGTGTGATTGGGGAGTTGTCATATATGACTCCATGTAGTACCTGACCCCAGCCCCCGAGGGATTAAAACTGAACTCCACTGGGAATTCAGAAGGGGGTTGACTGGTGGTCTGAAGGTCGATTCAGAGACAGAGTGCTCGCTCTACTTTTGGCCCACCCTGCCCTGCGCCCCCCCACCCCTGCATAGGGAGGCAGTGCTGGGGGTTCTGGGTCTCTTAGTAGTATGGATTTCTTTTTCTTTTTTTTTTTTTTTTTTTTTTTTTGTCAGTTGTGGGACTTGAACTCTAGACCTGGGTGTTGTCTCTGAGCCCTTGAGCCACAGTGCCACTTCCAGTTTTCTGGTGGCCAGTTGGAGATAAAGGGTTTCATGGACTTTAGTGCCCAGGCTGGCCTTGAACCACAATCCTCAGATCTCAGCCTTCTAAGTAGCTAGGATTACAGGTGTGAGCCACCTCGCCCTGCAATGGTATGGTTTTCTAGCATCAACTTAAAGTAGTCTTCCTCCCTCCCCCGGCTGCAGGGAGAAGATCGCCTACTTCACACGGGCAAAGATCAGCATCCCATCTCTGCCTGCTGATGACGTGTGACCCCGCAGGCGTCTCACCCGCCGCCCATCCTCGGAGGCAAAAAACACCGAACACTGAACATTGCATTTGATTTTGTCTGAGATCTCCTCTTTCCTTTTTTGTAATGTAACTGTCAACTTTTGAAGAACTTGTATTTCACACCAGATTTTCAGCCTGTTAATTTGTAAAGTACTTTGAATGTAACTCTTATATGTTTAAGGAGAAAAAAAAAATCAGCTAACAAAAGTGGGAGAATCTGTGCAGATGTTGTGGAGAATGAGTGCGTTGCCAGGTCTGTGCATGTGAGTGCAGCCACACATCTGTCCACTGAGCTGGTGATGGAGACATGGCCCAGATGCTTCTCCTCCTCTGCTGCAAGGAGTAGACTGCGGCCAGCAGCAGCAGTGTGTGATGGCCTATCAGAGTGGATTAGAGTGCCAGCCAGGGCCCCGGTCCCCCCAGAACAGGCACCTGTTCACAGCCATCCCTGCATTACACTTGGTTTCATTCTTGTCCTTGCATAATTGTCCAAAAAATACCCAAAATGTGAAATGCTGAGTGCAGAAGAGAAGGAAACCTTTGTTTCCTGTATCCCTCTCTCCACCGAAGGTCTTGTGGATCACGACCTTGGGGGGAGGCAGGCAGGCAGGAGAGCACCAGGACCCCAAACCCAGTGAGCACCTGCTGCCCCCAGCACAGCCCACTTTTGAATTTGCAGCATTCCCTCGGGAGTCTCCAGAGCTTTGTCCCAGGGTGAGGGGTGGCGCCAAGGACAAGCACATGCAGGCCTTGGGCACTAAGAACAGAGTGCCGGGGTGTGCGCTGGCGACTCCCATGGTTATTGGAGGAAGCCAAGAACAGAGGAAAGGGTGTGTCTGGATTGGATCAAAGTTGCCGAACAAAAAACACAGCTTGTCAGAGTTTCTAACACTAGGAATGAACTTTGCAGCTCTCATGTTTAGGGGGTTCTCTCAATCGTGTAAGGCAAGTCGTTGGGAGACAAAGGAAAGAATGTACCTGGGAGAATTATTAATTGAGTATGTTTAAACATAAGCATGGAGCCGGGGCACAGTAACTCACACCTGCAGGCATAACTACTCTGAGCATTACAGTTCAAAGTCAGCCCACAGAGGGTCCAAGAAATGCTTTCTCTAATTGACCACCAAAACCCTGGAAGTGGCTCAAGTGGCAAGCCACCAGTTTTGAGCAGAAAAAGCTAAGGGACATTGTCCAGACTCTGAGTTCAATCCTCAGTAATGGTACGCGCGCACACACATATCTATATCTATCTATATCTATATATATATAGTGTGTGTGTATGTGTACAAATTTAGAGACACAAACTGACTAAAACAGCCTGATCTCCAGGCTGAAGTTTTAGCTAATTCAACCTAGACACTTATAGAAAAACAAGTTCTTACTGCTGCCTTGCCAGTGCAAAGGCTTCAACACATAGCCGACAGTCATGTCAATCATACCTTCCAACTCAGTCTCTTTTTACTGAAAGAACCTTTTTGTGGTTGTTGTTAGCCATCCTATATAGCAAACTTACATGTCTTTTTAGAAATGTAAATCATCTTCAAGGAAAGGAACCCTTGAAAAAGTTCTGCTCAAACTCTCATGAGCAAGAATTTTTATTTATGTTATCGGAATCAAATATTCATATTAAGCAGTTTCTGAGCCTGAAACCCTTAATTCTCTTTTCGAAATGTTCTATAACTTACAAGTTTTGTTCGAAAGATATAAATGGATGTGACACAACTTTGAACCAAAAGCAGCCTGTAATTGACCAAGCACAATCTTCTGAGGCTGTCCGGTTCTGGGAGAGGATGGGAGGTAACTAGCAAAGCACCATTCATCCTGCAGAGGAGACGTGTAAACAAGTTTAGTTAATGTACAGTGAAATGAATGAAGGTCAGCTGTTTTCAGCTTCTTAGTTTGACCATGGAAATGTTTATAGAATTTTGTGTAGTTGTACCGTGCGGTTTTATTTTCTTCATTTATTTATTTACAGTCTTATTTATGTTCTGTTTAATATATAGTTTGGTTCTGGCCTTTTTAAATGTTGGACATAGTAGAGGCTATATTGGAATATCTACAGCTTTATAAGTCACCAGATTAACTGTCAACTTTTGGGAATACAAAAAGTTTCAGACAAGTACTAAAGAATAAAAATCTCTGTTTCAGGCTGGTAGTGAACAGTGGTAACCAAGAGGCTTTGGGTTTTATTTTACACTACTTGCTTAGTTCACCTGAGAGGCAAACTGATTTTGATATAATCCTCTTCCCAGACTTTGAAAATCAGCAATAGTATAATGTGTTTATAGGCAGCTTTTAATAATCCTGTCATATTTGTACTAACCCAAATGATTCACAGTGAACAAAACATTTTACTAACTTCATCACAAATCCATAATGAAAAATATGAATTTTAATATTATAAATACTATTTTTGAAAGGTAGAATTTATTCCACACAGGGTAAAAAAGAATTTAATGTTTAGTTCTCAAGTTTGAATTATCAGTATGTTATTAGAATTTTTGTATATCAGAATCTTAAGTGTTACAGGTACAAAACAATGAATATTACTAGCCAAATGAACAAAGTTTAGCTGAATCTCTGTAGCATGCAAATCAAATAAATTTAAATTCTTTTTTGTTTTGCTATGGGTTTATCTATACTGTATTAAATATAAAATGCTCAGGACTAAACTAAATATTTAATCAGGTTAAATTCTGTATATGTTTCTGCTTTATTTTGTCTTCTTTGTCAAAGTATGCAAAAACATCACGTAGACTAACTGGTTTCTACACTTTCCATGTGTTTGTAGATGGAGTTTTCAGCTTTTTTTTTTTTTTAACAAAGATACATATTGCCCAATACTTTATTTCAGTGTTGCTTATTATTTAGCTGATTTACCTGATTGATGCAAACACATTTATTTAAACCACACAAATATAAACTTCCACAGTAAGTTACTACCTACACCAAAAGTTGGTTGCAAGTAGTTCTTGTTTGGAATATGTAAGAGGTGAAATAATATCCTTATGCTAGGGAATGGAGGGCTTACACTGTGCTATGTTATTCTTTAACTAGGCTGGCAGTGTACTTGGGGAGAATGTGGCTGCCCAGGAGGTATCTGCCCATACACACCTGTCCAAATGGCATAGGAAGGTTGGCCATGAAATACAGAATCCAGGACACAGTGCGGCAGTGTCTGTCTTCTGCCTGAGTAGAAGATTGCCCTCCTCTCTCTGCCTGAGGGTAGTGTCCTAAGAACATGGCTAATTTAGAAGAAACTGTAGACCCACTGAAGTCTCCTAATTGTATGTGTTTTGGCCTCTGAATCCTTTAGGGAGCCAACAGGGGTGTGTGTATATGTGTGTAATCAAGTTGTGCTTTTTAAATAAACATCCTGTGAGACCTTGAATTTCATTAGAATAGGTTTTCTGAAACACCTGAAAGAAGCAAAACTCTGCAGTAACATTTCAAATTGCTAAAACAATTTATCTGAATTTATATAATAGCTTGAAAGATAAAGAAGTACTAATACCATGTTTTCTTTAACGGTTCTATGTAATCAGAGAGCCTGTTTTAAAATGGAGAAAATACATGTGCAGGAATGGATGTGATTATTATTAAGTCTTGATTGCTTTGAATTACCAAATAGCAAATAAAAAGGGGTTGCAAGTATTAGGAAGAAAATGTATTTTAGGAAGAAAATAGCCATGGGGTGGGTTGTGAGGGAGAGTACACTGAGAGAAGTCAGAAGCAGTGGTGAGTGGGTGGCCTTGCAGTTGGAGATCCTACCAAATCCGGCGCAGAGCAGGCACCTCCTGAAGGCAGAGGCTCTGGTTACTCAGGCTGAGGTTTCTGGGCTGGTGTGCTTCAGCTCCAGCTGCTGACAGTGATCTTGTATTTCTGGCACTGCATAGTGGACTGAAGGTGGAGCAGCTGGGGCCGAGCAGGCTGCACACTGAAGCAGACTCCCTCCTAGCACAAGAGCAAATCCAGCAAACCAGCCAATGAAGAGGGCTTCCCCAAACTCCCACCTGGGGACAATCTCTGGGATGCTTTCATCCCAGAACTCCAGGACGGTCATGTGAGCCACCCAGGAAACTGGAACCAAGGCTGTGACTCCTGAGGTCCACAACAGGATTCCTCCCAGGATGAGCAGGCGCTTCTTGAAGTCCTGCTGCCTCTCTCCAATCCTCAAGCAGTCCAGGCCAAACCCTGAGAGCAGCAGGCCCAGGAGCCCCAACCCATTGGACAGAAACATTAAGACCCGGGAGATCCTCAGTTCAGCTGGCAAAGCCAGGAAGGAATCAAAGTCCTTGCACTGCTTGCCCACTTCCTCCTGGATGACGCAGGTTTTCCAGAGTCCCATGGTCCAGTTTTCCATCTCATTCAGGTCCAGGTTCAAATTCTTCCAATGTGGCAGATAGTTTGTAAGACAGGATAAAACCCATCCCAGCAGAGATAATGAGAGCCCAACAGATTGCACTGCTGTTCTGAAGACTAAAGCCATTGTAAAGTTCTGTGAGCTCCAGCCAACCCTACTTCTACCCTTCGGTTGCTGTGGAAAGAAGTGTGACACTTGAGTTATCACTTGAGAAGTTCAGAAATGCTTTTTCATTGTGTGTATAGGAGGATTCTTGCCAGAGTTGCTATTGTTTTATTTCATGTTGAAAAGGTTTCAGCAAAGAAGAGGGAAATAAATGCTGCAAACCAGTAATGCCAAGGTGGGGCCAACACCATGTTTGTATCCTGTGGGCTGCATTTGGTAGAAGGCATTTTGTCAGTGAATTAAAATTAAGTAGTACTAATCCTCCTTTCATTGTTAAGGTATAAATGGCTTTGGTGTTGCTCCCCAACGTTTCTAACAAGTCAATTAAGTCTACATGCAAAACTTTAATTGAAGGTTTTGGTTCAACTCCTTCTGCTTTATATCTTACTAATTATACCTGTCAGATTTTCATCTTGTTATAATTCTCACATTTCAACGAGACTGTTATGATAATACTGGGTGTTAACCATTTTTTAAAATAGGTTCAAGAGAAGTATTTCTTAACTAAATAAATCAGTCTTATCAGGAATCTCTCTAGACCTTAAATCAGAGCTGTTTTGAAAAATGTTTCTGGCTACATATACAACAAAGCATATGAAACAATGCCGAACTAAATATCAAGTCTGTTTATCTGCATGCCTTTGTGTTAAATTCACTCACACATATACAAACACTTGGATTTTCCCCCTTTGCTGAAACATGCCTTCTGTGCTGTGGAGAGGTTAAGCAATAGAACTTTGTAGGTTAAAATCAGCATCTGTATATCCATTTTGCTTATTGATGGTTTTTTAATGAAAAGAAAGCATTTAAAATTTAAAACCAGGGAAGACTGTAACAGACTAAACTTTCAACCTCACGAGATCTTGATAAAATTAAACAGGGTTTACAGGAGATTCTAAACACAACTCACTTCTGATCAAAGAAAACAAATCATTGTGGAAATGAGACTGAAATTGGCTTAGCGTGTGGTTTTTATTCATGTAAAACCTTGGAAAGATTTCATATCATTATTGTTTGCTTTGGACAGCACACTAATTCCCATTCCCAGCTATCAGTGTAAAATTAATAGATTGAAACTCAAGATTGACTATTGGAGTACCACCACCACATATTGATTGAAATAACCAGATAAATAACATTTTCATTCACGTCCATGTAATGTTGCCATCATAATTTCTCTGTTAGACCTAAGATTTCCTTTCATTCTTTTGATTGGGGAAGAAAAGTCTAAAACAAGACGAGTTAATGAACAAGAATGTAGCCGCAAGGAGTTACAGCAACAAGACCACTATCATCCATAGTCATGTAGGAAATGATCCTGTCTTTTCATGGCCTTACACTTTAGGATCTGCAGATCCATTTTCCAGGTTTGAACATTGAGTTTCCATTTCTGGCACTGCATAGTGGACTGAAGGTGGAGCAGCTGGGGCCGAGCAGGCTGCACACTGAAGCAGACTCCCTCCTAGCACAAGAGCAAATCCAGCAAACCAGCCAATGAAGAGGGCTTCCCCAAACTCCCACCTGGGGACAATCTCTGGGATGCTTTCATCCCAGAACTCCAGGACGGTCATGTGAGCCACCCAGGAAACTGGAACCAAGGCTGTGACTCCTGAGGTCCACAACAGGATTCCTCCCAGGATGAGCAGGCGCTTCTTGAAGTCCTGCTGCCTCTCTCCAATCCTCAAGCAGTCCAGGCCAAACCCTGAGAGCAGCAGGCCCAGGAGCCCCAACCCATTGGACAGAAACATTAAGACCCGGGAGATCCTCAGTTCAGCTGGCAAAGCCAGGAAGGAATCAAAGTCCTTGCACTGCTTGCCCACTTCCTCCTGGATGACGCAGGTTTTCCAGAGTCCCATGGTCCAGTTTTCCATCTCATTCAGGTCCAGGTTCAAGTTCTTCCAATGTGGTAGGTAAGTTGTAATGATGGATAAAACCCATCCCAGCAGAGATAATGAGAGCCCAATAGATTGCATTGCTGTTCTGAAGCCTAAAGCCATCGCAAGACTTTGCCACTCTATAGGGTCTGCTGCTGTTGTAGTGAACAGTGGTGTGACCAACTTAGTTCTATGCTGCCTGGCATATAAACTTAGTTATTAACCCTTTGGATACTCTGAAATGTGTTTTTGTTCCTCTTGAATATAATGTTTCATGTAAAGGATGAAGGACTCTGTTAAAACTATGAGTTAGGACTTTCTGATAAGGATTTGATATTACCTTCCAATTTGCTTGGTAAAATATCCCCAATGCTTGATGACTTTAAGTCGGAGGATGAACAAAGAGAGCTCTATGACCCCTCACCCTAAAGGACAACAGAAATCTTTGTGCTTCAATATGGATTAATTAGATTTTAAGTGGTGATAAAAAGGCCAGCTCTTTCTACAACAGGACTTCATTGTAATAGCTGAATCTGAGATTTCAGGGATGCAGAACGAGGCTCTGTAAAGAAAGGTAGACTGTTTTCCTATAATCTTTATTCTTCTCAGACTTCCTCAACCTACACAAGATCCTGGCCCAGGTTCTTGAGTGTCACAGGACCGGGTTGGGACTTGGCAGCCAAGTTTCCCTTGGATTCCTTTGAAAGGTAGAGGCTGGTTCACTGGGTTAATTAAAATGGAGAGGATGGGGGCAGATACCCGGCAGCACTGAGGAAGAAGCACCCTTCCTGAGAACTGCCATCTTTCACTCTACTGTTGATTTTTTTCCTGAATGTCATCAAGGACTGACATAAATGGTGATGTCTCAGAAAAGTGTTTTTTTCTGTCCAGAGCAGCGCTATCATTATCATTTCAGCTTCAGGGAAAGAATAAACATCAATACTACAGGTTCAAGTCTGGTATGCAAGGAACACCACGTCCAGCTGACAGTCACGGCCCTCACAGGTCATGACAAAAGGCCACATGCTCCAAATTCTCAGGATTGCTCTACCTCTAGCAGGGCCCAACCCTTGGTCACAGGACTCCCTACCAAGAGAATGGGACCTGATGGGCCACTATCAGAAACAAGTTTGTCACCAGATTCAATTGTTTTGCAGTACTGAGGATCAAACCTAGGGCCTTCTGTGTACTAGACAAGCACTCTACCAATGACCTACACTATCAGTCAATAATACTACATTTTTACCAATTCTTAGAATCCCTTAGGATATATTGGTATCCTCTGAGTAGTAAATGAAGACCATCAGTGTACATAAAGTTAGGTGATCCACAAAGCGTTTAAGTCTCCTTATCAGGAAATAGGACAGCATGAGGCTCAAGCTTTCTAGTGGAAAATCTGGAGAGCAGTCATTAAAACTAATACAGAGAACATCATTAATATCACAGTGGAACTTTTGTTTTTTTGAAACAGTGAGGCAGTAAGCTTCCCATCCTGGAAATGTTTAAGCCAATGAAATGATCATCTGCCTGGATTATCATGGAGAAAAGTTCTGCTGTGGTGGCCATTAAACCTCCCAATTCACTATTTCCCTTCTCATTTTTCTCTGTGTGTGTGTCGGGCTGTCTGTCTGTCTGTCTGTCTTGCGTTTGAGATTAAGTGCCTCAGGATTTCTTACCACTCAGCTACTCTTACCACTAAAGTCATTTTCCTCCATCCCTTTTATGTTTCAGTTATTTTTCAGATAGGGTCTTGAGCTTTTTGTCCAGTGTTGTCTTTGGACAGTAATCCTACCTCTGCCTCTCATGTAGCTGGGATCACAATTTGGCATCACCATACACAGCTTGTTTGTTGAAGGTTGGTTCTCCACTCCCTAGGCTGGTCTCTTGTACCACAATCCTCCTCTCTCCTGTATCTGAGGTGGCTAGGATTATACCACACCTGCAACTAGCCTCCATTTCCTGGTGGGAAACTAGCAAGGTTCTAGAAGAGCTTATGGAAATGAACATCTTTTTTGCAGCCATTATTGTAAAGTAAAGCTACCCTAAATCAAATTGGATTGTTACTGAAGTTATTGACTAGATCTGCATTCTAAGAGAAGGATAGTGTTGAATAGACATGATGGCCTTTATCTTTGCTTTTATGCTGTTATGTTCAACACTAAGCTTGTGTGATCACAATCAAACTGTCTAGTTGTGCAACCATGAGACAGGTTTCCTACAAACTCCTGCTTCTATCAGCCTGTGTCAGATCACCTCAGCCAACTATTCTTCCCTTCCTATTAGTCTGTGGCCAATGCAGAAAAAGGAACTTCTCTCTGCTTCCTTCCTCCAGTCTGATGTTTTCAGATTCCTGTCAGTGAACATGCTGGAGCCAAGGGTACAATGACAAAATATCCTAATAGAGAGGCTGCAAGGGAAGCAATCAAGGTATCTTAAAGGAAGAGGCTAGTCCTAAGGAAAGGTGAATGGCTGTGCTAGTCCTCTTACTATAACAAAATACTTGAAATAATCAGCTTAAAAAGCGGGAAGGTTACTAGCTTTGGGGCTCATACCTGTAATCAAAACTACTCTGGAGGCTGAGATTAGAACTGTGGCTAAGGGAAGCCCACGCTAAAAGTTCACAAGACATTATCACAGTCAGTAGCGAGGCTCAGTGGTATATATCTGTCATCTCAGCTACACAGGGGTCTGAAATCACCTGGATTAGGGTTTCAAGTCAGCCCAGACAGAAAAGGCACCTTAGCTAAATGGAAACATCTGGATATGGAGGCATGTATCGGTCCTAGCTACGGCAAGGGTAAACAAGAAGACTCACAGTCCAAGCTGGACAGGCAAAAAGTGAGATCATGTCTCAAAAATCACCAAGATAAAAAGGGCTGGAGGTGTGACCAGTGTGGCAGAACAAATCTGAAGCCCTGAGTTCAAAGCCCACTATTTGGAAAAAGAAAAAAGTGAAGCTCATTTTGGCTCACAGTTTTGATCATTGGGTCCTTTGCTTTGAGGCTTGAGACTGAGCAGCATATCATGGCAAGAGAGTGTGGTCAGAGTAGCCCTCACTTTCTGTCTGGAAGCCCAGAAAAACAAAGAAGAGACTTTCACTAGGCCCTGCCTCTTTAAGGTTCTCCCACATCCAGTAATATCACAGGCTCCAGACCACACCTTTGATACACAGCCTTTGGGGAATCCAAATGGTAGCAGTTGGAAACGGTTGTAGTATCTGAAACATGGGTGCACAGCAAGAGAAAAGCATATGTAATACCAAGTTGTTTGGGTTTTAGAATGTTGGTAATTAAAGTGGCGCTGTGGCTCAAGAGGGCGGCAGTAGTCTTCAGCTGAAGAGCTCAGGGACAGCGCCCAAGCCCAGAGTTCAAGCCCCATGATGCCCCCCCCCCAAAAAAAACCTTATCTGATTGGCCAGGCCCAGTGGCTCAGTGGCTCATGCCTATAATCTTAGCTACTCAGGAAGCTGAGATCTGAAGCTTGCAGTTCAAAGCCAGCTCGGGCACTAAAGAACGTGAGACTCTTGTCTCCAATTAATCATGCGAAGTGGGGTTTGGCTCAAGGGGTAGGGCAGTAGCCTTGAGCTGAAGAGCTCATGGACAACGTCCAGGCCCAGGGGCCCAGGCCCAGCCCCATGACCCCCCCCCCCAAAAAGATAATAATGTTGGTAATTAAGAGCTTTTGAAGGATTTTAAGCAAAGCTATGACAGGAGCCTTTTAGCGTTTCTAAAAACTTGACTGGTGGCTCCACTGATGACCTTTGTATCAGCCAAGTTCCAAAAGCCACAGGCAGGTCACCTGCAGCCAAACAATGGCCTGGCAGCTGTGAATGTGGTCTAGTGCCCGGGGCACAGGAAGTGTGGGTGGAGGCGGAGGGGGGGGGGAGAGACTGCAGAGCCATGAGGCAGGGGCACAAGATGGCACTGGAGAGCTCCGTTCTGAGGTCAGTGGAAGGCACAGTCTGCTGTCAGAATTGCCCTTTGAAAAGCCTAGCAGCGTCATACATCTTGTCACTAGGACTCCAGCACTGTGGCTATTGCCTCCAGCACTCGTGCCAGGGCACTGGTGAAGTTTTTGGACAATACGCTCCTGCTTTCCCAGGGCCAAAGCCCTAGGTACACCTTTTCTTCTCACAGTCTTAGGCTTCAAAACTGACATTTAAGTAAAGACAAAGGGGTCTTCCTACCAAACACAATTCCATTTGGCTAAAAGAAAGTCTACAGCTTTGGGGGCAGAGGAAGGCAAGTCATTTGAGCCCAGGAGTTTCATGCCTGTCTGGGCAACATAGCTAGGAAAGAAAGAAAGAAAGAAAGAAAGAAAGAAAGAAAGAAAGAAAGAAAGAAAGAAAGAAAGAAAGAAAGAAAGAAAGAAAGAAAGAAAGAAAGAAAGAAAGAAAGAAAGAAAGAAAGGAAAGAAAGAAAGAAAAAAAGAAAGAAAGAAAGAAAGATGGAAGGAAAGAAGGAGAAGGGAAGGGAGGGAAGGAAGGACGGAGCATGGTTCACAGTGGCAGAGTACCAGGTAAGCCAGCATGATGTTCTGAGTTGAAATCCTCATATTAGGGGCCAGGAGTTTGGCCTAGTTGTAGAGTGCTTGCCTAGCATGCACAAAGACCCAGATTCAATTCCTCAGTACATATACATGGAAAATGTGAAAAGTGGTGCTGTGGCTCATGTGGTAGAGCTCTAACTTTGAGAAAGCCCCAGGACAATGCTTAGACATTGAGATCAAGCCCCAGGACTGACAAAAAAAAAACCCTTCATCTTAATGATAATGATAATAACAACCTCTATTTTTCATTTAAGTTGATTATAAATCAATAAAATTCAGTACTAAATGATGACTTTGGGCACAACCACTTCCAAGGGTTCATAAAAATTAGAGCTGGACACTGGTGGCTCACAGCTGTAACCCTGGCTGCTCAGAAGATTGAGATCTGAGGATCTTGGCTCAAAGCCAGTCCAGGCAGGAAAGTCTATGAGGCTCTTATCTCCAATTAACCACCAAAACTGGAAGTAGAGCCATGGTTCAAAATGGTAAAGCACTAGCCTTGAGTGAAAAAGCTTGCTGCCCAGACCCTAGTTTAAGCCCCAAAACTGACAAAAAAAAAAAAAAAAAAAAAAAAAAAAAAGCTTGGCAGTCAGCTCTCTGATCTAACT
The DNA here is from genome assembly GCF_031878675.1 of Megascapheus bottae. Taxonomy (NCBI): domain Eukaryota; kingdom Metazoa; phylum Chordata; class Mammalia; order Rodentia; family Geomyidae; genus Megascapheus; species Megascapheus bottae. The sequence goes on along the minus strand of NC_143528.1, from coordinate 21,134,181 downwards.
GTCCAGGCCATGGGGCCAGCTGGTTTGGACTAAAAGTAGCAGCCCAACTTGCTGAGGCCAAATTAACCAGCACCCCCAGTGATTGTCAAAGCATACAGGAGCTTAACCTTGAAGAACTGGGCCTTTTGCCTTGGCTGCCTGGAGTCAGGGTCAGACCTGAGACCCCCTCGGGATCTTCTTCAGAGCCAGCTAAAAGCTCAGCCACAACAAAGGCAGGCCTGACCTGGTCTGAATATGGATGAGGAAGTATGGTAGGGCTCCTCCAGAAGACCCCCCCCCATCACTCTCTGGTTCCCAGAGCAGTGTCTGAGGGGACACCCCAGGATGCAGCACGCTGGGAATGACAGGCGGCAGGTGAGGGAGGAGCTCAGCATGGACCCATCTGTTCTTGTGTGTGCTGGGGCTTGCCTGGGGCAGAGGTGAGAGTTTGCTGTCTCCCCTGGGTGTGTGGTGAGGAGAGTTTTCCTGAGAACTCAAGTCTCTGAGGCTTTTCTCTTCTGAGGCCTCAGCTGAGATTTGATTCAAATCTCTAAAGGACTAACGCTTGTGAATGCGGGGAGTTGTCAGCCCTGGGGGGGGAAGGGAGCATCCTGGATCCTCTGATGTAGGACAGAGATCGCATAAAGCGCACTTTAATATTTCAATCTTTACAGCACACTTACTGCTTGCTGGGCACTAGGTTAAGAGCTTTATCTGTGCTCTTTAGCCTCACAGTAACCCCAGTGATAATGTCTGCAGAATTATCACTGCCTCTTTCTTACACATAAGGGATCTAAGGCTAAGATAAGCCAATCGAATTGGCAAATGAAAGACTAAAACCTATGCATTTCTTCCACCAAAGCCCAAGTCTTAATCTTTAATACCAGAAAAAGCCAATTGGGCCACTGATGACCCCTCCATTTTGTCAGAAGCTCTCCTTGCTAACCCTGGGTTCTCAACTCAGCACAGCCCCCACTCCTTGGAACAGAGGCAGAATTCTGAATGTGTCCCCACTGCACTGGGTGCTGTTGGGTGCTGGATTTGTGGCTGTCAAATCAGAAACTGCAACAGTGGAAGGGCTTTGTGAAAGGACTATGGGACCCTGTGTTCCCCTATCCGGGGACAGTCTCCTCCCATTCCACAAATAGGTGTGACAAGATCTCTCCTGCTCTTGGGATTAACTGGATTTTCTTCGTGAATCTTTTCTAAATATTGATCTAGGCTAAGGTTAATTTCCAGTTGGCAGCTAGAGAAATGATCACAAACAGAGCCAGAGTGACAGCCACCACTACCTACCTGGCTGTCTAGAATCTCATGAGATCCCAGAGGCAGCGGACAGCTTGGGTGTCTCTACAGCTCGATTTCCAGGGAGCTGAGGCCTGGAGACCTAAACAGCATTCAGGGTCACTGTCAAGGCCAAGGCCTGACCCTGGGAACTCAGATTCCAACGTTTTCTCGGCTCTGTCATGACCATTGAGTTTTGGCAGCAATTCACAGCCCCACCCGGTGCCCTGGACATCAGAGCATTAATCCTTTTCCAGAAGAGAGCAACTAAATGGCCAGTGTTAGCCACATACTTGCCACACATCAAGTACAGCCCTGGAAAGAGGGAAGCAGGCAGGCCGGGGGGCATGGGCAGGAGCCAAGGCAGGACCACAGTGGTGACCAGGAGCCTGGACTTCCTTCTCAGGGTGAGCCTGGTCCTGCTGTCCAGAACAAAGGGCAAAGGAGTCAGGGAGCTGAGAGCTGAGTACTTCTGGAATAAAGGGGAATTCTGAATTTCTCCATTGCCTGTGTCAAATGTGCACTGGGTCATCAGCTCTGGAACTGAGCTGCACAATACCAGGGGGCGTCAGTTCCATGCACTGTGATCAAGAGGGGAGACTCAAGCCAGAATTGGAGAAAGTTCTGTTTCAATTGCATGCTCCCTCCCCCCCACCAAGACTTTTCCAGAGCCTTCCTGGGACCTCATCAAAGCAGCATGCTACCCCAGAGACCATAGACAGCTTGGTATTCTGGAGGAATGACGTCCCACATGAAACAATTCAGGACTTCCCAGCACTCTGGCTGGGCTTGGAGTGGTGAGAGGGCTGTGGGAGGGAGGGAGGGCGTGCAGCCCCTGGGTCTCCCCATTCCAGCACACCTGCCGACAACACAAGAGTCTTTGTTCTCTGGCAGGTTGCTCCATTCCTGTTTCCTGAAAACAGTACACTATGGAGCCTAAAAGAGGATGTGTCCATACTTTCCCCTGCAATAAAATAGTGGGACTACAGTTTGTTCTCTCTCTCCCCTCTCCTCCCTCCTCCCTCCCTCCCCCCCCCCACAGCCTTTTCTTTCAAAATCTCTTTGTTGCCTATTAACACACCTGCTCCCTGAACAAAGGCTGCTACCAGGGGCAACAGGAGCAACAGAGCTGTCTCCTGGCTATGGGGAGAGGCCAGGGTCACTGAGCCCAACAGGAACACTGTTCCACTCGGGACCTAATACAATAAAATGGTCTCATAAAAATGGTCTTATTTCAAAATTATTACATAGATTCTCACCTCCCCCCCACCAAAAAAAATAACAAACCAACACAGGATGAGACTTTTCCTAAATCAAAAATGGATTTAAAGACACTAGAAGAGCTTGGGCTCTGGGATCAGAAAGATCTGATCTCGAATCCTAACTCCGCTACTTCACCCTATGTGAACATGGGCAGTTTAACTTCCTATTTCCAAGCCTGCACAACAGAGATAATAGTAAAAATGCATTGACACTTGGGAGGTGGCTGAACAGAGAACAATGTGCAGACTCTCACAACACATAGTAGGCTCTCAGAAGATGGGCATTACAAAGTCTTCTACAAGGGGATTTGTGTCATCACATGAGCTTGCTGGGTAGATTTGGCTCAGCTGCCTGACTGGGAAATACTGTCTCTTTCTCTCCCCAGACATGAGTACATGGCTTTGTTCCCAGGTTGCCCCTATCTACCCCACTGTGCCATCCATGGCGGCTTGTGTCCTGTCTCATTGGGCTGCAGAGGAAGCAGCTCAGATACTCTGATCACTAATCCTGGTTCCTGTGACCCACCTGCTCCACCAGGGGCTGCAGCTTCCAGAGCCAAGTTTCTCTCCTCCCCCTCTGTGGGAGAAGAGCTGCAGGTATTGATCTGTGCCAAGCCTTCCATCAGCCTTCACGGGAAGGAAAATTTCATTCCTAAGAGAAATCTATCAAAGACATTGTGAGTGTGAAATGCTTTTTGCATGCTCTTGAATCTTTTCATCTATCCACCTTTTCAACATCCATCTATCCACCTGTCCAGACATCGCCCATCATCTTCCATCCACTCATCCAGACATCATTTATCCATCCATTCCTTCCTACATTGAAGTACCCTATTATGAGTCTATACACAGTTGCTCCACTAAACACCCTCTCATCATCCATCCATTACCCATCATCATCCATACATACATACATCTGTACATCAACTATTCATCCATTTATCCATCATCATTCCATCCATTCCTTCCTTTTACACTGAAGCACACTATGATGAATCTACATTCACAGTCACTCTTATAAACACCTGTCATCATCCATCATCCCATTCATCATCTATCCATTCATCCATCCAGCCTTCTTTCCATCTGTCCATCCATCCATCCATCCATCCATCCATCCATCCATCCATCAACTATTCATTCACCCATCATCTACCCATCCATTCCTTCCTACATTAATGTGCTCTATGATGCATCTGTATACAACCTTTTATCATCCACCCATCCCTCTATCCACTCATCCATCCATCATCCATTAATCCATCTCTCTTTCTATCTATCTATGTATCTATCTATCTATCTGTCTGTCTGTCTATCTGTCTGTCTGTCTGTCTATCCATGTACTCATCTATCATTTACTCATTTATCAACTCTCCTTACATTTCTTCCTATACTGAAGTGCCCTGTAATAAATCTGTATACATGGTTGCTTCTTGTTATCCATCTTTTTAATCTGTTCACCCTCTCATCATTCATCTATCCATCTATTATCTAGCCATGCATTCGTCCATCCTCTATCCACCCATCCTTCCATCATCTATCCATCCATTCCTTCCTGCATTAATCTGCCACAGGTAGGATCCTATATAAGGTGACTATTTTTAGTCCAAGTATCTGAAATCTGAAATACTTCAAAATCTTCAAGATTTTGAGAACCATCAAGACATCACAAGTGGAACTTTCTGCACCTGACTTCATGCAACAAGTCCCAGTCAGAAGACAAGAACATACACACACACACAAAAGTATAGAATTAACTTCAAATTCTGTGAGCAAGGTATAAATGAACATTTACAAATTTCATGTTTAGACCCAAGTCTTGCCCCATAAGTCTTTATTATGTATATTCAAATATCCCCAACTCTAAAGAAAAATGATTTTCTGAATACTCCTGGTCTGGAGCAGATGAGACTTGGCTCAGCCTTGATCTTTGATGAGTCCAGGGGTCCCAACTGCCTGAGTCCTATTGGACCCCTTTTAGAAAAATGCTTTTGTTTTATTTTTTTTTTGCCAGTCCTAGGGCTTGAACTTAGGGCCTGAGCACTGTCCTTGGGCTTTTTCAAGGCCAGAACTCTACCACTTGAGCCACAGCACCACTTCCAGCTTCTTCTATGTATGTGGTACTGAGGAATCGAACCCGGGGCTTCGTGCATGGTAGGCAAGCACTCTACCACTAGGCCAAACTCCCGGCCTCATGTTTTTAAATGTGCAAAATGAAACAAATTAAAACCCCAGGGATGAAACCAATCCCATTGAAACACAGCTATTAAAGTGTTTTTAACATAATAATAAATGTTTTCTTTATGAACACAGAAGAGTGAGCAGAATCTATAAGTACTGTAGTCTCTCCGTGATGACAACTGTAAGTATCTAAGGTTTTGCAGTGTCCTGTGAAAATATTCCTTGGTATTATTACACCTGTATTGGGGATTGGATCCAGGGTTTTGCACAGGTATTATTGCTTTCCACTGGCGTCCGTTCATGCCACTAGACACCTTCATAATTAAAAGAAGTCCTCAACTCCGTTCAGAATTATTAGGAAATATATTTTCCTCATTGCCCATTGCCAAGAACCCCTTTTGTAGAGTTGTTGAACTCCAGGTTCTCCAACACCCAGCCCTCATTCCATTTTCTCCTCTTGCCCTGTCCTGGCTGGCAACTTTTGGATCCCTTACCTTCCCCTCCTGAAACTAGACAAATTTTGTTATCGTTCTTCTCTTGACTCTTTTGACTAAATTTGAGTGTGGTAGTATAAGCCTGTAACCCCAGCTACTTAGAAGGTGAAAGCAGGAAGACCACCCTGGGCAAAGTTAGTGAATATACAAACAAAAAGGCTGATGGAGAATAGTTTGGGTTCCAGGCTGATTGCCTGGCATGTGTGAATTCAATACTCAGTACCAATAACATAAAAAAGATAAAATAATCAAGTATAGATAAAAATGTGAGATGTCTTTCTTTCACCTTTCTATCTCCAGAGTCTCAGAGATGCCTTTCTGCTCAGATGCTTTGTAAATACTTGTTAAATGAATGAATGAGTGTTATCACACTAAGGATTTGGAGATCAGGAGTTAAGGGTTAGTGGGATTTCAGAGTTATTTTAATAGCCATACTGTCCTAGCATCCATTCATTCAGCCAGCATTTACCAAGAAAGATCCTACTGGATACAATATATTACAGAGGATTGCTGGCTTAGACAAAGACGTCCCTTGAGTTTGGAATATGGCGTACAAGTAATATTTCACACTCAAGAACTTATTTGGTTAATTAATCAAATACACATATAATGTGTGTTGGAAATATTCTGGAGAGCAGGATGCAGCTTCTCTTTAAACAATAATTTAAAAAACTATAGGGAGAGACATCTAATCTCCACCAACCAAAATGGTACATTAGATGCAATAGGCCAGATGGAGGTAAAAGGAGGAAATGACTCAGCCATGGAAATGGAAGAGACAGCATTTCAGAAAGGTAGAAATCTTGGAGAAAGTAGTATTTTGAGCTTAGTCAAGGAAGTTGGCAGGATATGAATACAACTGATTTTCAATTATTTTTTCAAGCCAGTAGAGAATGATTTCAAATGATATTTCTGTCATACTCCTTAATGTTTCCTTGTTAAAAGTCCAGCTGAATAGCCACTGAATAAACCTTCCTTATCTGCATTTACTCTCTCATCTTCAGTGTTGTTGGACTGCTAAAGCAATCCTGACCCCTTGCATAATTCTCAATTTATTTTTGTATGAGTGGTAGTGTGAAACTTTCCAACACTTCCTTAATCCTTGTAATAAGGAAAAGGTAAATAGATTTTTATTTGACTTGTGGAATTCTTGCAGTAACCAACTGAATCTCTAATAACAATGGAGAAACCCATTGTGCTGAAGAAGGAGAAAATAAAAGAATTTCCTGGCAAAATTTAACACCTATTGTTGAAAGCAGAAATATAAGAAAATCTTTAAAAACCGGAGACACCTAATTTAAGGTCAAGGAGATATTTTCCCCCAAATACGAGATATAGTGATGATGTGTCATTAGTTTGAAGCTCAAAAGAATCAGAAATAGTTTGTCTAAGAGCAGTGTTTCTTACCTTTTTTTTCTTTTTTCCTTCTTTTTTTTTTCTTTTTTTCTTTCTTTCTTTTTTTTTCCAGTCTTGGAGCTTGAATACTTGGCCTGGGCACTGTCTCTGAGCTTTTGCACTCAAGGCTAGCACGCTACCATTTTTGAGCCACAGCACCACTTCCAGTTTTCTGGTGGTTCATTGGAGATAAGAGGCTCATGGACTTTCCTGCACATGATGGCTCTAAGTGATAACCCTCAGATCTCAGCTTCTGAGTAGCTAGGATTATAGGCGTGAGCCACCCTCACCTGATGCAACCATCTTTAGTAAAGCCAAACACTGGTGGCTCATGCCTGTAATTTTAAGTACTCAGGAGGCTGGGCTCTGATAATTGAGGTTCAAAGCTAATCCAGGCAGGAAGATTTGTGAGGTTCTCATCTCCAAATTAACTGCCCAAAATGTCAGAAGTGGAGCTGTGGCTCAAAGTGGTAGAGCACTAGCCCTGAGCAAAAAAACTCCGAGATAATTCCCAGGCCCTGAGTCTAAGCTCTAGGACCAGCACACACACAAAACTACATTAAGTAAACTCTGCTTAAATGGAAACTGTCTAAAGTATTAAATATAAAGTTTACTCAATATAAATATTATGCAATATCATTATAAAAGGTTAATTGATTGACCAACATGGTATATGATTATAAACTCAGAACTTGGAGGAGGTTGAAGAAAGAGGATCATAAATTTCAATCTAGCCTAGGCTACATAGCAAGACTGACTCAAATAAATGAAGTGGAAAAATAAGTGAAATGGTCATAGGGGTGTGTGTGTGTGTGTGTGTGTGTGTGTGTGTGTGTCTAAGTAGGAGGAGAGAGGAAAGAGGATGACAGAGGAGTGACTCTGATTAAGATACTCTATATCATAAATGGGCACGTCAAAATAAGGCCCCTTGTCCAATCATTTGGTGCATAAGTGTGTATACAAAACTCAAAAGATGGGGCTGGGAGCATGGCCTAGTGCTTGCCTAGCACACACAAAGCTAGGTGTGTAGCTTCAATAGGTCGGTACCCACATACACAGAAAAAGCCACATGCACAGAGAAACCCAGAAGTGGTGCTGTGGCTCAAGTGGTAGAGCTCTAGCCTTGAGAAAGCCCAAGGACAGTGCCCAGGCCCTAAGTTCAAGCCCCAGGACTGGAAAGAAAAACAAAAACCTCAAAAGAATTATTTTAATGGAGCCTTAATTCACTGAGCACTAACAATGTGAGTCACTTATGATTTCTTCCAAGTGAGACCTAGGTGACAGAACAAAACCACAGCCTGTCCTGGCTGGGATGCTCCTATTTGGCGTGCTCTTAGTTGACTCTTCTCAGGGTGCAGCTCCCTGCGTTCTTCTATGCTGAGATCCCTTCAAAGGCCTGTTGAAGACATCTGGCTCCCAGCCAAGTTAATGGACTCCACGCCCCCAGCAATGACAGAATGACAGAAATGTCACCTAAACAATCTCCCATCTATTAAGCTAGCATGGCTTTAAAAGGCTAAAGAAATAACAATACTGGGAGGATTTTAAGGAAGTAAGAACATTTGTATCCGCAGTGGCTCTTTGTAGTAGCTTTCTTCTATCTCTCTTGAGAAAAGTAGACAATTTGTAATGAGAGCTACAGACCTATTTGGTCCAGGAATTCTATTTTGGCCAATATACTACTTAGAGAATCATTAAAAAATAATATTAATGCATACCCATATAGATACCAGTAGCCTCTGCAGCGTGAGATGGTATGAAACTGGAAGCAAAGGAGACATACAGGGGTGGAGGAAAAGGCTAAGCAAATAATGGCATGGCATGCAATACTTTATGGTTATTAAAAAATTACAGTCTTGGGCCAAGTGCTTGTGTCTCATTCCTAAGTATTCAGGAGGCTGACATCTGAGAATCACAGTTCAAAGCTAACCTCAGATATGGGAGACATTTATTTCCAATTCACCACCAAAATCTAAAGGACAGCACCCAAGGCCTGAGTTCAAGCCTCAAGAATGCCCACCCCTTCCCCTAAAATGGCAATCTTGTTTCATGGAGCTTGAACTGCTTAAGTATCCACAGAAGGAAAAAGCATTTCTAAGTTTACACATCACGTGAAAACCATAAAATAACCTGAAAAGCATTAAGATTCCCCAAGGGTCCATGGGGCATTTCTTGTGGTTCCTCATGCTGATTATTTACCTCTTCGTTCTTTTCACCATCTTTTCTCTTTTCTCCTCTCTCTCTCTCTCTCTCTCTCTCTCTCTCTCTCTCTCTCTCTCTCTCTCTCTCTCTCTCTCTCTCTCTCCCTCTCCCTCTCCCTCTCCCTCTCCCTCTCCCTCTCCCTCTCCCTCTCCCTCTCCCTCTCCTTCTCCCTCTCCCTCTCCCTCTCTCTCTCTCTTGTCCTGGGGCTTGAACTCAGGGCCTGGGCACTGTTCCTGAGCTTCTTATGCTCAAAGCTAGCACTCTACCACTTGAGCCATAGCACCACTTCTCACTTTTTCTGTTCATATGGTACTGAGGAATAAACCCAGGGCTCCATGCATGCTAGACAAGCACTCTACCACTAAGCCACATTCCCAGCCCCCTTTTCACCACATCTTTAAATTGTCCAACGAACTGTCAGCTCTAAAGACATGACACCACTTTTGGTTTTTGTTTTTTCATCTTATGATTAGCCACCCCCTTCCCTCCCCCAACCCTAGGCCTCAGGCTTTGTTCTTAGCAGGCTATAAAAAAGCAACCTGGTCTGCTTCTACTTTTGCTAGTTTGGTTCCTGGTACAACTTGGGTAGAGCAATTCATTTCTGCCCCTGGTCCTAACAATCTTACCTGAGCCTTCTGCTTTGGACAGACATGAATGACCTACAGCCTCCAAACTCCCAATTCAAGGGTCCAAGGAGACTTTCCCACAACATTCTTCCTCCTGATTTATTTCTCTCTTCCTCCTTCTCTTTAGTCTATTACCCTCTTTAATATATTACCAAACTCCCTCCATAGCAACTATCTTTCCACCATGATCTGGGACTTTCCAGGTTAGATATGGCTGTTTCTCGCTCTCTCAGTCTCCTTGTTGGGTTCCTGGAGGTGGTGCTATTAGGGGGTGGAGCCTTAAAGGGGTGGAGCCTCGTGGGAAGACTTTAGGTCATTGAGGGCAGGTGATGGGACTCCTGGCTGCTCCTCCCTTGAGATGCAATCATGGCAGTTCCTGCACATGCACTTGCTGTTGCTATGAGAGGACTCAGCCAGGGAGGCCCTCCCTGCAAAGCATGAATATATCATCTGGATTTTGAACCACTAAAATCAGGAATCTGTGTCAGGCATTTCATCATAGTGATGTGAGCTGACTAATATGCCATTGTTTCTCCAGCAATAATGATGACCATTTCTTTTCTGTATTCTGGAGGAAGGCAGGGGGGACACTGGAAGCCAGAGTGAGGGGATACCTTCCAGGCCTTTGGAAAGAAACTAAGGGACTAAAAGTGCTATAATATGTATTTATTGAGTGTGAATTTACCTTCTAATTTTTTTAGAAACATTTCACCTCAAATTATAATATGCACAGCTCAGTGTGATCTCAGCCTACAAAGGCTATTTATTTTCCCCAGTGTCCATGACTGAGAATCCTTTCCACGTCTCATTTGAGACCCATGTGTTACAATACAGCAGCGGTGACATTGTCATCACGGAACTTAGACGTACTACCACAGCTTCTGAGATAGCAAACACAGTGGTTGCCTATGTCATGTCTATTTCTCCTTTCTTCCTTCCTAAAAGATCTCCACCCCCCAACCCTGCAGTTCTCCTTATGACAACTAGAAGAAACCTTTGTACTTATTACTGCCACTTGGTTATTTTTACATACTGGCCCATTGTTGCCATTCCCATGTGGCTAATAGTGTATTCTATTTGAACTGGGTATGATGATGTGTGCCTTACTCCCCACACTAGAAAGGCTGAGAAAGGAGGATCCAGAGTTCAAGGCCATCCTGGGCTATAGAAATCCTGTCTTTAACTAAATGTAAAGACCTCCAGGATAAGGAAACAAAAGCCATATAATGAGTGATTGTTGTCCTTAATGTACTATGTTATCTCATCTCTTTTGCCATCCCTTGGTTATCTCATATTGTTACAGTATTTCACCTTGTTATCTGATATATTTTATATGTGCTTAATTGGTTATTTGAAACTGGATAAGGAAGGGGGAAATCAAGATGAGCGGGGCGAGGAGGGGGGGAGGTCATGAGAAAGGGTATCAATGTTTGAGAAGTTATGCACCTTCTACCTGATGAATATAATGTAACCCTTCTATTAATCACAATAAAATATTAAACAAAGAAAAGAAAAGAAAGAAATCTTGTCTTCAAAAACAAATAATAAATGAATAAAACTGTTTGAAGCCTTAGAATGTGCCAATAATTCTGTTTTGAATGGTTATGTCTCTGCACCTTGGGGTCTTTAAACTGCTGATATGTATTTTTCAGGCTGCCTTTTTATTTTGATCTTTGGTTTCATGTTTCTTTGGGATCCTTCACAACTCTGTAGGTCAAGGCTGAAATCCAGGCTCTGGTCTAGATGCCCTTAAGGAATCAGGGAGGAGTGAGCAGGGTAAAGAACCCTGCATGGGTGAGAAGTGAAGTTCACTGAGATCTTGTGTGCAGCTCTAACTTACATAACAGCGTGTTCCAGGACATCTCCACCTCCGGGATCCTATCCTGAATCTCTGCATGTGTAGCCATATAAATAACCTGTATTTTGGCAGTTCTGGGTTGGAATTCAGGGATTTCTGTTTTCTAAGTCAGCGTTCTACCATTTGAGCTACACTCCGAACCATATACATGAACTTATAAGTTCCATTTTTGTTTTGTTGGACAATCCTGATTAATACAACTGATATTCCATCAGGCAACACCTTTCCTCTTGTTTAGTCTTCAGACTCTACAAAAGAAGTAGCAGAGAGGGGACAGTCTCCTCACAGAGACTGAAGGGTGTGCAGGACTGAATGCTCAAGGGTTATGGAGAAAGCCCCACTTGTTTTTTATTCACTACCATCTTCTTCCTGACCTGGATATTTTTCTGCTTTATGTTACAAATAGACAAGTGGTTCTTATTCTAGGGCATCTTAAGAAGCAGGAAAAGAACTCCTTATTTTTGACATTAAAGGAGGAGGAATAGGAAGAGAAAGAGGAGGAGGAGGAGAAGGAGGAGGAGGAGGAGGAGGAGGAGGAGGAGGAGGAGGAGGAGGAGGAGGAGGAGGAGGAGGAGGAGAGGAGGGAAAGAGTGCAATTTTTAAAATTAGTTCCTTTAATCCATGTTTCTTGCCCCAAGTTAGATCTAAGGGTGGACAGGCACTGGGAAGCTGGTAGGTCACTGACTTATTGGAAACTGATTTCATTGCTAAAGACGGACTCTCCGCATAAGAGGCAGCTTTCCATGAGATAATTCAGCTTTCAGCCTTTCACCTGCGTGAGTCCACGCCCTAGGAGAGGCCCTGGCAATTTTGTTAAATGGTTCTGCAGTTTCGTAAGTGGCATGGGGACAACTGCTCCCACCACGTTTGGTCAGGATGCTTGTCTCTTCCCATCCTGCCTTTCTTTTCGTCATCTCTCGTCTTGTGGGGCTCCTCTTTGGGGATCTGACTGAAAAAGAAATTGAGTTTAAGGTTGGTGGGTGATGTGTATGTTTACCTCTGTTATTTCCAGGTGATCGGCTATGAACAGTCACCCCAGTGTGGGAGACTCAGGCTTCCTCCTTCACCTGCTCAGCTGCCTTCCTGGCATGAAGATGCAGTGTGGAATGCCCAAGGCAGGGCTCCTGAACAGAAGATCCGTGAGGGCAGCGCCAGAAATAAGCAGGCAGGGTGAGGAGAAGGCGCACACAGAGCCGTCGGGCAGGCTTCAGATCACACAAAACCCTCAGCAGAGGACTTCGTTTTCATGAACACTTTGTCAAAAGGGAAAGTCTCTTCCTGTTTGAAATACTGTGTGCAATCACAGGAGAGTGTTATAAACGCACCATATTTCTTCTTTATGGAAACTGCGTGAGAGAATTTATCAAATTTCCTGTGTTTGGGGCACAAATCTCTAGCAGTACTTCCATCAGAAAGCACATCTGTTCACGGAGCTGTGTGTTTTATGCACCCAAAGAATCCTATCAAGCCATGGTGAATTTAACAACTCCTTCATCCTGAAGTTCCACAGCTCCAAATAAAACAGGCCACAGAACTGTAGAAACACAACAGAATAACCCGAAGAAACAAGTAGCTTGAGTGACAAAGCTGCGCATCTTCATTTTCAAGTCAATGGATTGTATTTCATCCAAGAAATATAGTCTGTGCAGCCCTAGGCTGCAATTTAAAATACATGAGAATTGTTTGTGAATGTGGATTAATGTGGCATTTTTCTTTCCTCTTTCTGTCATTTCATCTCTGGCAGCACCGGGGCTTGAACTCAAGGCCGCACCCCTACTAGGCAAGGACTCCTGTATGTGAACCTCACACCTGCACCTAGCCCTTTTGCTTTTAGTGGTTTGTTTTTGTTTGTTTGTTTGTTTTCCCTAAGAGAGTCTTGAGCTTTTCCCAGATGGCTTTCACCCATGAGCCTCTACTTTCACCTCTTAGGAGTGTAAGTATGCATCACCATACTTGGTTTGATACTGCAGTTCCTATTTTTCTTATTCTTTCTTATTCTTATTCTTTGGGCTCACAGAACCAAACCTGTATCTACTACTGCTTGGATCTTATATCTTGAGTCAATATAGAAAAACTAAAAACACATTTTTTCAATCACAAAGCAAAACAAAGGAGCCAGGCACTTGTGGGTCACACCTATAATCCTAGCTATTCAGGAAGCTGATATATGAGGACTGCAGTTTGAAGGCAGGAAAGTGTGTGACACTCTTATCACCAACATACCACCAAAAAGCCAGGATTAGAGCTGTGGTTCAAGTCAGAGAGTTGAGCACAGAAACTCAGAGATGGCCCCCAGGCCCTGAGTTCAAAGCTCCAGGACTGGAACCAAATGAATAAAGAAGAGAAAGAGGAGCAGGAGTATGGTGTGGGGGAAGGAAAGAAGAGGGGAGGAGTAGGAGAGGAGGAAAAGAAGAAAGAAAAATCAAAGTTAAAATACATTTATATGCAGAGGAACCTGGAAGATTCTTCATTTAAAGTAGAAGTAAGATGTGTCTGAATTAATTGTTCTTCCTATCAGCTCACTGTATTCGTTCTTTTTTTTTTTTTTTTGCCAGTCCTGGGCTTGAGCTCAGGGCCTGAGCACTGTCATTGGACTTTCTCAAGGCTAGAGCTCTACCACTGGAGACTCAGCACCACTTCTGGCTTTTGTTTTTTCTATATATGTGGTACGGAGGAATCGAACCCAGGTGTTCGTGCATGTTAAGCAAGCACTCTACCACTAGGCTAAAACTCCCGGCCCCCTGTATTCGTTCTTATTACCTACCTAGGCCCTGTGAGTATCCGAGTTTGTGATCTCCACATCAAAAATTAAGAGCTACATTCCTATTCAAGACAGAGACAAGGGATGAGCAAGCTGCTAAATAGATAATGAAACATCAGACAAAATTAGTGTTGGTACTTAACTATTTAATGAGACAGTCATGAAAAACCATCTATGTTCACCTGAATCATGCGATACTCCTTCTAGAGACATAAATATATATTCATCCCCTAATACTGCAATGGTAAGCCAGGGCTGTGCTGTTCTCACTCCAGGGTTTTTATGGTGACAAACAAATTGAAGTCATTCAAGCAATTCAGAAACAGGATGTGTCAACATTCTATGATTTCCTCCTCTTTTTTTTTTCATGACTATGTCCCTGACACTAACATGAGAACAATTTTAAGCTACTCTTCCTTTACCTAAAGCAGTCAAATGAGTTTTCCCAGGAAAACAGCCTCAATTCCCAATCATATTTCCTAAGTGTATGTGATATTTAACTAAATTACAAACAGTGGCAAAGGACAAGGGCACAGGCACATGTGAAACCAAACAGCACAGACTGGACAGGTAGGTCTATCACCAGACAGGTGGAAGCAAAGTGTTAGAGGGTAGCCCAGGTGTGCCCTCTACAGGTCAGAAAGGGTCTGGCGGGGTGTCGCTGAGCAGACTGCGGGCTTATGAGAGAAACCCTGGCTGATTAAGTAGAGCAGTGAGGACAAGACCAGGTGCAAAAACTTCTGCTAAGAGACGAAACATCTGATTCTAATTTAGCTTTTCCTAAGGATGTTATTTTGAAGAACTTTTCCTCCTCTGCTCCTCCTGCCTGCCACACCCATCCTTTCCCCCAAAGCAGAGTGCATAGGTACAATAGGAAGACAGCTTTACAAGTCCCAGGACCATGCCTGCCTGTTCCTATACTCCTGTGTACCCCTGACCGTCTACTTAAATATTTTATGTCTGTTCTCTTCCTTCATGTTAAGGCTGTCTCTATACTTTTTTTTTTGCCAGTCCTGGGCTTGAGCTCAGGGCCTGAGCACTGTCCTTGGACTTTCTCAAGGCTAGAGCTCTACTACTTGAGCCTCAGCACCACTTCCGGCTTTTTTCTATGTATGTAGTACCGAGGAATTGAACCCGGGTCTTCATGCATGCTAGGCAAGCACTTTATCCACTAGGCCAAACTCCCGGCCCCTGTCTCTATGCTTTCTAAGCCAACCATTCCTGGGAATGCTCTTCTGCCCCACAGTCTCCTGTGGCAGCAACAAGATGCCAACAGGTGCATGAAGAGTTGTCTAATCATCAGGAAATACAAATGCAGATCACAATAAGGTATCATCCCGGATCTGCTAGGGTGAAAAACACGAGATATGTATTGGTGAGGGTATCTCCCATTCTTGGTGGGAATGCTAACTGGAAAAGCCATTGTGAAAACCAGTATGGTGGCTTTCTCAAAAAATTAAAAATAGAACTACCATATGCTAATGAGGAGCTTTTCCTCTTGTATGCCAACAATGCACAAACAGAAGACGAAATAGCCCCCAAAGAATAAAATATTTAGAAGTTATCTAACCAAAGATGTAAAGGAATTATTTAATGAAAACTGTAAAAGCCTAATGAAAGAAATTAAAGAGGATACCAGAAAATGAAAAGACATCCCATGCTCATGGGTAGGGGAAACCAATATAGTGAAAATGGCCATACTGCCAAAATTGATATACAAGTTCAATGCAATCCCCATCAAAATCCCAAAGACATGCTTTACTAAAATAGAAGATATAATCCAAAGGTTCATTTGGAAGAAGAAAAGACCTAGAATAGCCAAAACAATTCTAGGCAAAAAGAGCAATGCAGGTGGTATTACAATACCAGACTTCATACTCTACTATGGAGCCATAATAACAAAAACAGCATGGTATTGGCACAAAAATAGACCAGAAGATCAATGGAACAGAATAGAAGATCCAGAAATAGAACCATATACCTATAGGCAACTTGTATTTGACAAAGGAGCTAAAGATATACAGTGGAATAAACATAGTCTATTCTATTATTGGTGCTGGCGAAACTGGAAGCCACATGCAGAAAAGTAAAAATTGACCCTAGCCTTTCACCATGCACAAGCATTAACTCAAAATAGGTCAAAGACCTCAGTGTCAGACCGGAAACTGTGAAAGTGCTACATGATAGAGTAGGAGAGACACTGGAACTCATAGGCACAGGCAAAAACTTCCTGAACAGAATCCCAGGGTCACAAGAGATTGGAGAGAGACTTGACAAATGGGACTACCTAAAAATAAAAAGGGTTTGCACAGATAAAAGTATAGGTACTAAAGTAAAAAGACAGCCAACCAATTGGGAAAAGATATTTACCAATAATACATCAGACAAATGCTTAATATCCAGTATCTACCAAGAACTCAAGAAACTAATTCCCCCAAACCCAACAAACGATTCACTAAATGGGAAAGGGAACTAAAGAGAGATTTATCAAAAGAAGAGATTAAAATGGCAGAGAAGTATATGAGAAAATGATTATCATCCATTGTAATAAAGGAAATGCAAATAAAAACAACCCTAAGATACCACCTTACCCCAACAAGAATGGCCAAGATTTTGAACTCAGACAATGACAGATGCTGGCAGGGTTGTGGAGAAAAAGGAACCCTACTGCACTGCTGGTGGAATTGTAAACTAGTTCAGCCACTCTGGAAAGCAGTGTGGAGGTTTCTTAAAGAACTGAAAATTGAACTTCCCTACAATCCCACCATACCACTCCTGGGCATCTATCCTGAACATCATAACCCAGGATATGATAAAGACCCCTGTTCAGCCATGTTCATCTCTGCACTATTCACAATAGCCAAGTGATGAAAATAATCTAGATGCCCTACTGCAGGTGAATTGATACAAAAAATGTGATATATATATATATATACATACATACATACATACATACATACATACATACAATGGAATTCTACATAGCCAACAGACAAGATAAAATGATGGCATTTGCAGGAAAGTGGATGAATCTAGAGCAAATCATGTTGAGTAAGACAAGACCAAAGGAACAAAAGATGCATGGTATCCTTAATACGTGGCTATTAGATCCAAACTGTACAAGAGCAAGGACTCAATATTTGTATACCCAATGCTATGGACATGGTATTGGAAATACAAACACAACTACATAGACATAAAAATTTATGACTCTATATACATAATGTTTTATTACATAGATTAATATGTGTCTAGGACATACAAACCCTCAGCCTAATTTTAATTATGTTCTAAAATCTAAGTGTCAGTGATTGCATATAGAGATTCCCTTCTTGAATACCTGTTTGTTAAATACATCATTTGAAATATGATGTAAAAATCAATGTTAATACATTCTTTAATAAAAAAATATTTCTAGTAAAAAAAATTAAAAATTAAAAATGCTAATGAGGAGCTTTTCCTCTTCTTCTTGGCCATTTTCTGCTTTTGTTTTTGTTTTTTTTCTGGAGGAATGTCTATTCAGGCACTTTTGTTTTTTTGTTTTTGTTTTTGTTTTTTGCCAGTCCTGGGCTTGAGTTCAGGGCATGAACACTGTCCTTGGACTTTCTCAAGGCTAGAGCTCTACCACTTGAGCCTTAGCACCACTTCTGGCTTTTTTCTATGTATGTGGTACTGAGGAATCGAATCTGGGTCTTTTGCATGCTAGGCAAGCACTCTACCACTAGGTCAAACTCCCGGCCCCAAGCACTGTATTTTAAAATCAGATTGTTTCCTTACTATTGAGCTGTGTGGATTCCTTATGTTTTGAATCATACCTCCTAATCAGAAATGTAGTTTGCAAATATTTTCCCATTGTATCCATAAGCTACCTTTTGCTTTTGTCAATTCTAACAGATTTCAAAGGGGATACCACAGGGAAAAGATCTGATGTGCATGAGACATTGTCTAAAGATCAAAATATCTGTTGGGCTTTAGTAGAGAGACTGGGACTCCTGCCCAATACCAGGGGTCCACCCCATATCAGAGCCCATTCTGTGGGATGCAGTCACTAGTGTGGAGAAAACTCTTACCCTGCCCACGTGGTTGAAGGCCAAGAATGTGTCAAAGCAGGTAGCTCTTGTCCTGTTTGGAAGAAGATGAGGATCTGCATCTTCTGATGGTCTTGCGGCATTGTGCCATGGTGGATGGGCAAAGAAAGGGCAGGAGAGCCGGACATATCAAACTGCAGCCTCAGCTCTGGAACTAATCCATTCATGAGAGTGGAACCCTCCTGTCTCAACTGCCTCTCTCCAAGGACTGGGCTCTTAACACTGGTCTATCAGGGTTGGTTTCACACACATGCTTTTGGAAGGATGCATTCAAACCACAGCACAAATATCAAAGTCCACAAACTGTTGGCAGCTGCAAAACTACAAAAGGGGTGTGAGACTCAAATCTCTCTCAGAGACTCCAAGAGATACAAGCCCTGCTGACAGCTTACCAGTGGACAACTGGGCCCCACAATTGTGAATGAAGAAAGTCCCTTGCTTCAAGACACTGGATTTGTGGGATTTTTTGCTTTGCAGCCACAGGAAACTCATTCCCCGCCCCTCCCTACTTACTTCTGCACTTTCTCATCTGCCCTCTGACTCGGAGGAACATCATTCCTGAGGCCTTTCTGGTTACCACAATCACCAGGAGCCAAGCCAAGAGTCAGAGGAAGGAGGTCTTTATACCCTGGGCTTCTGTTCTCAAAAGCCCCTGGGCTGGCTTTGTCCTTTGACAAAGTTTTCCACAGCTCTTTTCCTGTTACCTGGTCTGATCATTGCTCCATCTTCAAGTCTCTTTGGGCCAATAGTTGCTAACAGCTCTAGTGCCGCTTGCCCTGGGTTCTTGCTCGGTCCCTTGAGGTTCCAACCTGTCTGCTACTCTACCATTTTTTAGCATCATGTTTAATGACCACACATGAATGTGTTGGGTGATGTGCTATCATAATGTATTTACAGTAATTAACTTCACTTAAACAATGTTCTTTAGAGAGGAGGTGATACAGAGGTTGGAATTCAGGACCCTGTCAATCAGGAGGTCTGCCACTTAAACTACATTCTGCAGCCTCTTTGCATTACTTGCTTACGGGATATGTGATGCCCAGAACCAGCCTGGATCACAATCCTTACACGACCTCTCATGAGATGAGATAGCACAGTTGATTTAAGATGAAGTCCCAGGCCGAGAGTTTGGCCTAGTGGTTAAAGTGCTTGCCTAGCATGCATGAAGACCCGGGTTCGATTCCTCGGTACCACATACATAGAAAAAAGCCGGAAGTGGTGCTGAGGCTCAAGTGGTAGAGCTCTAGCCTTGAGA
The DNA here is from genome assembly GCF_031878675.1 of Megascapheus bottae. Lineage (NCBI taxonomy): Eukaryota > Metazoa > Chordata > Mammalia > Rodentia > Geomyidae > Megascapheus > Megascapheus bottae. The sequence goes on along the minus strand of NC_143528.1, from coordinate 21,114,796 downwards.
AAGTCCAAGGACAGTGCTCAGGCCCTGAACTCAAGCCCAGGACTGGCAAAAAAAAAAAAAAAAGATTAAGTCCCATTTTGCCTAGGCTTGCCTCAAAACTAAAATTCTTCCAGGAAGCTGAGATTATAGTCATGCCCCACTGTGCCCCGTTTAAACCAACCTTTTATTGCTATTCATATAAGTGGCCCCAGTTTTGTCCCTTTATCTTTACAGTCCAATCACCTGAAATAATCATGACTAAGATAAATATACATTTACTTATACAAAGAATCTATTGACAAGTCACAATATTTGTTAATATAAATTGGTAATTATATAATATTGGTTAATAGCTTCTTAATGATTATTCTAGCGCTTTTGACACACAATCTGCCCTTGTTCTCTGGCAATCTTTTTTTTTCTCATTGGAATATAGTGATTGATTTATTTTTTTTATTGTATTTAGTAAAAGGGTTACATGATATTTGCCAGATAGAAGGTGCATTAATTCACATACATTGATACCCTTTCACATGTCTTGGTACCCATTTCCCTCCCTTCTCTGGCAATCTTATGGGAACTTACCCTCCTATCAGGATCAGATATCTATTTCCTAGCACCATATCCATGACTTGCTGGGTAAATAAGAAAACCTAAAGATCTAGTGGCCTCAGGTTTTTGTCCCTAAATGCAAAGCTGTTTGTTGTGAATGTGAGGAGACAAGAAATCTCCTTTCTGAGCAGTGATTAGATCCCGCTAGAGTGGAAAGGCATCTTAGATGGGAGAAAAATAGGTGCCACCCTACTCCAGGGTTATCAAGACCTTGTCTGAAACTTCTTGTAATGAATGGCTTAGGTCAATGATGGGGTGATTCCAATTAAGGAATTTTAGTAGCAAGGAGAAGGCAGCTGCTGGCTTGAGTAAGTGAATGGCCATTATTGTCCGAGATTAAGGCAGCAAACCCTTCACATAGAGAGCTCATTGTTCGAAAGAGCTTGATTAAGAACGTGGCTGGAAAGGGACATCAGTGTATACGGGAAGATTGTTCTAACTATGGAGTTTGTGATTCATTTCATGACATCGACCTTATCTTGGGTGAGTTATGATGTTTGCTGGGTTTCAGCCACAAGCTCTCTCAATGAGCAGACCTCATCATGATAAAGTAATCAGGTCCAGTTCATCATCACCATCTAGCCAGACAGACCAAGAAAGCGTAATAAATGGACAATGCTTCGATTTAATCTCATTAGGAGACTTCATGATGGAACTGTGGAATTGTGGTGAACTAATTCCATAACCTATTCCTCAATCTCAGAATCATTCTCTGCCATTGTGCTTAAAATTTAAATAGTTCTGTTGCATACTGCACTCCAAATACTTCTGAACTACGGAATGCTGGGTGAGTACAGAAATAGTTGTTATTAAGGCAAAGAAGGTTTGTCTTTACATTACTACAACATGTGGGAGGGCTGTCTAAAGTCCCAATGAGATAATTTGTCTTAAATCTAAATCCTACAGACAAGAAAATTGGTGATATATTGAAGACCTAAAAGAATAAAAATGCGGGAAAGTGAAGATGTTGAAAATAAAACCTACAACCCTGTTGGACTGGTCTCGCCCTGGGATGTGGATGGACTTTGAATTCATCATGCCCCTCGCCCCACCCTTTCCACGGACAACCTTCCACTCTTCAGTACTCAAGTCCTGTAATCCTCCTAGCCTGACCTGCCTCCCTCTCTCCCTTCTTATCCACCTCCTTCCCTTCTCTCTTCTCTTCTAAGTGCAAATAAAGCATTCATCAAGGGCCTGCCTAGCTCCAGGCACTCATCTGGGGGCAGGGTACTGGATCTAGGTAAACGTTTGTAGGTTGGCCCCTCCGGCTCCTTCTCAAATACAGCATCCAAGAGCCATTCTGTTTGGGGATCCAGACAGCCAGTGTCTGGTTGCCAGCCCAGGCTTCTCCTGAGTGGCTTCCTGCTCACTTTATGCCACCAATCAGATTCTGAAAGGAGTCTAGAGCCACTAACCAGGATGATGCGTGGGGGAGAACTCTATTCTTATGTGGTAGGGATGGGCGCGTTTCAGTATGAGGGACGGCAAAAGACAGAGGGGACTTTTTAAGCTTTATTCATTCATACAATTTACTTCATTGTCATTATGGAGGTGATGTAGGGAGAGATTACAATTACATGAGTTGGGTAATGAGTATATTTCCTTTCAAGCAGTGTCTTCTGGTCCGACCTCCCATCTCTACCCATGCATGGTGGTTCACTTCCATCGGTGTCCAGTGAGCTCCACTGATGCACCTGGTTTTGTTTTTGTTTTTTTACTATTGTCACCCTTTCCCCCTTGAGTTCTGTACCCTTCCCAAGTCTACTAAAATTGTTCACTTGAAACACACATCGACTATGTTCACATCATACATACAGTAAAGACAGAATCATCAAAAACTAAAAGCAGCAAGAGAGAAAGAAAGAGAGGAAAAAAGAAAGGAGGGAGGGAGGGAGGGAAAGGAAGGCAGACAGATAGAAACGAAAGAAGGCAGGCAGGAAGGAAAGAAGGAAGAAAGGAAAAAGAAAGAAGGTAGACAAAAAGGAAGGAAGAATGGAAGGAAGGAAGAAAGGAAGAGAGGGAGGAAGGGAGGGAGAAATGGAAGGAGGGAAAGAAGAAAGGAGGGAGAGAGGAAATGAGAAAGAAAGTAGATTGAAAAAGAAAACTGAGCTCGGGCCGGGAGTTTGGCCTAGTGGTTAAAGTGCTTGCCTAGCATGCACGAAGACCCAGGTTCGATTCCTCGGTACCACATATATAGAAAAAAGCCAGAAGTGGTGCTGAGGCTCAAGTGGTAGAGCTCTAGCCTTGAGAAAGTCCAAGGACAGTGCTCAAGCCCTGAGCTCAAGCCCAGGACTGGCAAAAAAAAAAAAGAAAAGAAAACTGAGCTCATAATAGATGAGCTATTATTATATGAAGAAGTCATCACAGAAGATACCCTAGGGCAAAGAGGGCTCAGTCAGACTAGAATGAATCTTTCCTACCATGTTGAATTCAACCATCTAAAACTCCAAGAGAAGCCCCTAAAGGATTTTCAAGTATCTCACAGCCCACCCTAATCTTTATCGTGAATCTGAAAGAAAACCTGAGTTATTTTCTTTTGGCATCCTGAAAATAGTTATAGAACTACTTGTCTGGGACTTCAATTGTGACCCATTTTTTTTCCTGAAGCAGTATAAATACAGGCAACGGGTTAGATATTAAATGCTTCTTCCTATTTCCTCCCACCCCATTTCTTTTCTCATTTTGTACAATCATTTTCAGAAAGGGCCAGCCAATAATATTTCTTAATCTGCCATTCCTAGTGTGGATGGATATACAGTGAGGCCTTTCGCAACTTTTAGGGCAAACTGCTTGGCTGAACTGTGGGGGTAATCAGCAGATTTATTTGAGGAAATGCATTTATGGCACTAAATAGTTGTTCTGAATGGGCCACTGTCTAGCCTTTTGCTGTTGCTGTAACTGTCCCTCAGGAGTGTGGATATCCACAGTGAGTCCATCGTGCTTCCTGGACATGGTGTCAAGACTGTATTTGTGCTGTTTCTGGTTGGTGCACATGCATGTGCACATAATGTCAGCAGTGTCTCTTGAATGCTTATGCACAACTCATTGTAAGATTCAGAGCAGTCAAAGGCAGAAAGAAGGTTCAAATAGCAGAGGTTTATTGAATTATCTGTGGAGGCTAGTGGCTAAGATGTGAAATGCAGCCCAAAATTATGGATAGGAGGAGAAACCCTAACAATATTCTCTAGCTTTTTCAAGGAATATCACCTCTCTTCTGGGTTCAGGATTCCTTGTCCACTGGAGTTCAATGAAGAAAAACCCCACTGAGTGGACAGCTTCCAGAGAAGCATCCAGACAGCTGATAAGCCCCAGTGGAGCCACTCCAGACAGCTTAGGGACCATGCCACCATCTCAATGTGGTTTCCATGGTTCCAGAATTCACTCTGCAAATAAACTTTGGGACATGGATGCTTTGAAATTTCTTAGGCTATCTGTGCCAAACCCCCAAATAACTTTTCCATATGCTTTGGGTTTTGTTTCCCAATCTCTAAAGCTTGTAAGACAGGAAGGAGAACAGATTTTTAAAGAACATACCCATTTTTATTTATTTGAAAAAACTGCTTGTACATCTCTAGTCACTGTGTACACATAGAAATATGCCAGTGTAGCAAATATCAATGTAGTTAAGTGCCTCCAAAATCTGATGCTTGCATACACTGAATGAAAAGGGAAGACTATCATTTTAAAAACTGAATTATTGTTGGGTGCCAGTGGCTCACACCTATCATTCTAGCTATTCAGAAGACTGAGATCAGAGGATGAAATTTTGAAGCCAGCCTGATCAGAATAGCACAATGAGACACCATTTCCAAAATAACCTCAGAAATCGAAGGCATGGCTCAAGTGGTAGAGTACCAGCCTGTGAGCAAGAATTTGAGGCCCTGAGTTCAAGCCTCAGTACCAGCATACACAAAAAATGAAGTTAATAGATATTTGTACACATGAGGAAAAGAAGCATAGTCAAAGTAGATGACATACGGACTGAAAAAACGCTTATGAGCCTTTCAGTCATGGAAAATGAAGCTGTGCACCGTCTTGGATAGGGTCAAGCCGAGGAGGACAGAGTTTACGAGAACCTAAGCTGATCAATTTAATTAAGCAATGGAAATTTAGGCATTATCCTTTGGAGTTTCTAGAGTTTTTCCTCTAGAAACACTGGAGCCTCTAGACTTTGGAGCCTAGAAAATAGGCTTCAAAAAAGAGTCGACATGGAAGAGAAGGTTCTAGAGGAAAAGGTCAGGAGGAGCCTGGCACCCCGGGCCTTGAGGCTGTGCTGTCTCCTCTCAGTTGCAAGCTGATGCCTGTTCTGAGCAACACGGTGGCCTTCATCCCATGCCTCGACTTCCACAAAATCCCTGGGTATTTGGTGCTTTGGGGAAATGAAGCTAGAAGGCTAGGTTTGCGCGGGGTGAGCATGGGACTCATTGGGGCAGCAGTTCTAGGAGCAGCCTGAGGAACTGGGAGGATGGCAGGGCTGCAGAGACCCAGGGCAAGAGATGACTATGAAAATCCCAAATCTGTGGCAGTCGTCAGAGATCTTGGTGAGACCACAAGCGTTCCTTTTTTTTTTTTTCCAGTCTTTGGGCTTGAACTCAGGGCCTGGGCACTGTCCTTGAACACTGTTTGCTTAAGGTTAGCATTCTGCCACTTGAGCCACAGCATCACATCTGGCTTTTTCTGTGTATGTGGTTCCGGAGAATCAAACCTAGGGCTTTGTGCATGTTAGGTGAGCCCACTACCACTAGACCATGCTCCTGGCCCAGGGACCACAAGCTTTCTACACTTAGAACATTACAAGGCTATATCTTGTCTCAGGTAAGACCGTTTGGATGTTATAGAAAGATACTGACTACAAAGGCTAGAAGGCTTCAAGTGCATCCAGGCAGCTAACATGATTGCATATAATTTATGAGTACATATTATAAAAGAGAGCCAGCTGTGGTAGTTCATACCTATAATATGAGCCCTTGGGAGGCTAAAGAAGGAGGAACATATGTTTGGAGCTAAAAGAGAGCAGGGGATAGGAGAGAAAAGAAGGGAGGAAGAGAGGAAGGGAGGAAGGAATGGGAAGGGAAGGGAAAGGAGAGGGGTGGGGGAGAGAAGGGAGAGAGAAGGAGAGGAAAGGAATACAGGAAGAGGAGAGGAGGGGAGGAGGAAAAGGAGAGGAGGGGAGGAGCAAAAGGAGAGGAGGGGAGGAGGAAAAGGAGAGGAGGGGAAAGAAGAGAGGAGAGAGAATGGGAGAGGAAGAGAGGGAAGAGGAGAGAAGGGAAAGAGGAAAGAACAGGAGGGGAGGATGTGGTAGTGATGATCAGAAAATAGCAGAACCTGGAAGTAGATGTCAAATCAAGGCTTAAGTTCCCTTGCTAGTTCTAATCTTAATAGAGCAGAAAAATAGAAAAGGAAGGAAGGAAGAAAGGAAGGAAGGAAAAAGAAAAAAAAGAACGAATGAAGAATTAAAATACGCTGCGGGTTTACGTGGGGAAAGGTCAGAGCATTTAGGTTAAGCAGAAGTGCGCTGTGAGGCAGCTCTTGCCGGCTCTTCCCTCGCAGGCCATGTGGTACTGTGTATCCCCTGGCTGGTGCAGAAGCACCTGCTCTGTACATAAGCATAGGCTTGTCTCCTGCCAGCCCTAAAGGCCAGAATTGCTCGTTCTTGTGAGTTCACAGCAATAAATTTTATTCAGATAGGTTTCTGGTTGCTTTCCTATTGTCGCTCAGCCACCCTTCTTTCATGAGGATAGGATTTCAAAAAGCAATTTGTGTAACTTCCCAATGCTAAACTTACACACCACACCTTCCAGCAAATCGTTCAACAGTGGATCTGGCCCCTCCAATCCTCCTTTGCCCAAATACCCCTGTTTCAGGGCACAGAGCCCTGTGGCACCCACAGCTCTTCTTCCCTCAGGCACGCCTGTTCTGGAGTCTGTCTGCACAAAGCACATCCTTATAGGAGCGTTTGGGTGGATGGAAAGAGAATGAAGAGGGCAAAGGAAGTAAGTGATGATCCAGTCTGGGAGAATTGGAGAAAATTGGTTTTATTTAGCCATTTTCCAAACCACAAGCAGAGCAACCTTGTTGCTAGTAAGTCAATCTGAGCAGGCCATTCATTCATTCATTCAGTCAGTCATTTAACTAATGATTACTGAACTTCTAATCCCACCAGGCCCAGTGCCCAGGGACACAATGCATGCCTATAATTAGGCGGTGGTTGTAAATTACTGTTGCTCTTGGGTATTGTTGCATGAGCAGACTTACAGACTTGGGAAAGTTATTTTGCAGCAGGTGGAGTACCTTGGTAGTTTCCTACAAAAGAAGAAGTTCCTTCCATCTCTAATCAGCACGTGCGTGGTGAATATTGGGGAAAACCCCATCTGGGTGGACGAGCTCTCAGAGACACATGAAGAAGTGGTCAGATGTGCTGAGATCCCACAAAGATGCTGTGGGAGAGCAAGGTGGATCACCACCCCAACAGGAGTCCCCAAGGAGAATTCCCACCCCCTACCAGGGGCGTCCTGTCCCTTCTTACATTCCTATACTCCAACAGAAGAAGGCTTTCTTTATAGTAGAGCTCTGTTCTTACAACGCAAGAAATCCTTAGTGTTAGGGGCCAATGACAACACACAGAGACTATTCTAACTAGACCTTGTTACTAGAATCTTGCGTCACATATAAAGAGCAGTCTCAGGTTTTTAATGACTTCCAATATAATTCCTGTATTCATTTTATTTATTTGTTTATTTACTTATTTATTTTTTGTGGAGTTGTGGGGCTTGAACTCAGGGCACTATCCCTGAGCTTTTCTTTGCTCAAGGCTAGCACTCTACCACTTTGATCTATAGCTCCACTTCCAGTTTTCTGAAGATAAGTGTCTCACTTTCCTGCCTGGGTTATCTCTGAACCATGATTCTCAGATCTCAGTCTTCTTTGTAGCTAGGATGACAGATGTGAGCCACCCAGTACCACATTTGTTGTATTTTCTGTTTGTGTAAATGAGTCTCTTATAGGTGCTTGGGTTTAATGCTCTCTCTGGCAGGAAAGACCTGGGCCTTCGTGTGTACAGGAACCTCATTGCCTACCCAGGTCTGGAGCAAATCAATGCCAAGAGAAACCTTATCCCAGTAAGTAGTTTATAATGGTTCCGACTGACACCCACACACACAGCCAGTCCATTGACAATGGTAGAAACAAATGGCTGGAATTGTGCACAAGTTATTGCAGTTTGTCAAACCCCATTAGTTGTTTACTGACTTTGCAGACTTTAAAAATGTCCCTAGTATTAACTCCTCTGGGCACATCTAGAGCAGCAATGAAGTTACACAACCAGCAAGCTGACAACAACCAGCCAGTTCCTAAAATGGTTTCAAACCAAGCTCCGCTGTCACTTTCTCTCCCGTTGGCTCCAGTCTCAACATCCATATTCTTTGCTCTCAGAATGCAAATCAGATGCCAATCCAGTGTTTCAAGCTGAAATTTGCCCTGTAGTACAGAAAAAATAAAAATAAAAGTGGAAGCAAAATCCTCTTTCAAATTTGCTAGTTAATTTTTTGAGGACCCAGATGAAAAGTTAGGATGCCACTCTCTTTACACGGACGGAGGCACAAGGGACTGTGTATTTTCAAGAGTAAGATTCCCAAGTTGAAATCTGCAGGCTGAGTTTGTCCAGAGTAGCTAGGCATTGGCAGAGAGCTGATACCACAGTGGCAGAGGACTGTCAGGCTTGAAACCAAGGTCAGAAAGTAAAAAGGGTAGAGCCCAGATCCTAAGGTGAGTCCCACTCTGAGCAGTGGCATGCTCACCCTCACCCTAAATGAGTCGACCACGCAGTCATTTCCAGGGCCTTCTCCTCCACTAGTGGCTCCTCAGCCTTTAGCATCAAGAGCTCTGTGTCTCAGATGAGCAGCATCCGCTCCCCCGTACCCCTGTATAACAAGCAGGTCAGGTGTGAGACTTCCGTGGCATCAGGGTGAGCCTGCTGGAGGACAGGTGGTGTCCTGCCAGGACACAGAGCCCTGTGATACCTACCACAGTGGGTAGTGTTCAGGGCCTGACCTGGGAGGAAGAAGCCAGTTGTGTGCCCAGGAAGGAATTGGCTGGCAAGATGGGGACAGCTAGGAGGTCTGAAAGGTAGTTGAATGCCGGGTACCCTGGGGCTGAGTTGAACTGGGACTTTGCTAACTTCTCTTGAGGCATACCTAGATACAAGCGTCCACAGCTGGGGAGTCCGCGGTGAATGGCATCCCTTCCCTGGGAAGACAAGTTACGGGGGGGGGGGGGGTCACAATCACATCTAGGTTGGGAGATGGGACCATGGCACACTGGTGCCGTGGGAATGGCCACACTGCCGAAGTCTGGGTGTCATTAGCACATTGTGACAACACATAGACTCATGAGGAAATAGGCAGCGTGGAGATGACCCTTTTCTAAGTCCTCAACTGCCAGCAGGAGACCGCACAAGGAAGGGTGAGGTAGCACTCTCCTCCACACAGTATTCCCTCTAGAGACTGCTGTGATTACTGCATATGGCAAACTCTGAAGGTTTGGTGGTCCTGTTGGTTGGTTTGGGGGAATCTGTTTTCAGGTTTAGTGAATTGATTTCTCTTAGGTCCAGACAATTCAGTGTTGGTGTGATCTAAAGTTCCACTAACCTGAGAGGGAAACCTTCCATGGCCCTGAGACCTAACCCTGCATTGCATGGCTGTTCCCTTTTCCTTGACCCTTGCCCTAAGTGCCAGTTCAAGTGGCCTGTCTGCCTGTTAACTCCTTCCTTCCTTCCTTCCTTCCTTCCTTCCTTCCTTCCTTCCTTCCTTCCTTCCTTCCTTCCTTCCTTCCTGAGTAGCCTACCTATGGATGAACTGACAGCCAATAGTAGGAATTGTAGGTGGATGAGCAAATTCAGTCAGATATACCAAAAAGAGAACCAGGGTGATGGGTCTATGTGTGTTTACCACAAATTTCTTTCAACTTTCCCATCCATGATAAAATACTTGTAATAAAATACTGGGGAGAAGAAAATTGGAATTTGGTATCAGATCTGAAATCTGCACTGGAATCTGGAAATCCTCCTGTGGAGGTAACTTAGTTTCAGCAGTAGCTTTTCTTTTCTTTACTGTCTTTCATTCTTTCTTTTTTTTAAAGTACCCATTCACATTTGCTCTTTTCCTTGAATACTTCATTTGAGTTTCTCTAATTCAGTTTACTACTGACAAGAAAGAAACAGTGGAATAAACCAGCCTGACATTTCACAAGAGATATTTTCACAATAAAACATTCTTTTCTAATTCTAGTTGGTAAACTTCTCCCAAGAAATGTCTCATCTTTCCTTAATGTGCTAGTCATTTAACTGATGGCTTTTTTGGGGGGGTGCTGGTCTTGGGGCTTAAAGTCAGAGCCTGGGGGCTGTCCCTGAGCTTTTTTTTCCTCCCTCAAGGCATGAGGGAGACTCTATCACTTGAGTCACAGCTCCACTTCTGGACAGGGGGTGGGGTTGGTACTTAATTGAAGAGTCTCACAAATTTATTGTTGGAACTGGCTTTGAACTGTGATCTTCAGATCTCAGACTTCTGAGTAGCTAGGATTATAGATATGACCCACCAGTGCCAAGCTTGACTGCATTTTTTTTTTAAAAAATCTTTTGTAGAACACACAACTGCTCACCTGTTGGATGTTGAGAAATATTGTGCAAGGGTTTATCCTAGAAGTCTAGCCCTAAATAGGATGACTTACCTCTGGAAGCACAGGGCCACTAGATAGCCACAGCCTATTTGCCTTGGACATGAAAATTGCTATATACAAAGTGCCAGTGTCTCTTATCTGTAATCCTAGCTAATCAGGAAGCTGAGATCTGAGAATTGTGGTTCAAAGTCTGTCTAGGCAGGAAAATCCATGAGACTCTTATCTCCAATTAAGCACCAAAAAGCTAGAAGTAGTTCACCAGCCTTGGGAGAGTGGGAGAAAAGGAGATAAGGAAGAGTGCATGCAGTGGAGACATGTAGTGGAGACACTTGGGTGAGGGCAGTCTTGGTTCTTGTACCTAGAAAGCAAGCAGATCGTGTTGTTTCAGGTAGGTTGAATTTGAGGTGAAATCTTGAGGAGCCCCAGACACCTGAGTTAGAAAAGGTGCAGACTTTTGTGGAAAACCTTTGCTTAAGAATTCTTGTGCAATATGTAATTTGTCAACTCATGTTAATGAACTCACATATTGTTAAACAGTATAATTTGCCTTTTAGATAAGCTTTGTTCAGTGTATGCTCTCTTATTCCTGGAAATCTTCCAGAATAACTTGTTACATCTGTTAGATTATTTCACCCCTTAGAACCCATTTTTGTCTCAGCAATTTGCGGAGAATTCCAAGAGGACCAAAAGAAAAAGGCCAATAATTTATGCTTTTCTCCTATTTTTTTAACCACTTATCCATTTTATCACCTTACCAGAAGCAATTCCTTTGAAACCTGTTAGACAGTATCACGTTAACTAAGAATTGGGCAAATTCTTCCTTTTTTATACTTTCTCTTAAAGGAATTGTGGGTGAAATTATTGAAAGGTCTTTATGTGCAGTAATAGTCCAGGTCTTGAATTGACTTAATAAGTAAAGGAAGGAAGGAGCAGAAGGTGGTTAACTATGTGTGAATTTATAGATGTTTTGGGGTATGGAGTACATGTAAATAATATATTACCTTGCTGTAAATATTAACTCTGCTCCAGTCCAGGTCTTTAAACACAAATTAGCAGGAGCTCCAGGGAGGGAAGAGCTGCTTTGTGCTTAATGATCTTTTTAAAACCAGCTCCAGGTACTCAGGACCCTGCAGGGACTTCCTGGAGTGGATAAGTCCTTAAGATACTGGTCCCCAGTGCTAAACAGTTTGTAAAACAAAAATGAAACAAATCCACTCTCTATAAAACAAAAACTGAAACACTCAAGCAATTAATCCTTTCAGAATAATTACAATAATTGTTATTGGCCTGGAGATTCCCGACTCTTAACAATTCAATAGGTGATGTTCTTTTGTTTTCTTTGTTCAATAGGTGATTTTCTTTAAGGTAATAAGAGGGGAACCTTCGACCCAGGTTATTAATAGAGGCAAGGCCTGACAAGGGATCCCTACTTCTCACTCTATTTCAGTGTGATAGCAACTTCTGCCTGGCTTGCTCCTCCCTGCCAGATCCACAGTAGAAATTTATGTGTTCAGTACCTCTAAGTCTCCTCCTTCATCTCTGCCCCTTTGTTCTCTTCTCCCGCCCAGTGAAGATGGACTCTATGCTTCCATTGTTTTTCTCTCACCTGCCCCCAGGTGTTGGACTTGAGGAATACCTAGCCTGTCTCAGTTCCTCTTGACTTCTCATCTTGGGACCCTCCCCAAGTCCACCCCATATGAGCTGACTACTTCCCTCTTTCCCTTTGGCTGCATGCACTGTGAGTGACCTTTCTGCAATTTTATGGGCTTTGGTTCTGAGTTCCCTGGTTCTGGAGTCTCATCAAACAGTGATATCTGGGTTATTTTTGCAAGTACCTGTTATATAAGGGAACAGAAATTAGCTTGCCTGCCTTCCTTCCTTCCTTCCTTCCTTCCTTCCTTCCTTCCTTCCTTCCTCCCTCCCTCCCTCCCTCCCTCCCTTCCTTCTCATCTATATGCCTGCCTGCCTTCCTTCCTTCCTTCTTCTCCTTCCTCCCTCCCTCCCTTCTCTCCTCCCTTCCTCCTTCCCATCCTTCCTTTCTTCCCTTTCATTCTCATTAGTTTCTAGGCTCTAAGGTGATTGTCAAATAAGTTTTGACCAAGTTTTGTCAATTAGATTGTCAAATAAGTGCTTCTAGGAGTCCTCCATATTTAGGGACAGCAATGTTAGGAGAAATTATTCTATTTTCAGTGGCTGTCATTCCCACCTGCTGGGAATGCCCTCCCATCCATACCGAGTTCTATCCAAGAAATCCTAAGTATATCTATTGGTTTTGCCAATGCCCACCAACTGAAGAGCTTCCTAATAGGACTGCCACCTGTCTTGCTTGTCACACAGTGATGTCACTGAGTTCTGACAGTTCCACATTTATGGAGAAGAAACTGCCAAACACAGGGCATCACAGAACACTATTGCTTCAGTTTGCACATTTCACCAAGTGTATTTAAATAGAGCTTTCTGTTTTTTCTGCTGACTTTTTCTTTCTCTCTAGCCATGTGTGAAGCAGATTGGACCAGGCACAGGTTGGAATAAAAGCCCCACCACCATAGCACAACATTCAAAGATTCATGCAGTACCTCCAAAAAGTAGATACAACCGTCTTTGCATTGATCCAAGGGCCTAAGGAAAAAAGGGGAAGGGGTAAACTGCATGTTCTAATACTATCACATGCCACATCCCACGGGTTACTGGAGGTCAGTTTTCTCCTACTTCTTTCATTTGCTCTTTGACATGTTTCCTGGTCTAGATGCCAGGATTCTACTCCATTGGGATATGCAAATGATCTGTGAACTGCAGTGATCTGTGACCTGACAGAAAGCCTGTCCTTCCCAGATTGTCCCTATCATGCTGCAGCAAGTAACTATGATTCTCTGTCTTCAGAGAATCCTATGATGAGCACAGGCTACGGGAGGAAGAGCAGAACTCACTACCAATCTCCAGTCCTACTATGTGCCAGGACACTAGGCCAAGTGCTTTATGGATATCCAGCATTCTCTGTTATGTTTCTCTAACCCAATGAGGTGAGGCATGGATATCTTCATTCTATAAATCAAAGAACTGGAGAGTTTCTAGACTTTCCCCAGAATCTTCTATTGCAGAAACCAAGTCTACTTAAGTCAAAGGTTATCATTCTCTTGGGGGAGTGGAAGAGATACAAAGGCACAAAGATTATGTGCCACTGATCATATAAAATAATGTCACTGTCCCCTCTGTACACCATCTTTTTATAACAGTAAAAAAGTAAAAATAGAAGAAGGAAGGAAGGAAATAATTTTAATAATTTTAAAACCTGAAGTTGAGAATGGCCTGTGGTGTGGGCAGAAATAAAAACTGAATTTAAAGGTATCATTCATTTTTCCTTCTTCTATACTCTTCTTTGTCAACACACACACACACACACACACACACACACACACACCCCTGAATGACACACCAAGGCGACCCAGAGGGGTCACTGACATAAGGGGTCAGAAAATAGAAACAGTCCTCTGCTGTAGGCGCCCTCTTCCCACCAGGAGTAGTGGCCAGCCTGCTTTGTGCTGACATACCCTCTTCCAGGAACTTACACACGGTCTTATATTAATGTGGCTAGAACATCACCAGATTCATGTGTTGCTTTTCTCTGCTCTGAGGTTGCTTTGAAACTTCTCCCAAAGTGACCTCTAGCAAAGTTGTTAACATCAAAGTTGAGATCCTGCCTTTGGGTCCTTGTCTCTCTGGACAAGGAAGAACAGCCAAAGTTTAACTAGTCCCAATCCTGTTCACCTGAGAAGGAAGGAGACCCATACAGCTGGGTTTTGTTATTGAACACCCTTGGCTAATTAAAAAGGAATTGCCGGGCCAGGAGTTTGGCCTAGTGGTAGAGTGCTTGCCTAGCATACACGAAGACCTGGGTTCTATTCTTCGGTACCACACACATAGCAAAAAGCCAGAAGTAGTGCTGAAGCTCAAGTGGTAGAGCTCTAACCTTGAGAAAGTCCAAGGACAGTGCTCAGGCCCTGAGCTCAAGCCCAGGACTGCCAAAAAAAAAAAAAATTGCCATTGGTACGTGCTGGGGGAAAAAAGTTTAAGGGGAGAGGATTGTTTTGTAGGTAAACTTGGTACTGCAAAATCATGTCCTCCTTCTATTTTCCCCATTGAATGAGATTTCATTTTACTGGGTATTTAAGGACATGAAAGCCAACCATGCATGGTATTATCTGTGGTACAGAATCAGAACAAAACATGAGAAGGCTCTGTAAGTCTGCAAAGGCACCCAGATGCTCAACAGAATTAAAGCTCCATGCGCAGATAAACTTGTGTCTGTTCATGGGCATCAAATTTCAAGGGAGTTGAAAACTATTAGTGGGAGACAAATACTGGTAGTTCATGTCTATAATCCTAGATATTTAGGAGGCTGAGATTTGAGGATCATGTTTCAAAGCCAGCTTGGGCAGAAAAGTTTGTGAGATTATTTGTCTCTAATTAACAATAAAAGAGCCAGCCACTCACACTTGTAATCCTAGCTACTCAGAAGGCTGAGATTTGAGAATCAAGGTTTAAAGCCAGCCCAGAAACGAAAGTCTCTGAGATTCTTATCTCCAACCACCAGAAACCTCAAAGTGGCACTATGTCTTGAGCTGAAGAGCTCAGGGATAACACCCAGGCCCAGTGTTCAAGCCCCGACCAAAAAAAAAAAAAGGCAAGAGAGAGAGAAAAAAGGAACACACACACACACACACACACACACACACACACACACACACACACACACACACCAAAACAAAACAACAAAATAAAACAGAAATGGAGCTCAAGTGGTTAGATCACCAGTCTTGAGTAGAAAGAGCCAAGTGAATATTTGAGACCCCTGGTTTAAGCTCCAATACTGACACTAAAATGAACAAACAAAAACCTAGAAGTGGGTTTTATTGTGATAAAATTTACTCTCGTGCCTTGTACTTTTTTATTTTATATTTCACTGATCACCCTGGGAAATAAAACTCCTGACTTAGTCCTGGGCAAGGAGTGTGAAGTCCTGGTTCTGATTGACTAAGAATGATGGAAGTCTGGATCTTGTGACCCATCATGATCTTATCTCACCTGCACTCAGCAAGAGTTAGTTCACATTCTCAGGTGAAACTGGAGCTTCAGGGATGGGAGACCTGGAAAAGAGCCACCCCATGTTGGCTCTCTATGAGCTCAAAGTAGCTCCCAGCTTCCAGTATCTAGTGTCCTCACCTGCTCTCACCTCCCAGCCTTTCTGGAATGACTTTTTTTTTGGTGGGTGGGGGAGAGTCACGGGGCTTGGACTCTGGGCCTGGAGCTGTCCTTGAGCTCAAAACTACGGCCCTACCCCTTGAGCCAAGCACCACTTCTGTTTTCTAGTGGTTAATTGGAGATAAGAGTCTCATGGTCTTTTAGTGCCAGGGCTGGCTGGAACCATGATCCTCAAATCTCAGCCTCCTGAGTAGGATTACAGGGGTGAGCCACAATGCCGGGCGCTTTTTGGGGGGGGAGGGGGTGCCTGGCCTGGCTCCTTTTTCCTACTTAGATAATTTTAACAAGTTTTCTATTTCTTCCAAGTATATTTGTGCTATGGATATTCTGACTCTGTGGCTGAAGCCCAAGAAAGCTTCCCAGCCACCCACAGAACTGCTCTGTAGACTGAATGCACCCAGATTTTATGTGCCAAAGATGGAAAGACATGTAATTAAGTGCAGGACTGTATTAACCAGTTTCTCCAAATGCAACACTGGAGAAAAGCCAAGCGAAGATTATTTCTCTTTCCTGATAGTTTCATCTAAATTAAAATAGGCATTGCTTTCATCAATGGCAGAACTATGTTCTGAGCGATTGCCAGTAGCATAGCAATTTGGCCCAAGGCTTTTCACAACATAGAGGATATGAAATTTCCATTCTCCAGGAGCATAGCATAAGCAAAGCATAAATACTTATGGAGTGCCTAGTTAGCATTAGCATGTGTTAGATGCTTGTATGCCACAAGAACATAATTGGAAGCTGGAGCAGATATTGTGAGAAGGGGCAAATAAAGTGAGGATGCTGGGCCTAATGGGCGCCATCTTGGTAGACTGGAAATTGGCTTTAGCTAGTGCCATCTTGTCTTCCTGGTGGAGGAAGAGGAAGCTCTGTCTCCTAGGTGATAATCACGGTCTGAATTACTAGAGGCTGGGGCAGGGACTTGTATGATAGATTATTGGACCTGTCAGTCATCTACCTTGAACTTGAGAAACTCTGGAGATTCCTGTGATCCTGCCCTTGTCTTGGACCTAATTTAGGGTCAGACCAACTCAGACGCCATTACAGCAGCCCTCATGTGCTGTGTCTCCTATCTACTGGCTCCTCCAGTCAATATGGCATCCCATTTCAGCTCTCCATTGGAACTGATCTGGTTTGTTGGCATTGTTTTTCTGCTCTTTCTTTCCTCTCCTGCTTTTTGACTCAGTTTTCTAACAGTGTTAAGTGTATTTGTGGGGCTGCAGGTTTTTGTGACAAGAGTCCCCTGCAGACTCCAGCTTTCTTATAATAAGAACTCCCAATTTTATCTCCCATAATGTGGCTTCTCTGGCCATCTGGATTTACCTTACAACATAAGGTCAAGAGGAAAGAGGCAAGTGAATGGAGAGACAAGGGCAAGCAAAGGCAAGCATAACATTCAATGCTCTTATATGAAAATGGAACCAGGCAAATGAGGGAATGGGTTGGGAGATAGGGAAAGGGATGCTGAAAGAGGTGACCTGAACTAAAATGTACTCATAAAGTGATAGGTTGCATTGAAACCCCTTTGTACAACTACTTAAGTGTAACTTTTTTTTTTTTTTTTTTTTTTTTGCCAGTCCTGGGCTTGAGCTCAGGGCCTGAGCACTGTCCTTGGACTTTCTCAAGGCTAGAGCTCTACCACTTGAGCCTCAGCACCACTTCCAGCTTTTTTCTATATATGTGGTACCGAGGAATCGAACCCGGGTCTTCATGCATGCTAGGCAAGCACTTTAACCACTAGGCCAAACTCCCGGCCCTTAAGTGTAACTTTTTAGGTCAATAAAAAGGAAGATAAAAGAAGAAGGAAGAGAGGGAGGAAGGAAGGAAGGAAGGAAGGAAGGAAGGAAGGAAGGAAGGAAGGAAGGAAGGAGGGAAGGAAGGAACAGGGAGTTTCCTTATCCACTCTAGCCCCGGGATTCTCCATTTATTCTCTCAAAACAATCAAAGGGCAGTGCCTGCTCCCCAAGGAGTACTTGGAAATGCGCGGGAGTGTTTGTTGTTTGCTTTTAGCTCTTAATAACGTGTGCCTTTAGGGTGGAGTACTGAGATACTAATGTCTTGACAAACGTGCCAGACAGTTCCTTCACAACCAGGAACCTTCTTTCTCACTCAGACTGCCAATCAAATTCCTCAGAGAGCTGATAAAGTAAAAGCTGTGAAAATATTCACAGCCGGAAGGAATCCTCACGCCTCCATCCTCCTGCATACTGTGGGAAACCCTCTTGGGAAGAGAAGCTGACTTGTTGGGGGAAAGAGTCAGGTTAACCCTAATTTTTCTAGAAACTAGAGAGTCTCAGGGAGGGGAGATTAAGTCTTCTTGGTCTGTTCTGCTAACAATTATTTTTTAAACAGTATTCAGATTTTTCATTATTGTGGTTAAGTTGTTTTCTTTGGAAGATTCTAAGTTTAGAACATTATTTGTCCCTTATTGTCTACTCATCTGACACATTATAATAGTCCTTCCTCTTAATAACTGTGACTAATTTAAAAAGCAAGGATCTTCAACTATAAAAGGGACTGGATCCAGTAGCTGGTGGCTCACACCTGTAATCCTAGCTACTCAGGAGGCTGAGAACTGAGGGTCGTGGTTCAAAGTCAGCAGGGCAGAAAAGTACCGGTGAGAATCTTACCTCCAATTAACCACCCAAAAACCAGAAGAGGAGCTGTGGCTCAAAGTGGTAGAGGGCTAGCTTTGAGCAAAAGAGCACAGGGACAGCACCTAAGCCCTGCATTCAAACCTCATGACCAAAAAGGAGAAAAACAAAACAAAACAAAATCAAAAACGCCTTTCTCTGGCTTATGGAATTGTAACCTCTTTGTATACCTACTTGAAGATATTTGAAAAAAATCTCTCCCAGGCACAACCCCTTTCCCCACCCCCCACTCCCACCCCCGCCCCCCCAGTTTATATCAAGAAATGCAAGAGTGGGTCTGGTTGGCCTTATGTATGACTTAATCTGGGCTCAAACAATATTACCAGAGAAAACAATATTGTTTTTTTTTCTCTTTTCATCCATGGCAGCAAAATGGGGCCCCTATACCCCAGACTTTCCAATTCAAAGTCTGGACATGATGTGCTCAAACTATATTGGTTCCATGTTCTTGCACTGGGCTGGAGGATGGATCCTCTCCGAAGCTCGTTTGTGACAATGAAAAGGGGTTGTTGCCTGGAGGAAATGCAGAGTAAATGAGGACTGAGGAGCAAAAGCCAGCAAGCTCCTCTCACACTGCAGGTTGCCAGCCTGGGCGTCTAGCAGGGTTCCAATCCACTACTAAGAAGTGGTTCCAAGTATTTGCCAGCCAGTGAGCCACAGAGCTGATATGCAATTTCCCCGACTGTGGTTATAACCATTACCATTTGAATTGTGTAGGATACTTGCTTTGGATTGCTACATTTTATTTTAGACCTGTTTGCTTTGAATCAGACTAGAGCTGGATTGCAAGAATCAACTCGTGAACCTAAGCTTTTAGAAGATTCTAATGGGTGGGAAATATTTAAGAATGATCCAGACCTAAATCCTGGGCCATTATCAGGACCTATGATGAGCAGACTTAAACTCTACTAGGCATTCTAATATATCTGTGCACTCACTTATGAAAAGGAACCTCATAGTGGCCATGCCACCATCATTTTAAGGAGTTATCTTTTGCTTGAAGGGTCATGTAGAAATGCTCTCTTTCTGCATAGGAAACTGAGATATAAGTGTCAGAACTGACTCCCTGCCTCTGAATTATTGTCTTCATCTCCTGCGACTCTCATAGCCCACTATTCCAACCATTTTCTTCTCTTTAATGTTTAAATAAACTAGTTGTCCAATAGAATATAAGAAAAAGAGAAAAATAGCAGGGTGGGGTGACTCATGCCTGTAATCCTAGCTATTCAGGAGGCTGAAATCTGAGGATTGCGTTTTTGTTTTTTGTTTTCGCTTGAACTCAGGGCTTGAACTCAGGGCCTGAGCACTGTCCTTGGGCTTTTCTCAAGGCTAGCACTCTGCCACTTGAGTCACAGCACCACTTCCAACTTTTTCTATGTATATGGTACCGAGGAATCGAACCCGGCTCTTTGTACATGCTAGGCAAGCACTCTTACCACTAGGCCAAACTCCTGGCCCCTGAGGATCGCAGTTCAAAGCCAGCCCTGACACTAAAGACTGTGAGACTCTTATCTCCAATTAACCACTAGAAAACTGAAGGGGTGCTGTGGCTCAAGGGATAGGGCGGTAGCCTTGAGCTGAAGAGCTCAGGGACAGTGCCCAGGCTCAGAGTTCAAGCCCCACAGCTGACCAAAAAAAGAAAAGAGAAAAATAACATGAAAAACCTAATAAACTATAAGACAAATAAAACATGAAGAAAGGCACCCTCATATAAAAGACACCTTTAATATTTCTAAGCTTCTATTTTGTGTAGCCATACCATACCCACCACACTACCTATTCGTCACTCTGTAGCCTCCTTGTTGCCAACTGGTCTTTTCATTATTCAGTGTTCAATTTCAAGTAGATTACTGTGTAGCCAAATGCCCCAACTGCAGTGTCCATATCTTCACATCATCCCCTCCCTCCTCTCCTCACAGAGACATTGTGTCATGCTTATTATTAGAGAAGGAAAAGTGTACAATAAGGTATGGAGAGAGATCCCATTCATATAATTGCATTAATATGAATACATATATATGTGTGTATATATATATATATTACTGTTGGTGCTCATGTCTCAAATATGTATTGAACCTTAGAATATGTATTAAAAAAAATTTTAAAAACCCACGGAGCCCAGTGCGGTGGCTCACGCCTATAATCCTAGCTACTCAGGAGGCTGAGATCTGAGGATCATGGTTCAAAGCCAGTCTAGCCACAAAAGGATCTGAGACTCATCTCCAATTAACCTCTAGAAAATGGGAAATAGGGCTTGGCTCAAGGGTAGGGCGTTAGCCCTTGAGCTAAAGAGCTCAGGGACAACACCCAGGCCGAGACCCACACACAAAAAAAACCCTTGGTAGTCTCTGTGTTTCAAGGGGTGGGTGTTAAACGCATCACTGGTCAGCCTTTCTCACTCTTGGTGTGGGTCTGTGAAATTGGGTCCCAACTTCTAACCTGGAAGTGACATTTAACCTCTTTCACACACTCTTTCAAGCCATCATGGCTCAGAAATAAAATGTCCCTCGAAAAGGCTCAGGGATCCTCAGGGCTCCAGCCTCATCCCTGGGTTAGTTCACTGAGGAGCTCATGGCTGAATGGACTATTAGAACATGAGATTATTTGAGGGACGTGGATCACTAGAGACATGCTTTTAAAAGATGTATCTTGTCCCAGCCCCCCAACATGCACATGCACAAACTTTCTCCCCCTTCTTCCCTCTCTATTTCCCTCTCTCTGCTTCCTGGCCACCATGAGGTAAGCAGCTTTGTCATTATGTTTGACTTCATCACACCTAGGAGAAATGGAGTCAAGTGACCATGGACTGAAACCTCTGCGACCCTCATGAACCTAAATAAGGTTTTATTCCTTTCAGTCATTTCCCCCATATATTTTGTCACAACAGTGACAAATATACCAACCTTTCTGCCACTATCCCTTACCTTATCCTTTTTTTCTTTTTTAATTCTTTTTTATTGTAATTAATAGAAAGGTTACATTATATTCACCAGATAGAAGGTGCATTACTTCACATACATTGATACCCTTTCTCATGTCTTGGTCCCCATTTCTCTCCCTTCACCCCCTCCCCTCCTTTTTTTTTCTTTTTTCCTGGGGTTTGAACCCTGGGCCTGGTCACTGTCTCTGAGCTTTTTGCTCAAGGTTGAGCCACAGCACTACTTCTAGCTTTTTCTCGGAAGTTTATAGGAGATACGTCTCATGGACTTTCCTGCCCCACTGGCTCCAAACCACAATCCTCAGATCTCAGCCTCCTGAGTAGCTAGGACTTATCCTTAAGCCTCGAGAACCTATTCAGTATTGGATCACAGTTGCTCTAACTTAGTCAATGATGTGATGATGAAGAACTCCAGCCCCTTTGACTCCCAGGTCCAAGTTCTGGAATAGTGGAGCCTTTAGGGAGCTCCTTTCCACAGCCAGCACAAGGCTTTGTTGAACTAGAACTCATGATGGCACAAGGAGGGGGAAGCGTCCGGGAGGAAATCAGAAGGGATGGATGTGAGTGCCTCTAGAGCCAAGACTGAAGTTTGAATTAGTTTCATATCGAATATGAGAGAAGCCACAGAAGGAAAGCAACCACAGTACTTTCTGAATCTGGACAATGGCAGTGGCTTTCTGTGGAGCAAGAGAGGCAGAAACTAGACTGGAGTGGCTTCAAGTCAGCAGGAGGGAGGGAGGCAAGACATATTAGCCAAAAGGTGGTGTGGAGAATGGCTGCCAAGCTCAAAGCAAATACAGGAGATACCTAGTCATCTCTGTTTCCTTAAGATTAAGGGACCAAAGTAATTTTGAGGGAAAATGAGGCAGGAAAATGAGGCCTGGTATGACAGAGGGAAGGTGAGAGGAGGAGGGGGGGAAGTAAGGGAGGAGAGCCTGCAATCTCAGGCAGTCTGCTCCAAATCTGTTGAGAAGGGAATGGAAAAAACCTGAGAGTGAATGAAGGTGAGAGCTAGGAAAGGTGCCTCGGTTCCAAGTTGATTTGGTTTTGAAGATGGAGGCTACTAAGCAGGTTTATGATGAAAACAACAAACCATTTAAGGCCTGGTCCCTCAATGAAGGGAGAGGGTGGACCAGGCCTCAGAATGCAGGGAATACTGGGGCCTGGGGGTACAGAGGAAGAGAGGAAGAAAGGAAGGAAGGAAAGAAGGAAGGAAGGAAAGAAGGAAGGAAGGAAGGAAGGAAGGAAGGAAGGAAGGAAGGAAGGGAAAAAAATCACAGCTAGCTTTTTCTATACAGGAGCTGAAAGAAGGAAGTCAAAGGGGGCACAGCCAGGTTGCTTGCATGAAGCTGCAGTAATTTAATTTATTTAATCCTAAATGGACAGCTTTTTACAACCTAACACAACTAGTATTTTCCAAATGATATCATTTTTTTCTAAAGAATATCTTTCCTTCTGTGGTGTGTGTGTGTGTGTGTGTGTGTGTGTGTGTGTGTGTGTATGTAAAGGACCACTCCCCCTGAAAATGGTTTGGGATGGGGCACGGTCCCACTTTCCTGTTCCCTCTGTGATAGACTTGCCCCAAATCCTCACCCCCACCCTCTGCAGAAACTGGAAACAAGAGTCGCCTGTGATTCCCGGCTCCTTTAGCGCCACCCTGTGGCCACCTCTAGGGAAGACACGCGAGCTCGGAGGCTTTGGCAAGCATTGCTCAGCGCCTATAAAACAATCCTTTGTTTTCAGAAGATTTTTTTCCTGCCATAGCAAACCTCCCTATGTTACAACTACTGCAAGAGCAATCCTGAGGAACAAAGGCCTGATTTTTTTTTAAGCTACCGTGGAAACCAGACCCCGCTTCCTTCCTCCAGGATTACAGTTTATTGAGACTGGTGGAACAGGTCATCTTGTTTCAGGATTGACCTGCTCACTTCCCTACCTGGACACTGAGAAAGGAAAAATAGTTAAGCTCTCCAGGGAGCTTATCAAAGGTTTGTCTGTTTAGGTTACCAAACAGCTACAAAGAACTCTCTTATGAATGCCTCTGTCAGGCTTCTTTTTATTTTTTTCAATTTCTTTAATAAAACTAAACATGAATTTCCCTTCCTTTTATGGCGAAGAGCAAGTGGAGACCTGTTGTGAGTGACTTTTTTGTTGTTGTTGGTCATAGAGCTTGAACTCAGGGCCTGGGCTCTGTCCCCTGAGCCTTTTTTAAAAAAATTTTTCCCCTCAAGACCAGTGCTCTACTTTGAGCCACAGCTCCGCTTCTGGTTTTCTGGAGGTTAATTGAAAATTTCTCATGGATTTTCCTCCCTAGGTTGGCTTGGAACCTCAAATCTCAGCCTCTTGAGTAGCTAGGATGACAGGTATGAGTGACTTCTTAAGTCTCTTTCTGTGCCCTCCTGTGCAGAGAGCAGCTTCCCACTGCAACAGGAAGCTGCAGGGCTCAAAGGGGCTTACAGGAGGTGGGAGTGTCAAGCAGGCAACGGCAGGCAACTCTGACGCCTCATTGGTCTAGCCAGGCTGACCAAATGTGTCTATACAGTGTGCATTCTCTCATGAATTCAATTTCGCATAGAGGAATTTTTGAGAAACCATTTTAAGGGCATAGCCAAGTATCAATGATTAATGCCTGTATTTTTAACTATTCAAGAGGCTGAGATCTAAGAGTCACAGTTTAAAGGCAGCTCAGGCAGAAAAGTCTGCAAGACTCTTATCTCCAATTAACTAACAAAAAGCCAGAAGTATATCTGTGGCTCAAGTGGTACAGCACCACCAACTTTGGGTGAAAAATGAAGAGAAAGTACTATCAACCCTGAATTCAAGCCCCAGAACAGAATGTACACAGACATGCTCACATGTGCATGCATACACACACACACACACACACACACACACACACACACGTTCAAAAATAAAAACAAAGATCCGGGATTTAGCTCAGTGGTAGAATGCTTACCTGCATATGTGAGACCCTGGGTTCTATTCTTAGTATGGAAGAAAGGAAAAAGGGAAGGAAACAAGGAAGGAAGGAAGGAAGGAAGGAAGGAAGGAAGGAAGGAAGGAAGGAAACTTGGATTAAAAGCATTTCAATTTGTGAATATATATATTCCACTTATAAATAAACTTCTAAAACCAGCTAAGGTGTAAAGAATGTTAGGAGAAGACAGACTTTGAGGCAGAGTGATTTCAGTCAGAGGACTGAGTTCAAAGTTCTGTTCTGCTGGTTCATAGTTCTAAATAATCAAGTGGCAAGGTTCCCTGCAAAATAGGAATGACATAGTATTGCTATTAGCTTTTTATATGCATTTGGATTTACTTCAATAAAGAACAGAAATTGTGGGGGAGGGTCATGTCCCTGGCCCCCTTGGCCTCCTGTGCCCATCTCTAACAAGACATATAGATATCTGCTCATTCTTCTCTTCTTGCTTGTCCTTGGATTTTCTTTCTCTGTTTGTTATCCTTATTTGTCTTCTTGGCTTCTAGGGACTATTAGCTTTTAATGAGGAAATATATATTTGAAAATTCTACCCTACTAAATAAAGTCTTTAAAAATGCCACATTCTGAACTGTTCTGAATCATGTTTAACCAATTTGCCTGTGTAGCAAGAAATGGAATCTCAGTAGTACTTGGGGTCTCCTCCTTGTCTCTAGAATTCCTCAAGAATCACCACGAAGACCAGAGTGTCCAAAGAGCCAGAGTTAAACCTTTAGCCTCATTCCCCCAGAGTCACTGCAAAGAGCCAGGCAGAACTCCACAGTCTCCTGAGAGCATCTCACAACCATCTGAGGTCCTTCCGCCCCTCGCCTCTAGGGGGCATGGTGCCACTGATGGAGCCACCTCTCTGTAATGCAGACTCCACACCCACCTGTATTCTGTAGGCAACCTGGAGGGCCTGTCCAACTCAGACTTTGTCATCCACTCCTAAAGCTCTATCATACATTCCTAAAGAAAGCATGAGTCAAGAGAACCCAAATTGTGGAATGGCAGAGAGAAACATCGACAGTGAAACAGAAAACAAGACTACTTTCTCAACAACTCGTCCTAAAGGACATAGTCCGCAGTGAGGGCAGCTTCCATGAGCAGTGAGCAGTGACCAGAGGCCAAAGGCTGAATTGGGGGAACGAAACAGCCGTCAAGAACACCAAGCTGGGACGTGGCACCATGGCTCAAGTGGTAGAACACGAGCCTTTAAGCGCAAAGAGACTCAAGGACAGCACCTAGGTCCTGAGTTCAAGCCCCACAACTGACAAACAAACAAACAAAACCCCACCAAGCTGTTGCTTCAGAAGTGACCCATTTGCGTGTTCCCTTTGCTTTATCATCTCAGCTCAGTGGAAGGGTCTAGCTTTCTGCCCTCCCATGTACATCCTCTGTGGTATGGCACCATTCGTCATCTCAGTCATCTGCTGCTGAACTCCTGTCACTCTGTGAAGGGGGCCGGGTAATATTCACTTGTATCCTCAGCCTGTTCCCAGGCATGATTGTCTCCCTCTCCTCCCCCTCTTCACCCTCCTCTTCTGCCTCATCCTTTCTGCAGCCCCCATTCTCTTCTCCCTCTCCATTCCCCATCACCCCCTTCAGTCTCCATCTGGCTGCAGCCCCTGACCCTAGGCACAGATTCCCTACCATGAGCGAGAGGGGAGGGGAGTGGAGAGAGGCTAGGGAAGAAGAGATCTGACATCCGTGGTACACGTGTCCTGCATGCATGATCTCATTGAGCCTGTGCCATCCTCTGAGCAAGGAAACCGAGGCTCCACAAGGTATTTGTTCTTCTTTATGTCCACAGTCACACAGCTAAAGACAGAACCAGATCCTGCCTTTCTCTCACAGGTGTCTCATCCCTGTAGTGTCAGAGGAACTTCCCAGCCCACTGGCCAACTTCTGTAGGCCTGACTCCTCTGGGTGTGGAAATGGGCACACTCCTTCACCTTTGAATCAAGTGTTTTCCTCAGCCCACGAGGGAGATGCCTGCTAAGGAATCCAGCTGCCTGCACAAGGGATCTGAGGCTCCAGGAATGTGCTATGGAGTAATATTGGTGCTGTGCCTATAGCCAAAACCTCAGGGCCAAGAGGACTCCCTTGGAGCCAATGGAGGCAATGCATTTCCTGTGAGAGACCAGCCAAGGTAGCTCAGCAACCCAGAATTCTCCTCACCACTACCAAGTGGGCTATGAAAGACCAAGCACAGCAATAGAAATAGAAATGGAACAGAACTGGGTCTTCCTACTTCTTTTTAAGTTTTTCTCTCATTTTTCATTTTTCAGAGGGAAAACTTTTTATGAGAATCACCGTTTCTATTCATTCTAGTAAAAGAAGAGGAAACTACTGGCTGTGGTTAAGAGATACTGAGAAGTGGGGAGGAAAAGGAAGAGAAGGGGAAGAGGAGGAGGTGGAAGAGAAGGAGGAGGAAGGGGAGGAAGACAACTAGTATTGACAAAGCACATCTAGAAATTTCATCATGCTTCTCAGCCTTCATGACTCATAAACATTATTTTAACTTGGTAAATTGGTAATAAAATTCTCTTTGTATTAAGCATGTGGTAAATTTAAGAGGCTATAAGCTAGAGTAATGGTGGTTTTACTGCAGAAGACGCTAGCACGGCTTTACAGGTCTCTCCACAAGTCCTGAGATGGCAATATTACTGATTAATACAGCATTCCCAGTGTCCACAAGCAGGGTGGCCCAAATAGGGGCTCAGTAATCAATATAATAGGATGCAAAGTAAGTCTGCATAGCATCAAATGAAAACCCAGAGCCTACAGTTAATCTGAGAAATCAGTTAGATTCTAAAATTAAAATAAAATAAGGCCCAGGACTTTGGCCTGCTGGTAGAGTGCTTGCCTAGCATGCATGAAGACCTGCGTTCGATTCCCCCATACCACATACATAGAAAAGGCCAGAAGTGGTGCTGTGGTTCCAGTGGTAGGCTTGAGAAAGCCCAAGGACAATGTTCAGGCCCTGAGTTCAAGCCCCAGGACTGACAAAAATAAAATTAAAATGCTTTCTTAATATCATTGGTTCAGGAACAAATTTTCAGCTTCAAATTTTCTTTCTGATTTCCATTGGGATTCTAGAAAAACCTTTCCAAGATGTTTCAGTCTAAACATTCCTGCTTCCTTTGTGTGATTGCTCAGATAGTTCCGTCCAGGTCTCTGAATGAGAACAAATTACAAATTTTAAACATTCAATATGGCAACACACACACACACACACACACACACACACACACCACATTTGATCACTAATCCTGAACAAAAAAATATCACATCAGCCAGGCCCAATGGCTCATGCCTATAATCTTAGCTACTTAGGAGGCTGAGATCTAAGGAACAGGGTTCAAAGCCAGCCTGGGTACAAAAGAACCTGAGATTCTTATCTCCAATTAACCTCTAGAAAATGGGAAGGCTCAAGGGAATGGCTCAAGAATAGGGTTGGTAACATTGAGCTGAAGAGCTCAGGGACAACACCCAGGCTGAGTTCAAGACTCATGATCCACCTAAAAAATAAAAATCACATCAGTTAAAGGTCTCTGATGTCAGAATATGTTCAGCAAATACATACTACATAGATCTCAGGGGTGTAAGGGACTAGCTCCCTCAGCGTCGTCATACTTCGAGAGTGATGGCTTTCCTGATACCTTTCTCCTGTTCTTGACACTTGATGGGACATTCAGTTGAGTCAAGAAGAAAAGACATCTTTACAAAACCAATCCTTTCCAACCAACAACTAGAAAAACACACTCCTATGTGGGGACATTCTGTTGCATGTCTATTTACGTGAGATCTTTTAACCATAGAACAAACTTTCCAGGGCCCTGCTTGCTTACCAAATGCTCTGCCCACTCACTGTGGTAGGTCATTCAAAGACAAGTTTTCTGAGACCTTTGGATTCACCCTGTGCCATCATCTGTGCACTGAGAAAGTTTTTAACACATTCACTGCATGCTGCAGTCTTACGTGCATGAAAAGCTGGTTCTATTCTAAATGGATGCCATGCTCACTGGAAAGGCAATGAAAGGTTTTGGTCGAAGGCCCTGACTACTCTCTGTCAGAGTCTCTGCACTTCAGAACAGTGACCTCTCAGAGAAGCAGGTCATTCTTCATTGAGAGCCAGAGAAGGCATGCATGGACATCTTCCTGACATTGACTTTGTAGAGCTAATCATGAAACTGCAGGACCACCTGTGGAAAAGCAATTATTTCTATGTCAGAATTATTCCAGCCACATTACACACTGATGATAAATCTTCTGCTGGTCACTTAGACCCAAGACAGCAGTGGCATTTCATTCTCAAGCTCTGAGGTGAAATTAGAAGGAAAGCTTGAATGTAATTTAGTAAAAATATCTATAGATTGAAATGAACCAAGTTTAGTAAGTGAAGTGACATTGCCTCTCCCCTTTCTCACATAGACATTTTTTCATGCTAGATATTATCCTCTGAATATACTCATCAGGCTCTAGCTGGGGATATTTGTATTCTTTTCCTGCTTTCGTGGCCCCATAGCTCTGGAGGGCTAGCTGGTGAGCACGGGTGGAAATAGGGAGAGCATTTTATTCCTGGACAAACGTGTTCCGAATGGAATCTGGTGATTGCAGTAGCCTGTCAACCAGCTGGTGATAAAACCTTCCCCACAAAACCTCTTTATCCGCAAAGATAAAGAAATGAAACTCAGGGAATCCAGTCTCCAGGCCTCTTCTACCCTTCCCTTTTTAAAAATACCAGCTATGAACAGTTGCCCTACAGCCCAGCCTTTACACACACACACACACACACACACACACACACACAATGTCCTCAGCATCTGTCTCATACATCCCCTTGGTCTTAGCCAACTGGAGAGATTATAAGGCCTGGTCTTCATTTTGCCCCTGAATTCTCTTCCACTTCCCACAGTGCTTTGCTGAAGGTGACAGTTCCGTAGCATAGGTATGGACACCTTCTAGATGGCTCAGAACAGTTCTGACACGCAAACTATGAGGTCAGTGGACTTTAGCCTCTGAGCCAGATGGGAAGGGAGAGGCACATCTGTTTCCTGGGGCAGACATCTGGAAGCAGAAGCATCTGTGCCAATCTAAAATACCACTCCCGCACAGACTCTCTCATTCCTCCTTTTCTGAGCTGCTTTGCACACACTTACCGGGAACCACTCACACACTTATTCCCGACACTGAGTGCTTTATGACGGCTCTAACATACCGCAAATGAGGGAAGATTTCCAGATCATGTCTTGAAGCACAAACCCTCACCAACATTTGAGAAATGGCCTGCTGCGTGCATGTCCACACAAGACCAAGATTATTTACAATGAAGGCACTAAATAAAATCCTATCCGAAATATAATGTATAAGGTGAAAAAGGATGCCAGTGGCTTTTTAGTCCATTCCTGTTACAATGATAAAATCCCTCAAACTAGGCAATTTTAAACAACAGAAATTAATTGGTCACAAGTCTGGAAGTAAGGAAGCCCAGGGGCTGGGGCAGACTAGTATCTGATGAAGGCCCGTGTCTCATGGCACTTGGAGAAGGGGCACTCTCGCCCTCTCAAGCCCTCCAATGGTTTCTAACCCCACCAGGGTATAAAACAATGCTTCTCAGCGCCGGGAATGTAGCCTAGTGGTAGAGTGCTTGCCTAGCATACACAAAGCTCTGGGTTCCATTCCTTGGTACCACATACACAGAAAAAGCTGGAAGTGGTGCTGAGCTTTCTCAAGGATAGTGTCCAGGCCCTGAGTTCAAGCTCCAGGACTGGCAAAAACAAAAACAATGCTTCTGCTTTTCTTTCATCTGTATCTTGGATCCCATGTCTTCACATTGTTGCATTGGCAGTCAGGAGTCATTATAAAGTATGAAGGAAACTATAAGCTCTCAAGCCACAGCTGGGCCAAGCCAGTCTCATCAGTAATTTTCACTCACAGCCATGCCAAGCCCAAGTCTCACTTGCAACCCCAAACCTCACTGCAATGTACTCTGCAGTGGGCAAAGCAAGGTAAACCTTCTACCAATCACCCTATGAGGGGAAAGGCCTGGTGTGCTTTGGAGAGAAAGTGGTAGTGTGAGTGAATCTTTTCAGGATGGAGTCCAGGGATGTACAATTTGAAAAGTTTCTTTATGTTTTATTATGCTTGCACTCATGGTTGGGAATCATTTCATTCATGCATCTGTCACCCATTCTCATCAGTAAAGCACTTGACCTAGATTCTATTCTCCTGTCTATTACTGCCTATCCATCCAGGAAATAGAGAAAAAGTCTTATCTGCAGTTAGGCATTTGTCTAATATTCTTAGAAATCTTGAGATCAGAAGGTCCAGATAAACCCAGCACTGTTTATCAACACCTCAGCTACAAACGACAGCCATCAGCGTTTTCTGTAAGTACAGGGCTGGAATGTGTCAGAGAGCCTGAGAGTCACAGAAATGTTTGTCTCCCTCTTCCTCTACATGTAAGGGCAGGAAAACATGCTAGGTTTCAAGGAGTTAAGGAATCTTTTCTCTCCTCCTTGCAATATTCTGAATCAAATCTTCAGTCTGCCTTCAGTGTCAACTAAGTCCAGCATCATCTGAGCTGTTTAAGTCTCTCAATGTGTCAGAGTCAATCTCTGAAGCCAGGTACTGAACAGAAAAGCCAGTCTGGGCCAGGAGTTTGGCCTAGTGGTAGAGTGCTTGCCTAGCATGCACGAAAACCCAGGTTCGATTCCTTGGTATCACATACTCAGAAAAAGCCAGAAGTGGTGCTGAGGCTCAAGTGGTAGAGCTCTAGCCTTGAGAAAAATCCAAGGACAGTGCTCAGCCCTGAGCTTAAGCCCAGGACTGGCAAAAAAAAAAAAAAAAAAAAAAAAAGAAAAGCCAGTCTGCTTCTCCAGTGACTCAGAGCTTGCAGTGCCAACAGGAGAATACTCTGAAATGTGATTGAGTGCTTGCTTAACATCTTCAATCCCCCAGGAGCTGGGTGTCATGATTTGTGTGTGTGTGGGGGGGTGGTCATGGGGCTTGAACTGAATGCTGTCTCTGAGCTCTTTAGCTCAAGGCTACCTCCCTACCCATGAGCCAAGACCCACCTCCCGTTTTCTAGAGGTCATCTGTATGCCCCTGAGCTGCCACTGATATTTATGATGGTGACTATGAGTCCAAGAAAACAGTGAATTGTGTTTAGACCTATTTGGGAAAAGATTTAAAGTGCTATGACTGCAATAGAATCTAAGAGACTTAGGGGAATTTGTTTCAGGATTTGTATGCATTTCTATGAAAAACTGTAGTCACCCCTATCATATACACAGGCACAGGTACCCTGTGATATTTACCTAATGTCATTCAGACTCAGGGTGCAAGAGTTAAATGACTACTCCAAGTCAATCCCCTAAGAAGATCCCATCCTCTACCAACAAGGTTGGGCTTAGACTAGAGTCAGTCAGCAAAAAGACACATGAGGCATTGTGCAGCCCAGACTCTCCAAATCACACCTGAGGATAAGGAGCTTTGGGTTTGGAAACGCATTATTATTTCCCATTCGTTGCTGCCAATGAACCCTTTTCTACAGACACCCTCTCCAGTAGACACATCTCAGCACCCCCAGGTGTCCACCTCAAGGAGATCTAAAAAGGCATCTGCAACCTAACATTTCCAAAGAAGAATACCAGGAAGGCCAGAAGTGACGTTGGTTATCACCTCCTTGGCTGTTCCTCCATTTCCACAGCTTAGGCTTGGCAGCCTGCCTGCTAAGAAGAGCTAAGAAGTGCAGGTGATGGAAGGTGAGAAGAAGGGACAACTGTATTGGGCTTTGCCAAGGGTGTACCAGGAAGGGTGGCACTGTCAGCCTGCAGGAGAGGATTTACTGACCTCTAAGAGAGCTTGGGATCCTGCCAATGGACTCCAGTGCAATCTGGAAATGCATGGCCTCTCCTCCCTACCTCTTCTCCTCCATGTGAGCATGCAACTGAGAGAAACCAGAAGTGAGCACTCAGCTTGTGCTTTAGAAGGGGCTCTCTACCTGCCACCGTGCTTTCCTCTGCTTTCCTGTCTAGGGAGTGTTTGGACTCTGTAAGGAAGGAGGCAAGGTCTCTTGCAACTTCAAAAAACAAATGTTAAGCAGATTGACTGAGAGCTAATAAAGAACTAAAGCCTAAAGCAAGTGGAAACTTCCCTGAGTCCCCAGAGTTGGGAAAGCACAAAGCAGGGATGAAAGTCTCACAGTACCCCTGAGGGAAAAGAAAACATCCAAGAGTGATAGAGAGACACTAACGTGACAGAGTTCACGGAAAAATTATATGAACATTTAAAGTTATTGAAGCTCATCCTCAGCTGTTTGGGGAGAGATATTCTTATGCTCAAAAGAAGAAAAAATGACCTAATATTGTAAAAGTTCATGAATATCATCCATAGGATTCTGAAACAAAATAATATACTTTACATTTCCAGAGATCTTTTATTATTTGAAGATTTCAATACCAGAGCATTTGGCCTATATTACCTTATTGTTTTATCATGTTTCCTTTATAAAAATTTCCCTTGATATATTCACACTTGTCACTTTACAGGGGAAAAAAAGAATCCCAAGAATGCCTGGGCAAGAATGGCAAAATGGGTCACATCTGTGATCCTAGGTACTGAGGAGGCTGAAGTGAGAAGAAATGCATTCAAGAAGGCATGCCTTGGGCTGGGAATGTGGTCTAGTGGTAGAGTGCTTGCCTAGCATGCACGAAGACCCGGAGTTCGATTCCTCAGTACCACATACATAGAAAAAGCCCAAAATGGTTCTGTGGCTCAAGCAGTAGAGCTCTAGCCTTGAGAAAACTCAAGGACAGTGCCCAGTCCCAGAATCCAAACCCCAGGACTGGCAATAAATATTGCTTATTTATAAGTAAGTAAAAATGAAGGCATGCCTAGGTTAAAGATTCACAAGATCCCTTCTCCCCTTCTCTACTCATAGCTGGTCTCAACAGTACCTGTCATCCCATCTTGAACTATGCAGGCGTCTGAGATCACGAGGAACTCCGATCCACGGTACTCTGGATGGCAAAAAAAATTCATAAGACTCCCACTGAAACTGACAAAGCCAGATGTGGTGGTTCATACATGTCTTTCCAGCTACAGTAGGAAATGTAAAACAGGAGGATCATTGGCACAAACAACCAAGGCAAGACCTATCCCCAAAAATAACCAGAGCATGGTTTAATCAGTAGAGCACCTGCCTCATAAGAAGCCCTGCGATCAAACCCCAGTTCTAGCCAAGCATGGTGGCTCACACCTATAATCCTAGCTACTCAGAAGGCTGAGATCTGCGGATCACAGTTCAAAGCCAGCCAGAGCACTAAAGTATGAGAAACTCATTTCCAATTAATCACCAGAAAACCAGAAGTGGTGCTGTGGCTCAGGGGTAGGGCAATAGCCTTAAGCTGAAGAATTCAGGAACAACACCCAGGCTCAGAGTTCAAGTCCCACAACCTACAAAACAAACAAACAACAACAACAACAAAAAAAACAGCTATACCAATTAAAAATAAATAAAAAGACCAGAATTGAACCTCTACATGTAAACACTTAGGGAAGAGATTACATTACAACCCTGAATACTTCTAACTCTCCCTGCTAGGTTCACATGGATCTAAAATCTCAGAAGTCCTTTCTTTCTTCCAGGTGGTAAGGGAGAAAATTTCACATCACAAGGCCACTGCCATTTACTGTTATCAAGACTCTGCATGAAGATAAGTTTATGCAGGGTTTGTTTTTTTGTCATTTTTTCACTGTCTTTTCTGTTACGTTTCTGTCTTTTCAGGCATCATGAATTTTCCAAATGTGTTTGTCTGCAAATGAATTTGAACCCTTGGCCTTCATGTGAGGTATTGACTCCACAATGGTACTACTGAGCAACAGAGCCTAGTCTGAGGCCCTTAGGTCATTGGTGGTGTGTCCTTAATGGTTACTCTTCCATCCCATCCCTCTCTTTCTCTTCCATTTCCTGTCCTGACATGAGTGTTTCTGCCCTCCCACATTCTGCCATAATGTGCTATCTCATCACAGGTCCAAAGCAAAGGGCAGTTAATCATAGACTGGAACCTTCAAAACTGTGGACCCAAAACCTTTTCTCTGTGGAGCAGATGTCCTCAAAAATTTGTTGCAATAATGATAAGCTAACACTGGAAGTCAGTTTCTTTGTATCTAAGTGGGGACTTGAAGTGATTGGACACTAACCCATTCTCTAATTGAAACCAAATCTAAAAGGAAGCACACTGGCCTGGTAATCAAGTATTCTTCACTGTTAAATGGTTGTCCTGCCACTGGTGGATCATGCCTGGAATCCTAGCCACCTCGAAGGCTGAGATCTGAGAATGTTTGAAGCCAGAGGGAACAAAAAAAGTTCAAGAGACTTTATCATTGTTGTGGTTGGACTTAGGACTTGAACTCAGGGCCTGGGCACTGTCCTTGCGCTCTTTTGCTCAAGGCTAACACTGCAACTTGGAGCCACATCTCCATTTCTGGTTTTCTGGTGGTTAACTGGAGATAAGAATCTCACAGATTCCTGCCCAGGCTAACTTTGAACTGTGATCCTCCTGAGTAGCTAGGATTACATGTATTGAGTCTCCAGCATCCCGCCTCATGAGATTCTTTATCTCCAGAAGTGGATCTGTGGCTCAAGTGGAAGAGTGCCAGCCTTGAGAAGGAAAAAAAAAAGTTTAAGGACAGTGCCTAGGCTCTGACACACAGACAGAGATATACAGGCCAGCATCCACCTTGAGTGGACAGAACCGCACCAAGCAAGCCCATCTTGTGATTGCAAGCTGAATCCTTTGACTAACATGACTGTTCCCACTTGCTGAAAAGTGCCACCCAACTGTCTTCCTTCTACACTAATGAACAAATTCATAATCATGGAAGCAGGAGAACCCTGCTCTTCTCTTCCTCATTTAGTAATTCTCATTCCAGGTGGCAGCAAGAAAAGAAATCTTCTCATCCTCTTTATGCTTGGAAAAAGAATGTGCCTAGAAATACCTCACTTTCCTCATTCTATATCCAAGCTCTGTAGGATCAATTTTGCCACACCACATCTGTCTGAAATCAATGGAATAAGCAGCTGAATTCATTTCCCGGAGACTTCGCATTGTAAAAATAATTGGATTGCACTGCACTTACCATTCCTTTCAGGAAACAGAAAAAAATGTGCCTTTGCTAGCAGGTGGGGGTGACAACTCGTCTAGGTGAGGGTGGGCCTCACCCTGTGTTTTCCATATTGTCTTGTCAAGAGGACCTATTATCAAGTCCCAAATGAGTCTGGCAGGAATACCCTCAATGAGGTGTTTAAAACTGCCTTCCCTGGTGAGAATGAAAACACTCCTTTTGTTCCCATCTTTAAAATTAACTGCATAGTATTACCACTTCCAATGAGGTGTTTAACATCAAAATTGCCTTCCCTGGTGAGAAGAAAAACACTTACTTTGTTTCCTTTCTTAAAATTAATTGGTTTTTTTTTTTTTTTAAATCCTTATTCAACCAGCAATTGAATAGAAGAAAAAGATGGGATTTTTTTTTTTATATACAGTTGTCTTGGGTTAGCTCATCAGTGGTTTTCAGGAGGTTCTTCCTGTTTAAATCACTTGCTGCATGCTTTTCTGCCCCCTTTGTTTTACAATTCCACCCCTATATTGTATTGTTGTCCTCAAAGCTTGTGGCCCTTGGCAGGAAGTTAATTAATAGATACTTAGAAGAATGAAGGAATGACTACATCGACCTAGATATTCTTTCATTAGTGGGCAAATTTCCCACAAGCCTACCCTACTTGTTCTATGAGGGTAATGAACTGGCTTGAAAAAATGAAAATTGGGGGCTGGGAGTTTGGCCTAGTGATAGAGTGCTTGCCTAGCATGCATGAAGACCTGAGTTCAATTCCTTGGTACCACATACATAGAAAAAAAGCCAGAAGTGGTGCTGAGGCTCAAGTGGTAAAGCTCTACCCTTGAGAAAGCCCAAGGACAGTGCTCAGACCCTGAGGTCAAGGCCCAAGACTGGCAAAATAAATAAGTAAATAAATAAATAAGAAAAATGAAAATTGCTGGGCACTGATGGTTCATGGCTGTAGTCGTAGCTACTAGCTACTCCTAGCATCTGAGATATGAGGATCACAGTTTAAAATCAGCCTGGGCAGGGAAGTTGGTGGCACTCTTATTTCCACACACATGTTGTGGGAGGAGGAGGGGAGGAGGTTGGAAGATCTCAGTTCAAGCCCAGACTGGGTAAAAGCAGGAGACCCTATCAAAAACAAACTAAAGAGGGAGTTTGGCCTAGTGGTAGAGTGCTTGCCTAGCATGCACGAAGACCCTGGTTCGATTCCTTGATACCACATACATAGAAAAAAGCCAGAAGTGGTGCTGAGGCTCAAGTATCCAAAGACAGTGCTCAGGCCCTGAGCTCAAGCCCAGGACTGGTGGAAAAAAAAAACAAAACAACTAAAAAACTAAAGCCAGAGCATTGATGGCTTAAGCCTGTCATCCTAGCTATTCAGGAGGCTGATCTCTGAGGATTGTAGTTCAAACTCAACCAGGCAGCAAAGTCTATGAGACTCTCATTTCCAATTAACCACTGAAAAGCTGTGTGGCTGTGGCTCAAGTGATAGAGTGCTAGCTAGCCTTGAGCACAAAAGCTCAGAGACAGCTCCCAGGCCCAGTTCAAGCCTGAGGATAAAACAAAGAAAAAAATAAACTAAAGCAAAAAGGGCTGAGGGGATAGCTCAGGAAGTAAAGTGCTTATCTGGACAAAGCCCTGAATTTAATCCCCAGTATTGTGGTTTCAGGTATTAACATCTGAGAGGGCTTTGACAGGTGGCTAAAGATGCTCCTTTCACCCTTCCTGGGGGATTTGGATCCAGCCCTATTATAACAGTCAGTCTTGCCTTTGTCTTTGTGATGTTGGTTTTTCTGTGCTCACTGCCTCTTGCCTGCAGCTGAATGCTCATGGCAAAAGATAACAAGTCTTAATTTCTCTAGGTCGAGATCTAGGTTAGGGCATAGTACCAATCAGTTATTCATCATCAGAGCAATCTTCATCCAAATAGATGAGGTCTACAGCATCTCCAGAAAATAAATTCTCCAAAAGGAGGAAAAGGAACCAAGAGAGTTAGACTGGTCTGTTTCCCAGGACTTACCTATTTTATTTCCAAAGCTGAGTTGCTTGGATTGAGGGATTGTGGGGGGCGGGGAGGAAGAAGGGAATGACAAAGATAGGGAAGGAAGCAAACCCTAAAAAGTTTGAGGGTATCATTGAGCCAGAGATCACTTGCTCTATCGCCTGTAGAGTTCAGAATCATTACAACATTCACAACGCTCCTCCTCCTGAATGGCAAACTGCATGGCATGTCTGGACAGGTGAACCTGAAGTAGCTTAACAGAGCATTCCCAGAAGGTACAATGAGAAATGAAATGCTCAGCTGTGCCTAAAAAGGCAGGAGTGAGGAAGAGGCTGAGACCAAGGAGGGCCTCTGTGCACATAAAGCCGACACAGCAAGGGCTTACGTGGACTCAAAATAAAACAGATCCCCACCATCACATCACCCCTTTTGCCTCAATAGCATATCAACTGCCTGGGATGCATACTCATGTTTGTAGAGAAGGAAGTAAAAACCTGGGCTTTCTGAGACTGTTTTCATCACTTGATGGAACAAACTCTTAAAATAGAAAACAAATGCTATCACAGAAAAATAGTAACAGTACAACTGTCCCAAATATGCCCAGATAGAATCTAAATCACATCTCTAAAGCTCATTTGTTGAAAGTAAACTTTATGTACATAATGTGGTTTATTCCTAGCAATTCATGGTGAGGCAGAGTAGATGTGGGAAAATAGGACGTTAAGCAGGAGCCAAGAATTCGGAGACACACATTGCATTTAGAGAACAGCCTGATTAAAAGCACACAAGCATCGGCTGGGAGTTTGGCCTAGTGGTAGAGTGCTTGCCTAGCATGCATAAAGCCCCAGGTTTGATTCCTCAGTACCACATAAATAGAAAAAGCCGGAAGTTGTGCTGAGGTTCAAGTAGTAGAGCTCTAGCCTTGAGAAAGTTCAAGGACAGTGTTTAGTCCCTGAGCTCAAGCCTAGGACTGGGAAAAAAAAAAAAAAAAAATCACACAAGCATTTCTTTCTTACTTTGGGCTTCACACTCTGGCATTGAGCTACAACTTATAGTTTGTTTGTTTGTTTGTTTTTAAAAAGCAGTTTCTCCCTCTGATCTTGCCCTCTTGTTCAAATGATTACTATACAGAACTGAGGAGAAAATAACTAACAGAAAGGTACTTATTCTGAGCAAAAGAACATGTGGTAAAATGACTCTATTGATCAAAGAAGTGTTTGCAAAGAAGGAAATTATCTTAAGGAAGGATTCCTGGTTGAAACACAGCAGCTGATAAAGCCATCTTTGGTTTAATGGGATGCTCAAGGAAAATAGACATCTATCTTACAGTGACCCAATTTAGTAGACTGACTAGACTTGGATATCTCTGGCCCAACCGAAAACTCCTAAACTGTGTGACAGCAAAGAAGGAGTGGAATGTACCAGGTGTCCAGAACAAAGATAAGCATTAATGAGTATTTAAGATAACCCACTATTTTGCCATAAATTCTCCTGATATCTGAGTGCTCTTATACATGCACTTGTAGCTAGGTGCGTATTAATCTCCTGTTGCTTTGCTTTGCCAATAAGCTTTCTTGATTTCTACCTTGATGTGTCCTAGAATTCTTTGTAGTGGCAATTCACAAACCCAGTAGCCAAGGCAAGAAGAGCTCTAAGGCTTCAAAATTGCTAAATAGTAGACCCAGAATTCAAACTCAGGAATGTCTGTCTTCCTAAAAAAAATATGTTATTTCTAACCACTAAGACATACGCTGTCTTTTCATTGGTCCTCTCAATTTCTTCAGGAACATTCCTTTCTACTAACATGACTATTCCCTCTCCTAAGGCAGACACAAATTCATGTACTGGAGCTCTGGGAACAAATAAGTACAATTTGCTGAGCCTTCTTGCTCCTAATTTCCAATGGTCTGATGATTAAGTGGATTATTCCTGTTGTAATCCCGTAGCTACCTGTTTCTATTCCTGTCTTAGTCCCCACACCCTCTGCGTTCGTTAAAACTGATGACTCCACAAACGCTACCCACAAGCAATTGCATGACAGGGAACAAAGTCCTAGGCCAGAAGTTAGCCAATCTACTGTACTCCTGTCTCTTATTCTTGCTCTATCATTAACTAATTGTTTGACCTTGGGCAATCACTTAGCTATTCTGTGACTTGTTTTTCTCAGTTACAAAGGAAAGGTAATTCTCTAAGATCCACACCTCGGGCTGACTTTCCAGGACTCTAAAGGGTCAAGGTTTCCTAAATTCATTATTTTATGGAAATCGAATTGCAAATCTCCAAATGCTAGTTCTTCTTTGATCAATGAATATATCTCCTGCCCAGATTTAAAGCTCATGCATTCTGGGCTAAGACTGGTACAGAGTTTCAAAGGAATGTGAAACTAAAACATAATACCTTATCTTAATAACATTAAGATAAACATGAATGTTAAAAGATGTTTTCAGTAAGGCTTTGTATAAGACTATATAAAAAACGGGTACCAAGACATGTGAAAGGGTATCAATGTACGTGAATTAATGCACCTTCTATCTGGCAAATATCATGTAACCCTTTTACTAATTACAATTAAAAAAAAGTAAAAAAAAAAAAAACAAGACTATATAAATACAACAACTTCTAAAAATGTATCACTTTGGCTAAAATTCAGAGGATGAGTAGGCCTGACAATAGCACCTCATGTAAATTGTCTGATGTCATTTGAAACTGCTTACTGCCATCCTTCTTTAGAATCTTTTCTGGAATTTGGTTTTTCTTCTGCTCATAATAGTGTCATTTCTTTGAGTGTAAATTCTTCAGTTTATTTTGCTAATTTTTTTGATGATACTGAGCCTGCTCAGATATTTTATTATTCTTAAGGTAGAAACTTGACTCTGACTGTACAATTATATATTTCACATACTTGGCCAGTGTTTATTTACAGTATGGCTATATAACCTGACAGATCCAGTGACTTTTTTTTTTTTTTTTGCAGTAATGGGGCTTGAACTCTGGGCCTGGGTGCTATTCCTGAGCTACTCTACCACTTGAGGCACAGCACCACTCCCAGTTTTCTGATGGTTCATTTGAGATAAGAGTCTCATAAGGGTCTGGAGTTTGGTCTAGTGGTGGAGTTCTTGCCTAGACCTGGGTTACATTCCTCAGTACCACATACATAGAAAAAGCCGGAAGTGGTGTTATGACTCAAGTGGTAGAACTCTAGCCTTGACAAAGCCCAGGGACAGTGCTCAGGCTATGAGTTCAAGCCCCAGGACTGGAATAAAAAAAAGAGTCTCATGGACTTTGGTTCCACCTTTGTGCCCGAGCTGGCTTTGAACTGCCATCCTCAGATCTCAGCTTCCTGAGTAGCTAGGATTACAGGTGTGAGCCACCAGTGCCAGGCTTCCAGTGAGGCTTCTTGCTGACCCTCAAGATGTTGGCAGAGACTAAAACAAACACACACAGAGACACACACAGAGTACAAGGCTCCAACTCACTTAAGGCAGACCCCCATTTTTGACTTTCTGGTGGTTAACTGGAGGTATGAGTCTCATGAACTTTCTTGCCTGGGCTGGATTCAAGCCATGATGCTTTGATCTCAGCCTCCTAAGAAGCTACAGTGTACAGGAGTAAGCCACTGGGGTCCAGCAGCTGCTTAGATTTTTATTGAATTTCTTCAGATACATGATACAATAGTAATTTAAACGAATATGCTTCCAATTGTAGTAAAAAACTTAATCTTCTGAAATGAAGAAAACGTAGTGACCTGCTATTGGAAACTCTGTTCAGAGGTGGTAATGACTAGGATGGGCTCCCTTTCGACTTCAGATCTGGTTTTTCCTTGGGGCAGTGATGGAGAGAGACTTAAGCATCAATTCTAGCAGTCTCTTATGCATCTTCCTTCCATGAGCTCCACCAAGGAGCCACCTGACCTTCCAGGGTAAGCAGTCCCATTACCATTCACATCAGCTGGTATCCTTAGTTATCACCTAGGTTCTCCTATCTTTTTTTCTTCAAATATCTTCCCAATCCAGGATTTCTTTTTTTAACTATTTGGTGGTGCTGGGGATCAAATCCAAGAAAGTGCTTTATCCCTGAGCTGCGCACCCAGCACAGTACATTCAACAATCAATATGAATGGCATTCTCAACTTTGTGATCCACTGTCTATGCTTTAAATGTCTATAAACAAAGCCAGCTTTGGGAGATTAAAAAGAAAAATGTATACTTTCTGTCAAGCATCTATCTTTCAAATTTGGAGCACTGTTATAAGTAACATTTAAGGCAGATTATGACAGTTCTGTGCCTCTGGCTACTTGGCTGGCTGGGGTAGTCAATTCAGTCAGCTTGGGCAACTCAGGGAGACACATCTCACACAAACACATTTCTTTTGGAAATATATGCTCGATTTGTTCTTCCTTGAAAGCAATGAAGTCCATCAGAAGAAGGCTACAGGACAAAGTAACATTAATTGGTTTAAAATTTTCATATGGGCATGATTAAATACTTATTAAATGTCTATCTTATGTTGGTATGTAAGGTCTTTCATTATAAGCACTTTACCACAAATAATTCATGAAAGGAGAAACCATAGCATTTCTTCATCTTTGAAATAGTCACATTTTCAGAATCCTTTCTCCCTTTCCTCCCTATCTCTCTCGTTCTATGTCTCTTTTCTTTTTTTTCTTGCCAGTCCTGGAGCTTCAACTCACGGTCTAAGCACTGACCATGGGCTTTCTCAAGGCTAGAGCTTTACCACTTGAACCACAGCGCCACTTCCAGCTTTTTCTATGTATGTGATACCAAGGAATCGAATCCAGGTCTTTGTGCATGCTAGGCAAGCACTCTACTACTAAGCCAAACTCCCGGCCCCTTTCATCTCTTTTAATTTGCAGCAATTATTATAATGAAAGGTCAAAACAGCAAGACCAAGTCCAAAATCTCAAGCTATAAAATCTATTTTATCGTTTGAGAATGGGCAGAAAAAAGGGCAACATTGCTCTCATACAAAGGTCAATCCCTGATTATTCCAGCATGCATATGATTACTTTTTTCTGAGGCTATTTTTTTTTTTTTTGTCCTGGGACTTGAATTCAGGGCCTGGGCACTGTCCTTGAGGTTTTGTTTCTTTTTTTTTCTTCAAGGTTACTGGTCTATCACCACCGGTAAAGTGATTAATTGGAGATTTATCTTATCATAGCTTTTCCTGCCTGGGCTTGGCTCCAAAATGGGATCCTTAGACCTCAGCTTCCAGAGTAGCTAATTACCAGAATTAGCCATCTGCTCCCGGCTTCTGTTAATTGTATTACCTGTTTTTATCTTATCTTTTTTTTTTTAAATTTTGCTTTATTATTCTGATTTAAGCACTTTCATTTTAAAGCATATTTACCTAGAATTTCATCATACGCCATGCCAGTCTCGATAGGCTATTCACTTTACTGTTTAATCTCGGCGAACACGGGTGTTTGGGACTTGGAAACCTTCACCAAAGAAGGGGTTCACAGTGATAAAGTTCTGAGGTTTGTGCAGGAAGGGACAGCGGGCCTTCCGTCCAACAGAGGTCACTTCAGGTGCCTACGCAACGGGGAGGCCAGGTCTGGTCTGCGGCGGTGGAGAGGCCGCGCGGCGGGGACGGGGTCACATCCCTGGTAGCCATCTTCCCGACACCCCGCGTTCAGAACCGCGCCGGAAGCCCTCTTCCAGCAAACTCCAAAAATGGACGCCAGCTTTTGTTTACTTTGGCCAGCGTCGTCGGGCGGAGCCGCACCGGCCGCCTGGCCCAGCGCTGACTCGGGGACTGCACCGGGAAGAACGGCCGCAGCGTGGCGGCATCACAAAGCGAAGTCACAACGCCCCGACACCCGCTGGGGCCGGCGTGGAAGCCTGGCGGGAGACGCGGGGAGGGGAGCGTCGCGCCCCGCGCCGCGGGCCTCCCGCTCTCCCGGCGTCCCCTCGGCGGCTCGGCGCCGCAAAGCACCATGGGAAGAACGGCTCGCACCGGAAGTCCGCGCGTGCGTGCGGCGGCGAGGTTATAAAAGCCCAGCCGCCGGGGGCAGGCGGAAGTGGGCGGTTCGGCTGCTCGGGGCGCTGTTGTTGGGTGCTGGGGCTTCTCGAGGGGTGTTCTCCGGAGGGTCGCCGGTGTAGGCCGTAGTGACAGGGCCACTGGCCGCTGAGCACCCCACTCCCGCCGGAGCAGCGTCCGCTCGCTCGTGCCCGCCCTTCCCGTCCTGCAGGCCCAACATGGCGCAGGAGGTGTCGGAGTACCTGAGCCAGAACCCGCGGGCGGCCGCCTGGGTGGAGGCCTTGCGCTGCGAGGGCGAGACCGACAAACACTGGCGCCACCGCCGGGAGTTTCTACTCCGCAACGCCGGAGACCTGGTCCCCGGCGGCGGCGCGGACTCCGGGCCCGACGAAGCTGCCGACGCCGAGGGCGGGACCCGCAACCGACAGCTGCAGCAGCTCGTCTCGTTTTCCATGGCCTGGGCAAACCACGTCTTCCTGGGGTGCCGGTGAGTGAGGGCGCGCCCCTGCCCGGCCCTCCGAAGGGCGCCGGGCCGCCTGGCAGCCCGGCCTCGGGCAGGGGAGGCTGCGAAGCGCGGGAGTCGGGGCACCCGCCGCCTTCCCAGGGGCGGAGAAAGAGCGACCCTGCGTGCGGCCGGTGGGGTGAGCCGAGAGGCTGCAGGGAGTCGGCCATGGACGCTAGACGTAAAGGTGGAGAAGCTGCGACCCGCCGGCATTTGTTTACGGGATTCCAGGAAACCATTCTTGGCGTTTGGTTTCACTTGCTTGATTGCAAACCAGGAAATGAAGTTACTCTGGCTTTTTTTTGTTCTTGCACATTGCAAGTACAGTTTATACGAAGGTGGGGGGACCTTCACACTTTATGAAAGTGATTTTTGCTTCTTTTTTCAGGTATCCTCAAAAAGTTATGGATAAAATTCTTAGTATGGCTGAAGGCATCAAAGTGACAGATGCTCCAATCCATACAACAAGAGACGAACTGGTTGCCAAGGTGAAGAAAAGAGGGATATCGAGTAGCAATGGTTAGCAGATCATAGATGTGAACATACTTAGGAGTTTAGAAAATAAGTTTGATGTAATTAGGAATTGTTATTACTAATTTTTTTAACAAGTCAAAATTTGTAAAATGTTATTAATCGAGTTGGAATGTTAAACTGTATGTATATGTGTTTTAGGCTTTGCATTTGATTAGATTTTGAAGTGTTCATTGTCTGATGTTGTTAATTTAATAATAGAAATTTGATGTTATTCAACACTTATAAGAAATGAAGTTATTCCACTTTTAAAGGAAACAAACTATTAGTACCCATTTTTTTTTGCTTTATGCTTTTATTTTAATGAATGTCTTGTCAGCTGATATGTATTAAGATTTTCCTGGTAAAAATCTGTTTTTTTTCTTTTTAGAAGGGGTAGAAGAGCCATCCAAAAAACGAGTCATAGAAGGAAAATATAATTCTGAAGTTGAGCGAGATCATGGAAAAGTTTCTGCCAAAACAGAACACTCATCAGCTCAGCAGCAAGAAAACAATTCAAGTATGGGGTCATCAGTGAAGTCAGAGAGTAGTGGAAGCTCAGCTCGGAGCTCTACAAGTGATGGAGATCGGTCTGTTGCCAGCAAAAGCGGGAGCAGCATTTCCTCTCAGGT
Source organism: Megascapheus bottae (assembly GCF_031878675.1). Classification (NCBI taxonomy): domain Eukaryota; kingdom Metazoa; phylum Chordata; class Mammalia; order Rodentia; family Geomyidae; genus Megascapheus; species Megascapheus bottae. Next base: position 21,069,926 of record NC_143528.1, on the reverse strand, counting down.
AACAGCAGCAGGTTCTGGAAAAGCTTCTGGTTCTGGAAAAGCTGAAACAGAAGCTCCAGATAAACATGGTTCTGCATCATTTGTTTCTTCATTGTTGAAGTCCAGTGTGAATAGTCACGGGACCCAGTCCACTGATTCCAGACAGCCAAGTGGATCACCTAAAAAAAGTGCTTTGGAAGGTTCATCACTCTCAGCCTCTCAGAGCAGCTCAGAGATTGAGGTGCCCCTTTTGGGTTCCTCTGGAAGTTCAGAAGTAGAGTTACCATTATTATCTTCTAAACCTAGTTCAGAGACAGTGCCAAGTGGGTTAACTGCCAAAACTAGTTCAGAGGCAAGTGTTTCATTATCAGTTTCTAAAAACAGTTCCTCAACAGGTACATCATTATTAACTCCCAAGAGCAGCAGCTCAACAAATCCATCATTGCTAACCTCTAAAAGCACTTCCCAGGTTGCTGCATCACTGTTAGCTTCCAAAAGCACTTCCCAGACCAGTGGATCTCTGATTTCCAAAAGCACTTCCTTAGCAAGTGTGTCCCAGCTAGCCTCTAAGAGCAGTACTCAGAGTAGCAGTTCACAGTTGCCTTCTAAAAGTACTTCACAGTCAAGTGAGAGTTCTGTAAAATTTACTTGTTGCAAGTTAACCAATGAAGATGTCAAACAGAAGCAACCCTTCTTCAATAGACTGTATAAAACAGTTGCATGGAAGTTAGTAGCAGTTGGTGGCTTTAGTCCTACTGTGAACCATGGAGAGCTCCTAAATGCAGCTATTGAGGCCCTGAAAGCAACACTTGATGTCTTTTTTGTCCCATTAAAAGAACTGGCTGATCTGCCTCAAAATAAGAGCTCTCAAGAAAGTATTGTTTGTGAGTTAAGGTGTAAGTCTGTGTATTTGGGCACTGGCTGTGGAAAAAGCAAAGAAAATGCAAAAGCAGTGGCATCAAGAGAAGCACTGAAGTTATTCCTCAAGAAAAAAGTGGTGGTAAGAATATGCAAAAGGAAATACAGAGGCAGTGAAATAGAAGATCTAGTACTCCTTGATGAAGAATCAAGACCTGTTAACTTACCTCCAGCATTAAAACATCCTCAAGAATTAGTATAATATGTCCAAAATATCACTGCTTACAGTATCTGGTATTTGAAGAGAAAAACTGGCTTACTTTTGTACAATATAAAACACAGGCTTTCACAAATTTTGTATTGCTTTTTTCCAGTTTTGCAGAAAATTTACATTCTAGTTGTCTTCACAAATGTAGAAATTGTAAATAGTTTCTGAATGACAGTATACATTAAAAGGTATGCATTAACAGCATACCAGTATGTTTTATTTGCTGAAGAAAATACTGTCGCTATTTTTAATGACACATTAGGTACGATATGTAGTTCAGTAGAATCTTAAATTTTGTAATACTTTCATTTGGTGAATATTAAGTTGTCTACCATGCTTTTTTCCTAGCTGAGTAAACCATATCAAAGAAAAGGGGACCATAGTATTTGAATGTCTGAAAGGCTAAAAAACTTGATTTTAAGAAAGTTGCCCATAGTGTTGAATTTGTCTGTCAAAGAATAAGAAAAAATAGTTGCCTCAGACTATTTTTATGAGAAGTTGTAAGCATTTTTAAGATAGAAAGCAGTGTAAAGTACTTGTTATTTTATTCTGAAGTTGTTTAAAAATTCACCATGATTTTCATGCTGATTCTTTAAGCTGATTAATTTATGTTTTGAGGTAAAAATGCAATTTACACTTTTTCTTAATGACAAAATGTGGGTTTCTATATTAAGCAAATTTTGTGACTACTGTTAACAGATTGATTTGTTTAGATATTAAATGCTTTAAGCTATTTTACCTTTCAAGAAGTTGTGGGTTTTTTTTTTTACTTCCTAAGTCAGAGCCAGTTCTTGGAAATAGGCTACCCACCACTAATCAAAGCAGACTGCAACCAAGTAAGTTCTATTTGTATGGATAAGGAAGACACAGTTTTGAAATTTAGAGTAAGGTGGTTTTTGTGACTACAAATCTCTAGAGAATACTACTGAGAGAGCCATTGAAAGCCATGTTCAGTTCCTTAGTCTGTTGAATTATATCTGCTAGTAATGAAGTAGAATCTTGTTCGTCTAAGAAGATTCTGATTTTATTAATCTATTTGGGTATATTCTATTTTCAAACTCTGGCCTAAAATGTTTGGGTATATTTGTGGCCTTTGGCTTTCTAGATGGATATTAGTAGATACTGCATACTGAACAATAATGGTGTTGATGTACAAAGAAAAGAACCTTTATGGGCCACTTATATTGGCATTGAAAATAAGTTAACGGTTTATGTAAAGTATATGGAAGTTATTCCTATTCTAGGAACAACACAGGATGTTTTAGTTTTCTATTCTTGAAATGCAATTGTCAGGGGTCTTTTAATTTTACCAAAAATACGATTACCTTTTGCTTCTAAGGATATTTTATTAGATACCAGAGCTAAAGTCCATATTCTGTAATGAGTTGCCCTGATGTATTGTAGAGAGCAATAACATGAATGTATTATGAAGCACTTTTAATCCCCTTAGTCTTGGGATATATGTTTTGTGAGACAATACTTACTAGAGAGGTGGGCCACGATATTAGAATAAATATGGTTTTGAATAACCTTAGGTGACGTGGTAATTTTCTAAAGTGGTTCGTATATTAATACAGAAATTATTGAACGTACTTTTTTTTTTTTTTTTTTTTTTTGCCAGTCCTGGACTTAAGCTCAGGGCCTGAACACTGTCCTTGAATTTTTCTCAAGGCTAGAGCTCTTCCACTTGAGCCTCAGCACCACTTCTGGCTTTTTCCAAGTATGTGGTACCAAGGAATTGAACCCAGGTCTTCACGCATGCTGGGCAAGCACTCTACCACTAGGCCAAACTCCTGGCCCCAATTGAACATACTTTTAAGAGTAATTTATGTGGAGGAATTTTCCTGGCATAAGAGCAAATGTAAGCATTTGTTGTAATCTGACTGAAGAGAAATTCATATTATATATAATTCCTTGGGTACAGTCCCTCAATAGTATCTGCTAAAGTTATTTGCTAAAACAGGAGACTATTCATATTTGAACTCAAATTATTTTGCCCAACACATTCTTCTACTGGAGGAATTATTTCAAGATTAGCCTAAAATTAAGTCACATGAGAATGATTTGTGGCTCCCCCCCCCCGTTTACACATGGGGAAAGTTCAGGAATTAGGCATATAAAGATTGAGCTCATATAGAATAAAATTTGAATGTTTTGTGTTCTCTACAAGTAGAAAATGTAAAAATGTCCCTTAATTTTATATGCAATTGTATGTACACACACACACCTACCTGCTTAAAGACAATATTTTCAAATCATTGGAAATAAAAATGTAGCTAATGATCCTATTAAAGCTCTTAAAATTATGTAATTTAGTCATGCAAAGGAGTTACTGTTCAACAAATCAGTTTGTAAGTATAATGTATCTTGATATATCAACTACAACAGCCTTGATATTTCATGTTTTCCTAATGTAAGAATTTTATTCTGTTGACAAGTAAGGACATTGGGGGAAAAAAAAATAATTTCAAATCTTTTATGTCCTGGAGTTTGAACTCAGGGCCTGGGCAATGTCCTTGGGTTTTCTCGGGGCTAGTGCTCTACTACTGGAGCCACAGCATTACATCTGGCTTTTTCCGAGGGTGGTACTAAGGAATCATCCCAGGGTTTTGTGGCCTATCCCAGGGCCACTCGCCTAGACCCTAAATATATGCTTTAAGAGTAACCTCTGGGAGAAAACCAAGATTTATTTAAAAGAAGAAACACAAAACAATCATACACTGAAGTCTTGATAAACATAAAAGGAGAAACCATAAAATAGGGTAAAACTAACAAAACATGTCTCAAAAAATAGCTGGGCAGGGTGGCTCACACCTTAAGATAGGAGGATCAAGATTCAAAGTCAGCCCCAGCACAAAAGGACCTGAGACTCATCTCCAATTAACCTCTAGAAAAACAGGAAGTGTGGCTTGGCTCAAGGGCAGGGTGGTAACCTTGAGCTGAAGAGCCCAGGGACAGCTTCCAGGCCGAATTCAAGCCCCATGACCCACCACAAAAATTTTTTTTCAGATCAAACCTGGAAGCACAATACAACCATACCCAGGAAATGAAAGTATGCAGCAAGTTTGAAAATAAAAAAGGTTGGCAGAATACAGCATTAAAAGTAAAAAGTGAGCCGGGAGTTTGGCCTAACATACATGAAGACCCAGGTTCAATTCCTCAGTACCACATACATAGAAAAAAAAAAGTGATGCTGTGGCTCAAGTGGTAGAGCTCTAACCTTGAGAAGGCCCAAAGACAGTTTTCAGACCCTGAGTTCAAGCTAGGACTGGCAAAAAAATATAAAAAGTATCAGAAGAGATAATGGGTGTAAGGTATGCCTCATTGCCTTGCAAAAGTATATTGCCTTGCAAAAAAGAATAATGTGGACAAGACACACCAAAAGGAGCAGGAATTGAATTTGTACTGTCAGATCAGATAGAATTGAGTTTTTATGAAGAATGCCACTTCATAGTGGTAAAAGGCATTAATTCATAGTATAGATCTAAATATTCACTTTTTAGATAAACACCAAAGAGTAAAGACCTGGCATGAAAAAGGGATAGGAAAAACTGAAATACAGATGTATGTACATGATTCTCAGTCACTTCACATGGTATGTGACAGATCAATTGGGAAGAAATTGAGGCTGAAGAGATTATAATACAATTAAACAGATCTAATGTGTATGCAAATACATGAAGTGTTTGTGGCAAGTCTCAAATGAAATATAATTGTACAAATTACAGCGCAGTGAGATTAGAAACTAACCATCAGTATATCTGGCATATGGATTTGTTTTGAAGGTATAGGGAGGTGAGGTGTTAAGTTGCCCAGACTAGTTTGCAACTCACCATCTTCCAACTTCGGCCTCCTCAGAAGCGGGGCTTTTAGGCATTATACCAAGCTTGACATCTGGAAATTTTAAAACATTCTTAAACTAGCAAAAATAGAAGACACTGCATTTTGAATGTGTGGAATATTGCTTAAGTAATTTTCAGATTTTAAGTCAAAATAAGCAAAGTTAATGGAACAAAAACTCTGGTCACTGGTATTTCTCATCCTAGCTACCACTAAGACCAAAAATGGAAGGCTTGTGGTTCCATGTCAGCCTGTTCAGAAGTCTATAGCTTGCAGACATGGACATATGGGTCTGGTGGGGGTTTTTCTGTGGCTGGTGTTATCAGGAAATTATATTGAACCTCCATAATCTTTTTTTGAGGGAGGGTGGGGTGGGAGAGGATTGTGTGTTTTGTCTGTGTGATGTGTTTGCTAGTAATAGATCTTAAGGCCTCACACTTTTTCACTTACAGCTGGCACTTAACCATTAGAATTATGCCTCCATTTAAGAGACTTTTGCTGGTTAATTGGAGATATGAGTTGGATTTTTCTGCCTGGGCTGGCTTTGAAGTGAGATCCTCAGAGCTCAGCTTCCTGAGCAGTTTGGATTACAGGAATGAGTCAGACACCTTGAAGGATTCTTGACAATGAGACTTGGGGAAATGGAGTGTTTTATATCAGTTTGTTGTTCAGAGAACCATCTAGCAATTGTGTGTGTGTATGCCTATAACTAGGGCTTCAACTCAGGGCCTTGCCTTCTTGCTCAGTTCTTTTGCTCACATATGACATTCTACCTACTTGAGCTATGTCTCCAGTTGTGGCTTTTTGGCTGGCTAGTTGGAAGTGAGTCCTCTTATTTTTGTCTACTTGTCTTTTCAGATCTCAGCTTCCTGGTAGCTAGGATTACAGGAGAGAGACCAGTGCCCAATCCATCTAGCAATTTGAAATATTTGATCTCTTTACAATTTAGTCATTCTTGATTTCTAGATTTCAAAAAAAAAATTTGACTTTAAGCCAGACGCAGTTTCTCACATCTGCAATCAAAGCCAGCCCAGGGACTAAAGACTATGAAACTCTTATCTCCACTTAACCACTAGAAAACCAGAAGTGGTGCTGTGGCTCAAGGGGTAGGTTGGTAGCTTTGAGATGAAGAGCTCAGGGACAGCACCCAGGGCCAGAGTCCAAGACCCACAATCAGAAAACAAAACAAAACAAAAAAACCAACTGGCTTTGTTTGGGAAGGTTGCTTTTTTTTTTTTTTAATGCTGTTGGTCCTAGGTCTTGAACTCAGGGTCTGGGCACTATCTCTAAGCTTCTTTTGCTCAAGACTAGCACTCTACCACTTGAGCCACAGCTCCACTTCTGGATTTTTGTGGTTAGTTGGAGATAAAAGTCTCAAACTTTCCTTCCCACACCAGCTTCAAACCATGATCCTCAGATCTCAGCCTCCTGAGTAGCTAAAGGAGCAATTTCAAACTTACTCCATTTATGTTGCTCTGAAATAACTTGTCTGACATTTATTTGCATTTCTCTTCCACTACCCACCCCAACACATTAAAAAAAAAGGTGCATCCTAGCTTCAGTAATGACTTATGAATTTCTAAATATTTTCTTATATTCTGAAAGGAACTGAGTTTGTTCTTGGTTTATTCCTCCTTTCTACACATTTTGAAGTTGAATTGATTTTCTATGAATGACAGTAATTAAAGCCATTCCCTGTATGTGGATGTAGGTTAAAAGCTACTTAATTCAGTGGTTTTTTTCTTTGCCAGTCTTGGGGCTTGGGCGCAGGGCCTGAGCACTGTCTCAAGGCTTTCTCAAGGCTAGCAGTCTACCACTTGAGCCTCAGCACCACTTCTGCCTTTTTGCTATGGATGTGGTACCGAGGAATCAAACCCGGGTATTCGTGCATGCTAGGCAAGCACTCTACCACTAGGCCAAACTCCCAGCCCAAATTCAGTGGTTTCTGATCACTCTCCTAGAGTCTAATCGGAAGGATTTAGTCATGGCAGGTATTCCCAGGAAAAGCCACACTGCTTGTTGTTTTCCTGGAGGTCCCCCATTGTCCTGAGAATCCTGCCTGTGCTCAGAAATGCAGAGCAGATCCTATACTGCTCAGTAGATCTGTGCATGTACAATGACTACACTGGCATATAGCTACATATAGTTTGTGTGCATGAACTTTTTTAATTCTAAGAAGGACCCTTCCCAGTAACTCTTGATAGTACTAGTGGCAACAAAATATGAATACTACTGTCATAATTTTTTCTTACACTGCAGATAGGTTTTTCTATCTAAAATTATTGAACTCTATCATATTTATATCCAGGGTCTACTCTGGGTCTACTATGCCAGTGTGGTTTTGGTACAGAACCACTATCCAAAACAGAAAACACTGGAATAGAACAAGTTCAGTAATTCCAGTAACTCCCTCCTTATCAATAAACTTGGAAAGAACATGGAGAATTTGGTGTCCCTGACTGATCACGGCCTAATGGCCCACATCCTCAGGTCTCCATTCAGAACAAACATCCCAAGAGAGCTTCTTGGGCAATGTCAGTCAAATTTCTCACCCAACCACACTATCTTCCTTGTGCTGCTACCCCCACCCTGCTCGCTCACTCGCTTGCTCGCGCTCTCTCTCTCTCTCGCTCTCTCGCTCTCTCTCGCTCTCTCGCTCTCTCTCGCTCTCTCGCTCTCTCAGTCACACACACACAAAAAGAAAATCTTTGCCATGCCATTTATCCCTAAGAATAAGAGAAAATGTCAGTAAATCTCAGTTTACTGAAAGCCACCTAGAGGAAGTACAGAGCAAAATAATAGTGTTTCATTTAACACACTGGCAAGATTCTCATGATTTTGTTTTTCTGTCAGTCCTGTGACTTGAACTCAGGCCTGAGCACTCTCCTTCAGCTTTCTCAAGGCTAGAGCTCTACCACTTGAGCCACAGCACCACTTCCAGCTTTTTCTATGTATTTGGTACCCAGGAATTAAGCCCAGGTCTTCATGCATAATAGACAGGCACTCTACCACTAGGCTAAACTCCTGGCCCTACTGTGAGTTTATTTTTTTTTTGGAAGAGAAAAAGTGTAACTGTAGTTAGATAATACATTCTAGGTGAGATTTACTGCACAGTCCCTGGACAAGTAACTGGTTTAACTTATAGTGTAAGCTTTTCTAGGTTAACTAGATGTAAGAATAAAGGCAAAAACTTTCATTTCAATTTTTATTTCAAATGAACCTGAGGAGATAGTATTTGTACAACCAATAAACGCACAAGTATCATTATAAAGAAGCAAGTTTAATTCTGTTTTTAATTTAAAAAATAATGAATAAAGCCCTGTACCTGATTAATAAGTAGAATAAAAGAGAAAGGGGGGTAAAACTTTAGAAAAACATATTAATTTTAAATAGGGGGAAAATTCTGCATATGCATAGTATATTCCATGCATCATATGTCATTACTCTTTTACACAGTAGAAATTTACAATAAGACTTTGTGTCAACTCAAGTAAGTTTTGAAAAAGAAAAGAAATGTAAAGGAAAGATACCCTTTTCTACCTTTACTATTAATATCCTTCAGCATGTTCTTTGTTGGGAAAGAGCTCTACATAAACAGGCTCTAAGTTCCCTCAACACAGGACTGAAGGGCTGGGGAAGTTTTCACTTAGGATATAGTTTGGCCACCAGAGGGCAGCATAAGGGCACTGATTTCTTGGAGAATAAAAATGAAGAAGCAGATAGTGACTTACTCAACAAATAATTATTAGTACCAAACATAAGATTACATTCGCTGGAGGACAGAATAAGAGCAACTGGTGTCAAAAGTTTCCTGCTTCCAAGTTTCAACAAACATTACGTTTTTCTCTTTCTCACATCTGGTCACCGTTCCTCTTATTTATGGATAATTCAGATGAGGTATTGATCATTTCCTAAGTGGGAGGAAAGGTGTCAGCAGGCACCAGTGGCTAATGCTAGCAACTCAGAAGCTGAGATCTGAGCATCACAATTCAAAGCCAGCCTGAGCAGGAAAGTCTGTGAGACTTACTTCCAATGAAAACTACTGAAAACATAAGGCCATATAAGAGGAGGCTAAGTGAAATGAATTCCAGGATATGGAAACAAGAGATTTATTTATTTAGCCAATCCTGAGGCTTGAACTCAGGGCCTGAGCACTGTCTTTGGGCTTTCCTCAAGGCTAGCACTCTTACCACTTGAGCCACAGCACTACTTTCAGCTTTTCTTTTTTTTTCTTTTTTTTTTTTTTTGCCAGTCCTGGTCCTTGAATTCAGAGCCTGACCACTGTCTCTGGGCTTTCTCAAGGATAAAGCTCTATCACTTGAGCCACAGCACCACTTCTGGCTTTTTTTCTGTGTATATGGTACTGAGGAATCAAACCCAGGTCTTCGTGCCTGCTAGGCAAACACTCTAGGCCAAACTCCTGGCCTACTTTCAGCTTTTCTATGTATGTGGAACCTAAGAATTGAACCCCGGTCTTACTACATGCTAAGCAAGCACTCTACCACTAGGCCAAACTCCCCGTCAAAAGATTTAATTTTGTTATTGTTGTTCTTAATGTACTATATGAAGTTATTTCTTTTTCCCCCTTATGGTTTATTTCATATTGTTACTGTATCTGATTTTACTACCTGGTATATTGTATATACATATACAGAAGGAAAGGGAGAAAACAAGATTGGGAGGGGGTGGGAGGATGGAAAGTGGGAGAAAAACATGGGAAAGGGTTATCAATGTTCAAGGAGTAATGTACCCACCATCTGATGAATGTAACTGTAACCCCTCTATACATCACTCCAACAACAAAATACAATGTAAAACAACAATAGAAAAAAAAATCTACAAAAAACCCCTCCATAAGTGAAGCTTTGGCTTAATTGGTAGCATGCTAGCCTTGAGCAAAAAAGCTCAAGGACAGTGGCACTGTGGCTCAAACTTGTAGAACACTAGCCTTTAGCCCAAAATCTCAGAGAGCACCAGGCCCTGAGTAAAAGCCCAATAACACACACACAAAAAATCCAGGTGCCCAGGTTCTGAGTTCAAGCCCTGTTACCAGTGCATGTGCACGCATGCAAGCACTTACCCAAACACACACACACACATACACACACACACACACACGCACGCACGCGTAATGAGTCTTCCAGTGATCACAAAATTAAGAACCTTCAGAAACTCTGCAACCTTGCAATATATCTTTTTCTTTCCTTTTATTTAACTTATTCCCTTTATTCAACATTGCATATAAGTCAACAGACCAGGTTTTCTGAATAAAAATTTTGAGAGTCTAGCAGTGGAAATATATATATATATATATATACACACACATATATATATACACAAAACTAGTTATGCTACCATGACTTCTGAGGTTTTTCTCTCAAAGGTAGCTATTACTTAAGCCATAGCTCCACTTCTGGCTTTTTTTTTTTTGATGAGAGTCTCATGGACTTTCCTGCCTGTACTAGTTTCAAATACCAATTCTCAAATCTCAGCCTCCTTAAGTAGCTAGAATTACAGGTGTAAACCACTAGTTCCAGGCTGGCTACTAAGACTTTTAACACTTTTCTCTCTCCTTATACTTTTCCATCCCACTTGATGATACTAATTGGAAAACGGCAGTGAAAGGATTTAAGCTTAGCATAGTGCCAGGCTTTAAATCTCCAATTTATACACACTGGAGAATTCAAAGGCAATTATTTGGTTTACTGATTACTTGCAAAAATAGTTAAGGTGGGCCAGGCACAGTGGCTCACACCTATAATCCTAGCTACTCAGGAGGCTGAGATCTGAGATCATGGTTCAAAGCCAGCTCAAGCACTAAAGACCCTGTGATGGGGGTGAGGAGAGGGAAATGGGGACCAAAATATGAGAAAGGGTTTGTGAAGTAATGCACCTTCTATCTGGTGAATATAATGTAATCCCTCTATTAATTACAATAAAAATTATATGAAAAAAAAGATCCTGTGACTTTTTTTTTTTTTTTTTTGCCAGTCCTGGGCTTGAGCTCAGGGCCTGAGCAGTGTCCTTGGACTTTCTCAAGGCTAGAGCTTTACCACTTGAGCCTCAGCACCACTTCCGGCATTTTTCTATGTATGTGGTACCGAGGAATCGAACCTGGGTCTTCATGCATGCTAGGCAAGCACTTTAACCACTAGGCCAAACTCCCGGCCCCGATCCTGTGACTCTTATCTCCAATTAGCCACTAGAAAATGGGAAGTGGTGCTGTGGCCCAAGGGGTAGGGTGGTAGCCTTGAACTGACGAGGTCAGGGACAGTGCCCAGGCCCTGAGTTCAAGCCCCATTACCAGCAAAAATACAAAACAAAAACAAAAATACAAAAAAAAGGTTAAGGTGGCTATCACTAATGACAATGAGGCATCTACAATGACAGAATACTTTGATACCCTTTTTAAAAATACACATAATGGGGGCTGGGAGTTTGGCCTAGTGGTAGAGTGCTTGCCTAGCATGCACGAAGACCCGGGTTCGATTCCTTGGTACCCCACATACATAGCAAAAAGCTAGAAGTGGTGCTGAGGCTCAAGTGGTAGAGTGCTAGCCTTGAGAAAGTCCAAGGACAGTGCTCAAGCCCTGAGCACAAGCCCAGGACTGGCAAAAAAAAAAAAAAAAAAAAAAAAACCCACACTAATGGGTATAGCTATTACAAGGTTGAATAATTTCTATCAACAACTGTTAAATAAAAATTTAAGCTTCACAGGGAAAAATCAAACGAGAATTTCAATTATGAACATCCAGTATAAATCTCTCCCAAATTTTAATCCCTTCCTGTTTTTTAGGAAACACAATTGCATAATTCAGACTCCTTCAATACTGTGACCTACTTCCCCTCTTGCTGTTATAAATGGCTCATGTAACTATAGTAACCATCTAGGGAAATTGAATGTTTTTCTGGTCAGCATTATGCCAAGTGCATCATATGTATTATTGTTTCTTTTTTATAACCAGGGGAAAATGTTTGCTGTTTTCTTGGTGATGGTAATATTTTATTACACAAAATGTCTTCCTCACAATAGTCTTAGTCATCTACAGTTCCTTTACTAAAAGGTTTCAGAATCATCTTCTGCTAATAATGACGCTAAATGCTTTTCAGAAGAGATTGTATGCATTGTTTTTGTGTATGTGTGCTAGTCCCAGGGCTTGAACTCTGGACTTGGGTGCTATTCTTGAACATTTTGCTCAAGGCTAGCCCTCTACCATTTAAGCTACAACTCCATTTCCCGCCTTTTGACAGTTAATTGGAGATAAGTGTCTCAGACTTTTCTGCACAGGCTGGCTATGAACCATGATCCTCAGATCTCAGCCTCCTGAGTAGCTAGGATTACAGGCATGAACCACCAGTGTCTGGCCCACACATTAATTTTACCATAAAAATAGCCTGATATTGCTTAGTTTTCTAATCTTCCATTTGGAGAATCTGGAATTTTCTTAACTTTCCTTAAAGGAAGAAAACACTAAAATGGAATCTTAAAAATATACTTAGATCTTGGGAATATACTTAGATATTGAGAATTTTTCCTCGGTGTGTGACTTTGATATATCTTATTTTTTTTCTAACTTCTGTAATATTAGCTGTACTTATGTAATAAAGTATTTAAATTATTTAAAACTAAGCTCAATGGAGAGTTAGAATAGTATTTTTTTTTGGGGGGGGGTCATGGGGCTTGAACTCTGCCTAGGTGTTGTCCCTGAGTTCTTCAGCTCAAGGGTACTACCCTAACCCCAGGCCTGGACGTTGTCCCTGACCTCTACAGCTGAGGCTACTGCCCTACACTGGAGCCAAGCCCCACTTCCCGTTTTTCTAGAGGTTAATTGGAGATAAGAGTCTCAGGTCCTTTTGTGCCTAGGCTGGCTTTGAACCTTGATCCTCAGATCTCAGCCTCCTGAGTAGCTAGGATTACAGGCATGAGCTAACACACTTGGCTTAGAGTAGTAACTTTTAAAGTTTCTTTTTGTACTAATAAATTGCTTCTGGCTTTTTCCAGATAATTTAAAATGCTTCGTTGAACCTTCTAGAACAAATTAGTCTAATTAATACAAATTCCTAAATTAAGGATGTGTGTTAAATACAACTAAATTTCCACTATCAGTTGGTGATCTTCTAAAGTAAAAATTCATTCAAAGTGCTTTTCTTTTTCACTTATTTAGTGCTAGTACTGGGGTTTGAACACAGAGCTTGTCCCTTAGCTTTTTCACTCAAGGTTGGCATTCTATCACTTGATTCACGGCTCCACTCTGGCTTTTTGCTGGCTAGACATAAGAATCTTATGGATATTCTTGCCTAGGCTCACTGTGAATTGCGATCCTCAGATATCTGACTGAGTAGCTAGGATTACAAGCATGATCCACTAGTGGTGCGCAGGTCAAAGTAATTTTCTTATATTTATGCTGTTTTAAAACCATCCAAATATTTTCCTTAAACACTGCTCTTTGTTTCACTGAATTAAAATGAAAATTAGCTGTTTTGACTGCTTTAGAAGAGACTTCACTTAAACAAAATATATGGAACTTGATTTCACAACTCAAAATACAAAAAATAAAAGAAAAAACTGAATTATTTGGATACTAAATGATAGTGCAGGCTAGCTTAATATACTAGCCATATGCTGATAATGCTTAAGTTGACTAAATGGTATATAAGGGTACATGCATTTGAGAATTTCCATCATAAAGTCAAAAAAAAATGAATGCTCAAAGAAAATAACTAAGTTTAATTGGCCTGACTTAAGTAGTTTTTCTCAGGACAGATCTCTGGGGATTTTTAATCCTTATGAAGCTGTTGCTCTTCCCTCTCACAATATTAATGAAGGATTCAAGGAATAGGGCTGAAGGCATAGAGAGGCCTTTTCAAATATCTGATAAGAATTTAAGCTAATTTCAGACACTAATTCAGTGAAACTTCATTTCAGCCAAAAAAATGGGTCTGGTAATACAGGCCTGACTCCTAGGCACCAGAGAAGTGTAAATAAGAAAATGGAAATCCTAGACCAGCCCAGGGAAAACTCTGAGACCTTATGTGAAAAATAACTAAAAAAAAAGGGGGCTGAGGACATGGCATAAGTGGGTAGAGTACCTGCTCAGAAACTTCAAGGCTCTAGTTTTCAAGTTCCAGTTGGGTTTATGGACAAGTGTTCCTCACCAACTCCTAAGCTGCTTTCACATGTAAATCAGAAGTAGCTTTAAATTAACCCTTATATATAAACATAGCAAGAACAATGTCTGAAATCATGCACATGTTAGGGTGCTTTATACGTTTATACCAACTGAATGAAAACTATTACTTGGGTTTTTTTTTTTCATCTTTCAATCTATTCAACAGAATTATAAGGATGAAAATAATTCTGTTAAGGTCTCCTAGTCCACACCCATCATTCCTTTCTTTCATTGTGCTCGAAGAGATTGGCATTCTGCAGCATTGCCTTTTCTGTGTCTGTGCACAAGTCATTTCTGCCCGTGAATCACATACCCAGCTGCTAAGTCTATAGGTATATTCTGTGTCTAAATCTTAGTAACAAGGCATCTTGTATAATTTTGCCCTTCAGCAAGATGACTCAAATTTGGAGGGTGACAGGCTGTCCTGGGGCTGGCTAAAATTCAGTTAAGAGTCACCATTTTTTTTTCCCTTGGTTAAGCTGACAGATTTAAAGAACGACGCTATCTGGGCAACAGTGGCTTGTGAATCATAGCTATAAAGGAAGGTTAGATCTGAGGATGCTTCTGGACAGCCTAGGCTGAAAAAAAAAAAAAGAAAAAAATCGGGGAGCCTCAGCCGCCATCTCCAATTAATCTCCAAGAAGCTTGGAAGTGGAGCTGTGTGACTCGAGTGGTAGAGCACTAGCCTAAGGAGAAAGCTCCTTAACCCCAGTACCAGCAGGAAAAGAAAACTAAGGGGCACCAATAAATCCCCCAAGCGGCTCGGAAATAGCTGAGTGGGGGTGGCCAATGGACCAAGGGTCAATCCTGTGTTATCAGGATGTCGAATTCCCTGGCGTGCTTTGTTCCAGTGAGGAAAAACCTAAGCTTTCCAAGATCAAGACCGAGGCTTCCCTTTGCGTGTCCATGACTCAACAGCTGTTTCAGCCGCGCTGGGGACGTGTCACGCCGCAGGGGCGCCTTTTCATAAACTCAGCTGCAGCTGGCGGCAAGGTCTGTTCAGACAGGTCTTTTATTTAAACCTCGACAGAGCGGACTTCATTTCTCCTACCGAAAGTCTACCGGGAACATCGGCCAGGTGACACACACACACGCACACACACTCCAGCCCTGCCGGCCGCTCAGTGACCCGCAAGGGCCCGGCCCGACCGCGGATGGGCGTTCACGACCGTTTATCACCCTGCGAAATGAAGACGCAGGTCGCGAGGTGTCCCTGGCTCCGCCACTCGACCCTCGAGGGCGGGGGAATGCCCTTCTCGTACCGATCCCCGAGTCGCCGGCCGGACGCGGTCCTCAGCCCTTCTCCCCACTGGACGGCCGACGAGCCCCAGGATCACCCGCGCGCGGGAAAGGAGCCCGAGCGAGAGGTAAAAGCCCGGCTGACGAAAAGATGCCCGACACGCGGGGAGGGATGGAGGGCTGGGAAAGCGCCGCCTACCTCCCAGTCAGCCCCCGAGGCTGGGCCAGCCGCCGCGCTGCGACCCCGGGGAGAGCTGAGGCGGCTGCGGCGGCGGCGGCTGCGACGGCGCGGCGGGAAGTCGCCGCCGCGCATGCCGGGAGCCTCCCCACTGCACGCTGGGTAGCGTAGTTCCCGAGACCCTCACTACAGATTGTTCAGCCGCCCGCTGCTGCTTTTAAGGCTCGCAGGGGGCCCCGATTGACCCGTCTGATGGGGATAGAAGTCGGCCACACCAGGCCGCGAGGCCAGAACCAAGGTTTCCTCCTCTCTGTGGGAAGGGCAGAGGCGACCAGCCCGCCGCTGGTCCTCTCAGGATCCATTCAGCTCCTGGGCAGAGGGGCGGGCGCAGCCGCGCTTCCCCTTTAAGATGGGGCGGGGCGCGGCTGCCGTTTGGCCTCTCTGCGCACCTCCCCCTCACTCGCCCAGGGCTGACGGACCAATCGCCCGGGCGGCAGCGGGAAGGCGGGAGAATGCGAACTCTTCGGTAGGGCGGTAGGGGCGGGACCCTGGCCTTATTAGGAGTGAGGCCTGCGCAGGCGCAGACGCGACCGCTGCGGAGGGGCGGGGCCAGCGGGCTGAGAAAGTCTCGGCCAGGCGCGGAGGGTGGCGGGGAGGAAGGGTCGCCTGCGGGCGGGCTTGTCATGGGGATCCGGGCTGGTAGGCGGCGCGAGTAGCATCTGGGGACTCCGAGGGAGACCGGAAGTGTCCGCGCCGGAGACCACCGCCAGCTCGGCGGGGAGCTGCGGGGGGATCCCCGCCGCCCTGGTCCTGGGGACGGGGAGGAGGAGCGAGGAGGGAGTCCTGGTCTCGCCCCGCCCCCGGGCTGGTTACGGCGGGGGCGGGGAGTGAGGGCTGCTGCGGTGGGGAGCGGAGATCGGGGGACTCGGCGGTGCCCTCCGGAGCGGCGGCCGTGTCCCCGCGGCGCCGGGCGGCCGAGCGGAGCGCCGCGGCTGCTGCATGCGCGGCTGCTGGATGCGGAGGCGGCGGCGGCGGCGGCGGCGAGGATGTTAGGGCAGCAGCAGCAACTGTACCCGCCGGCCGCGCTCCTCACCGGGGAGCGGAGCCGGCTGCTCACCTGCTACGTGCAGGACTACCTCGAGTGCGTGGAGTCGCTGCCCCACGACATGCAGAGGAACGTGTCCGTGCTGCGAGAGCTAGACAACAAATATCAAGGTAAGGGGCGGGGGACGGGGCGGGGAGGAGACCCGCGAGGGGACGCCCCGGTCCCCGAGACCTGCGGACCTCGGCGACTCCGGCCCACGGCCCGTCCCGGGGAAGTGCCATCCTCCGTCCCTCCCGTGACACCCACCGTCCCATCCCCCGCTCTCGAGTGTGCATGTGGGGTGAGAGGAGGGGTGGAGTCCGAGGTCGCGGCCCTGCCGTCTCCCGGCTGCGCTCCGGAGGACTTGGAAGGTGTCTCGGGGCGTGCGTGTGTGTGTGTGCGCGCGCGCGAGTGTGTACGGGTGTGTGTCTGTGTGTGCGCGTGGAGGTGGCCGGGCGGGTCGCCCGTCAGCCCCCCGCTGTAGCCCCAGCAGCTGCAGCTGCTGTGGGGAAGGAATCAGCCATTTTAAGCTGCATTTGTTCCGGCGTCCGTGGGCCCCCGGGTCGCACGCCGCCCTGCCGGGCCAAGGGGGAGTGCCACGGGGCGGGAACCGCGGGGAGACGGCCGCGGGGCCGTCCGTCCGTCGGTCCCTCGCCCCCGGCGGCCCGCAGCCTGGGCAGGCAGATGCATCGGAACGCGCTGGGGGAGGGGAGGGGCGGGGCGGCCCCGGCGGACTCGAGAGAGCTCCCCCCCCCCCACGGCTCCGCTCCCCAGGACGGCGGGAGTCGGGGAGCCCGCGCCTTTCCACTCGCCCCGGGGAAAGTTCCGGGACTCCAGGAGTCGCTGCCCGGAGCTCAGCCGCAGCCGAGTGGTGACAAGGTGGGGGGGGGGGTCCCCGCCGGGCAGGGGGCGAGGGGGTGTGTGTGTGGCGGGGAGGGAGGACCCGTCCCGGGGGCGGGGCATGGGAGTGACGTGGGCCGGGGCGGGGGACGGGCGCGGCGCGCTCCCGCGGGGCTGGAAAATGGCTGGTGTCTGAATGGGCGGCGGCGGGCGGCGCTCGCCGTTTGGGTGGGCGGCGGCCGTGCCGGGGGCGTTGGCGGGGCCCGGGCGGACTCCGCATTGGGCTTCGCAACGCGCTTGTTGTGATGTGTGGAATGTCTTCCACCCAATGAATCCAGGCGGGGACGCTGCCCCCGGGACCGGCGCCCACCCGGGCTCTGCGCAGGTTCCGGGCCATGTGTCACTTCCGGGCCCCAGGGAGGAAGTGGCTTGGTTGACCGGACAACCGCCCGGCGTCCCTACCCTCCCGCTTCCTCCTCCCACAAGTTTTTTGTTTGTTGTGTGTTTTTCAAATGATAAGGCGTCAATCATCTTTTATGGTCTGAAACTAGGACAGGAAATCAACCTTTAGTACGATGCAGTTCATCACGTTTCTCCCTTTTTTTTTTTTTGCCTTTGGAACCACAAATCAAGAAGGTTTTAGACCTTCTTGAACATCAGTGGACATTAGTCAAAGGGACCTTAAAGATAACTTTTGGATCCATTCGCTGTTTTTGAAGACACTTTTCATTAAGTCAGGAGTCGGTGGCCTACACCTGTAATCCTAGCTACTCAGGATCAGGATTTGAAGCTAGCCCCCAGGAAAACTCCACACGACCCTTATTATCACCAGAAAGGCAGAACTGGAGCTATGGCTCAAAGTGGTACAAAGCGGAGAGGCAGCACTCAGGCCCTGAATACTAGCCCCAGGACAAGCCAAAACAAAACCCCTGTCACTAACCCAATGGCTAAAGAAGACTCTACTTCTAAGATTATATTTTCTGGACTGGTTCATATTAAGCACATTGGGGTATCTGTTTTAGCCTATGCATTTGTTTTCTGAATCCATGGAGTGGTAGATTGCTTACTGTATGCCAATTGCTGCACCAGGCCTAGAATATATAAAGTTAAACCTCATTGTACAGATAAAATTTCCAAGGAGTTTGACTTCGGCTGAGTGGCAGTTTGTACCTGTAACTCCCAGAATTTGGGAAGCGGAAGCAAGAAGATTACCTAAGTTTGAGGACAGTCTGGGCTGTATAGATTTCTTCTCTAAAAGAAAAAATATTTTGCTGTTACTTAGATGAAAAATACTTTATTGCAAAGCTGCACACAGATGAACACATCTGTTGCCTTACTGTATCATGTCATTTCATGTGTGTATGCATGTGCATATGTATGCAAGTGGTAGACTTGAACTCTACCACTTGAGCCATAGCTTCATTTCCAGCTTTATTTGGGGTTAATTGGAAATGAGTTTCAAAGACTATTCTGGCTAGAATAGATCTCATTCTCCTGAGTAGTTAGGATTACAGGTGTAAGCCGCCCACATCTGGCTTCCTTTTTTTTTTTTTTGCCAGTCCTGGGCTTGGGTTCAGGGCTTGAGCACTGTCCTTGGACTTTCTCAAGGCTAGCACTCTACCACTTGAGCCTCAGCACCACGTCCGGCTTTTTGCTATGTATGTGGTACCGAGGAATCGAACCCAGGTATTTGTGCATGCTAGGCAAGCACTCTACCACTAGGCCAAACTCCCGGCCCCTTCCTTTCCTTTTTAAAAAATAACAGTTGGGGGCCTAGTGGTAGAGTGCTTGCCTAGCATGCAGGAAGACCTGGGTTGGATTCCCTGGTACCACATACATAGATAAAACTGGAAATGGTGCTGTTTCTCAAGTGGTAGAGCTCTAGACTTGAGACACACCAAGGACAGCACTCAGGCCCTATGTTCAAGCCCCAGGACTTGCAAAAAAACAAACAAAACAAAAACCAGCTGTAGCTGGCACCAGTGGCACATCCCTCAAGGACCATGCCCAGAGTCCTGAGTTCAAGTTCCAGAAATGACACAAATAAATTGATAACAGTTGTATTTTTGTACAGTTATTAGCATGTAAATGGTAACTTTAAAATGAGACATATGGTGGGTCACATTTTTAATCCTAGTTACTCAGGAAGCTGATCTCTAAGGACTAGCACCCTTCAAAGCCAGCCTGGATAGGAAAGTCCATGAGACTCATCTTTAGTTAAATATCAAAAACAATACAAAACAAAAACCAGAAATTGAGCTGTGGTTCAAGTGGTAGAGTAATAAGTAGCTTTGAGGGGAAAAAAAAAAAGCTCCAAGACATTGCCCAGACTCTGAATTCAAGCCCCAGAACTGGTGAGTTGGGGGAGGGACGGGGAGACAGGAAGGAGAGAGAGAATAATATTTGGGAATTCTACATTGTGTGCTTGTGGTTTTTCAATGATGTTTGTAATGCTTACATGTTGTTTTATTTCTCTAAAAGCATGTTTACTTTCTTAAACATTATGCTATTATAAGTCTGGGAATGTGGCTTAGTAGTAGAGTGCTTGTCACATATGCCTGAAGCCCTGGGTTCAATTCATCAGTGCCACATAAAGAGAAAAAGCCAGAAGTGGCAATGTGGCTAAAGTGGTAGAGTGCTAGTCTTGAGCAAAAGAAGCTCAGGATTAGTGCTCAGGCCCTGAGTTCAAGCCCCAGGACTGGCAAAAAAATTATATACATATATATGTGTGTGCGTGTGTGTGTGTATATATATATATACATATATATATACATATATATATATACATAGATCATACAGGATTGAAAGGTAATATAAATCTTCAGTCCCGTCATGATTAATTTCAAGGTTAACCTTAAAACAGTGATCTAGTTTTCAGTCAGGGACACAGGTGCTAAGATAATTTTCAAAGTTGCATGTTTATTAGCTTTATATGCTTTCATGGTGGGTTCAGATAGGACTTTTTTTCACTAGTTCTTAAGGTTTTTTTTCTGGTCTGAGGATCTAATGTATTATTTAATGTTACACATTATATATAGGCAATCACATTTCTCCCCATCTGCTTGAGACACTTTCAGAGATTATTGAGTTAAATATAGAAATAAAACCATTTTACAAGGGAGTGAAGTATTCGTTATAGAAAATGATTAGCCTTTGAACTAAAATTAATACATAATTTTAAGTGATTTTTACTCGGCCTGTTGAAAGTGGCAAGAGCAGATGTACAGATCTGACAAAGTCTGAGGTTCTTAACTACTTGAATTACTGGTTTTTTTTTTTTTCTTGCTGATTGTGGGGCTTGAACTCTGGGCCTGGGTGCTGTTTCTGAGCTCTTGAGCCACAGCACCACTTCCAGTTTTCTGGTGGTTAATTGGAGATAAGAGTCTCACAGATTTTCGTGGCTGAGCTGGCTATGAACCATAATCCTCAGTCTCCTGAGTAGCTAGGATCACAGGGCCTGGCTTGAATTACTTTTTTTTTTTTTTAACATGCAGAAAGGGTAGCTTCCTCTCAAGTTTTCTGTAGAGATCAAATGATAAAATATTTACCACATAATAGGGCTGAGTAAATGTTGGTTTCCTTTCTTCCCTCACTACATAAGTTAGATAACTTTGAAATGTGAATTTTTAAATCATACAGTTTGTGCAAATATGATATATGACTTTCACCTTCTGACTCATTATTAGAAAATAATTATTAGAAAATAGTTGAAATAAGCTGGGCACGGTGGCTCACGCCTGTAATCCTAGCTACTGAGGAGGCTGAGATTTAAGGATCAAGTTTCAAAGCACAAAAGGGTCTAAGACTCTTATCTCCAATTAACCTCTAGAAAAATGGGAAGTGGGGCTTGGCTCAAGAGTAGGGCAGTAGCCTTGAACTGAAGAACTCAGGGACAGCGCCCAGGTTAGAGTTCAAGCCCCCATGACCCACAAAAGAAAAAAGAAAAAAAAATAGTAATTGAAATAAAGTTTGACATTCCCCCACCCCCGCCCTTGTGCTTGCCAGGGTTGTGCTTTATTACTTACATCTTCCAGCCATTTTCTTCGTTGGTTATTTTTCATACAGGGTCCCTCTCTCCAGTGGTTGCTGAGATCACAGCTGCCTGCTTCTGTGTCCAGCTTCCCTCAGTGGACATGATGGAGTCTTTCAAACTTTTCTGGAACTGTGGTCTTCCCAATCTTATCCTCCAGTGTATCTTGGGATGATATGCTAGCACTACTCCACCCAGAAGGAAGCTCAAGCACTTTTCTCTTCTGGGCTAGCCTGGAACCACAGTCCTTCCCATTTTAACTTCTTAAATTGCTAAGATTACTTGTGTGATCTACCACCACTGAAAATTTTAAAAAGTAACAGTAAAATATCTCATGTCATTTTTCCTGTACAAAACTTAGGTTCTTAGGAAATGCATTTATATGCCTATCTAAGCAAATGGTATAGACAGCCTTATTAGAAAATATGTTGTACAAGAATGAATATTCTCAACTGTGGTAGCAAAATTGTCCATTGAGTATAAGCACCTGCAGTATCTAGGGAGGAGCTAACTCCTAAGAGTTATGTTAAATTAAATAAGGTGCCTTTTGTTACCATACTTTAAGATCTTTCCAGTGTATGCATTTTATCATTTTAACATTTCTGAGCTTTGTAGTAATAACATTGGAACACATAAGAGAATGATAGAGCCAGGTAACAGTGGTTCACACCTGTAATCTAGCTACTCAATAGGCTGAGATCTGAGGATCACCGTTCAAAGCCAGCCCAGGCATGAAAGTCTGGGAGACTCTTTTAATTAACCGCCAGAAAATCAGAAGTGGTGCTGTGGCTCAAGTGTTAGAGTGCTAGCCTTGAGCTAAATGCTCAGGGACAGTACCCAGACCCAGAGTTCAAGCCGCATGACCAACAAAACATAAAAGAGAGAGGTAGGCATGCAGTAATGATAGAGTGTAGAAATGGTGTGCCACATGGTGTGATAAGTTAGTGCTTATTTCCCCACCTGTAATAACACTACTCTTTCTAGTAGCATATTTTGTAAGGACAAGAAACAGCTCTTAAGTATTCTTTGGGTGACACCTCAAATTATATTTTCAGATTTTTTTTTTATTTTTGCTGTTGTTTTGAGACAGGTATATGTACTTCCAGCTGGCCTTGAGCTCTTGATCCTCCTCCTACCTATACCACCCAAATGATTCTGTCTTCCAAGTGCTGGCATTACAAGCATGCACCATCACATTAGGTCGGTGCATTTTCAGATTTTTGCATGCCTTTCAGTGACTCAGCTGTTTTATGTTATTTAAATAAGTGCCCTATTTGCTATACAGTTGAATCAGCAGTTTCACAAAGCTTAGAACCAACTGCTGAATTATCCACAAAGGCAGAGTGATACAGTGTAATTTTATGGTAGCTTGGTCAGGTGGTACCAGAAACAATAGACCTACTTTGGAAATAGTTTTGATTTTTTTGGAATTTCCCTTGTGACTCTAAAATGAAAGAGCCATTAAAACTAAAATGATAGAAACTAAGAGTTGTTGATGCTTGCCTTTTCTAAAGGCACCATGTGAAAGTGAGGGTTATCATGTCTTTCTGGAGAGATCAAGCCATTGATTGAACTGTAAACAGAGTTGGACTGTCATCTGTAACCTAGTCTTAGAACCTCTTTAAGTTTTAGGGCTGGAATTCAGCATGTATGGAGTTGGTTAGAAGGTTAAATGGTATATAGGCAATAAATAAACTTAGTACACTCAAAAGTGGCCTTAAGTATTCCTGCTTATATAAAATATCATTAATTATTAATTTATTAATTAAGTTTTTTTAATATACATAGTTTTAAAGTTTTTTTTTTCTAAGTGTACATTCATACTGTGTAACATGGTCTTTATATGGGGGTATAAGGTTTTTCTTCTATTAACAGTACTGGGGTTTGAACACAGAGCCTTATGTTTATTAGGCTGCCACTCTCCTACTTGTGCCATGCCTCCAGGCTTACTGGTTATTTTGGAGTTGGAGTCTAGGAAATGTTTCTGCAAGGGCCTTAAGTTGTAATCCTTCATATCTCAGCCTTCTGAAAAGCTAGGACTACAGGTGTGAGCCATTGTTTCGTTTTTAGTTTTTCTGTGCAAGTTTTGGGGCTTGAACTCAGGGCCTGGGTGCTGCCTTCCAGCCTTTTTTTTTTTTTTTTTTTTTTGCTAGTCCTGGGCTTGAGCTCAGGGCCTGAGCACTGTCCTTGGACTTTCTCAAGGCTAGAGCTCTACCACTTGAGCCTCAGCACCACTTCTGGCTTTTTTCTATGTATGTGGTACCGAGGAATTGAACCCGGGTCTTTGTGCATGCTAGGCAAGCACTTTAACCACTAGGCCAAACTCCTGGCCCCCTTCCAGCCTTTTATTTTCCCAAGCCTAGTGCTTTGCCACAGCTCCACTTCTAGCTTTTTGGATAATTGGAAATAAGATTCTCACAGACTTTCCTGCCTGAACTGGCTTCAAACCAGGAAGAGCCAGGATTATAGGCATGAGCTCTTAGCACCCAGCAAACAATCAAGTTTTTAATGTATATATACTTGAGATGAACTGTGGTTTGATGCTTTGAGTTAGTTGTAACTTAATGTTATATGTGCTAATCCACATGTTCTCTTCCTTTTCTTCTTTTTAGAAACATTAAAGGAAATTGATGATGTCTATGAAAAATACAAGAAAGAAGATGATTCAAACCAGAAAAAACGCCTACAGCAGCATCTCCAGAGAGCATTAATCAATAGTCAAGAATTGGGAGATGAAAAAATTCAGATTGTCACACAAATGCTTGAATTGGTAGAAAATCGAGCAAGACAAATGGAGTTACATTCACAGTGTTTCCAAGATCCTGCTGACAGTGAAAGAGCTTCAGACAAAGCAAAAATAGATTCTAACCAGCCAGAAAGATCGTCAAGAAGACCCCGCAGACAACGAACCAGTGAAAGCCGTGATTTGTGTCATATGACAAATGGGATTGAAGACTGTGATGATCAGCCACCTAAAGAAAAGAAATCCAAGTCAGCCAAGAAAAAGAAACGTTCTAAGGCCAAGCAGGAAAGGGAAACATCACCTGTTGAATTTGCAATAGATCCCAATGAACCTACATACTGTTTATGTAACCAAGTGTCTTATGGGGAAATGATAGGATGTGACAATGAACAGTGTCCGATTGAATGGTTTCACTTTTCATGTGTTTCACTTACCTATAAACCAAAGGGGAAATGGTATTGCCCAAAGTGCAGGGGAGATAATGAGAAAACTATGGACAAAAGTACAGAAAAGACAAAAAAGGAAAGAAGATCGAGGTAGTAAAGGCCATCCATATTTTAAAGAGTTATTTGTCTTTTATATAATTGGTTTGCTTTCAGAAAATGTTTTAGGGTAAATGCATAAGACTATGCAATAATTTTTAATCATTAGTATTAATGGTGTATTAAAAGTTGTTGTACTTTGTCTGTGATCTTAATTTTCTGCACTGAATTACCAAATATTTTAAACCAGGTAGACTTCAGATCACCTGATGAAAGGACCAGGGAACCAGGGAGAGAGTGGTGTGAACATTATAAAAATTTCACAAACCATGCCTATTTCATTCTCACTTTAAACACCAGTGCTATTTTTTTGGGTAAACACAAAAGTTTTGCTAACAGTTTAGTTCTATGTGCTTAAAAAACTTATAGTTGGATTTCTCTGAAAGTGTTGAATAATCTTGGGTAATTTAAATGACACTATTCTCTTTAGAGCTGCTTTTTGCCTAGCCCCATTTATACATATACTTGTCAATCTCTAGTCTTCCAGAAATTTATGGAACTAGAGATAAAAAAAAATTGGGATCCAAGTGAAATAATGTGCTCTTATTAGAGTGTTTACTGCTGTCTTTTTCTTAGTAGCATTTTGATACACTGTCAGTAGCCCATTTGTAAATTCTTTCCTGCTTCTCAGAATAGATAGATTTAATCTAGGGCTTAATAGGTTTTGTGTTTTGTTTAATTGGGACAGGTGAGTAGTTAGGATACCAAAAATGTTACCATTGGCTTGTACTAGAAAAATTTGGATTATTTACTATCATGGTTCAAGGTTAAATAATTCAAAAATGCATCTTAATAATTTGGTTAAGAAATATAATATAGTTGATTTCTGTCCCAATCAGTGATTATACATTATTTTAAATAATAGTGTATTTACCTTCTTAACTTTCTGGTATTGGTGCTGTTTGATGTTTTCATGTTTAATGAACTAATTTCATTATAACAATGCAATTAATAATGTATTTTGTAAATTGAATTGCAAGACTCTAATATTTTAAGGGTAAGCCTTCTAATGGGTTTTTGTCCATGTGTCTGGAGCAGTTTTGGTTGGAAGAGGGGCAGTATAGCTTGGCTAGTCCTTCAAATTCCTGTGTAACAATTTTTATTTCTCATATAATTTTAATCTGATGACCTTGATTCTCTTTAACATGTGAAATATCTTATCCTGTTTGGAAAAAAAAATGATTTTCTTCTCTTCTAGCTTTCCCGTGTGACTTTGAGGCACATCATTTTACCTTGTCTGAGTGTCAAGTCATTTACCTATAAAATGAATTGGCTTAACTATCTCTGAGGTTCTTTCGAGTTAGAATTGTGCTGTAGTGAAGGATTTTAATAATGAAATGATTTTTCTCTTTTATGTTGTCCATTCTGCAGTCTGATGATAAAGGTGAGCTGACAGTTGGGTAAATGCACAATATTAAGTTCTGTCATAAGAATATTTTAATTACTGATTAGAGCTAGTCGGTGATGTTATTTCTTAGTATGATTAAGAATTAATTTGTATCGAGTTGTAAAGAAACGATTTTCCTTCTTGAGAATGTAGCGTTTTGTTTCATTGATAAAGGGCTTTTTCTTAGAGTGAGCTGTTTAACTGACACCATTAAAAAGGAGTGTGAGGCAAAGCCCCGAAATCCTTCAGGTGTGACTTCTATAGAAGTTACTACATTTTCATGCATCAATTTGTCTCAGCATATGGGAGGGGGGTGGTGATCAAACAAACCTGGAATATCCTGAAAGATGTGTTCCGAATTTTTTTTATTAAAGAATTTATTAACATAGATTTTTACATCATATTTCAAATGATGTATTTAACAAACAAGTATTCAAGAAGGGAATCTCTATATTCCTAATTTTTTAACAGCTATGTTTTTATGGATTTTCTTTAGTTTTCTGCAGCATATGGGAAATAGAGGTCTTAAATTCATGTAATAGTACAATGGAGAGTTCTTTTGTTAAGTATTCTAAATTTCATTTACCATGTCTTAAAACTCATAACTATATTTGAGTGCTTTATCTCACATTGGAATTACCTCGAGAATTTGAAAAGTCACTGATACCAATACCCTAACTTCAGCAATTATGACAGTTCATTTGGAATGTGACTTAAGCATTAAAAATTCTAAACAGACCTCATTCCAGTGTACAGATCCCTATTCTAGTGTACAGAGATATTTCGGAATCACTGTCCCATTTCAAAAACTATGGAAACTTAATGGATTCTCAACATACAGATTTGTGTAGCTGGAACACATATAATAAGTGCAGATGCATACACAACAGTTTTATCTCCTACCTCTGCAGTTCTTCTGTCAGTACTTGAATACTCAGTATTTGAGTGCTATGTATACCAGGCACTGTTTAACACGGTTGTGATACACAGACAAAAAGGCCCTTCTTGTGGACCATACATCCTAGTGTAAGAGTCAAATATATAGTGTCATGTGACTTAAGAGCTAAAATGAAAGTAAAACATATAGATGGAGAACAAAATGGGAGTGAGTATTAAATGTGATTACAGAATATCCTAGAACAGAAATAAGGAACAGGAATAGGCAAAGCTTTGGGGGTGGGAGGAGTGGAACAAACTTAAAGAAGAGTGTTAGAGCTCATTGTGGAAGGAACAGGGAAGGGTATGCTCTAGGAAGCTATGAAAAATTTGGCAAGAGATTGAAGAGTAATGAGCCATGGTCTGATTTATGTTTGAAGGTCATACTTCATACTGTGTATAGAATTGTGGATAGCATAGATGGAAATAGGGAAACAAGACTCAGAAATCTGCACCAAAAAATACTGATGGCTTAAATTAATGTGGTTAGAAATGGAAATGATACATAATGATAGGTCTTTTTTTAAAGATACAGCCACACCAGGATTTAGGCCCAGGAATTAGAAAGCAGAGTGATGACAACTTAGGTTTTTGGTCTGAGGGGAAAATAAGGTTTCTGTTCTGTGCATGTTTTGAGGTGCCTCTCCTATTTCTAGGAAAACACACCATGGAATCCTGTTTGTAACTAGTTAAGGAAAAAGAGGCAGTAACCATCGGAGAGTGCCTGTCAGTGGTTTTTAAGTCATGTGATTAAATTCCTGCTTCTCAAAGTTTTTGTACCAGTCATCTCAATTGTTAAAAAAAAAAAATGCAGACCCTAGCTCAGTAGATATAGTATGGGTATTTCTAACAAATTTGCTGCTGCTGCTGAGAACTCTGCATTTATAGTAGCAATCAGGTTTATACAGAGGAGTCATCCCTACTGCGACTCTTGTAATGGAGAGGAGCCAGCAAAGGAAGGAGCCTTCTGAAAGCTCGCAGTGAGAACCAAAAAATGGTTCAACAGAAACAAGAACAAAGAGCTTCAAAAAGTGAATCATCTGCCAGATGCTAGAAGCTCATGCCTGTAATTCTAGCTACTCAAAGAGGGCTGAGCTCTGAGTATGGCAGTTCGAAGCCAGCCTATGCAGGAAAAGTCCATAAACTCTTGATCTCCAGTTAACCACCAAAAAAATGAAAAGGAAGCTGTGGTTTTAAGTGGTAGAGCACTAGAAAAGAGTATAAAATCTCAGGGACAGCAAACATCCAGACCCTGAATTCAAGCCCTAGCACTGGTTATGCACACCAAAAAGGAAATCAACTCATTCACATTAACACAAATTAACATATAGTCTTCATTGAACTTAGAAATCTGCAACTTTGGGAGGATGAAGGACTGCTTGCAGAATTAGAATAGTGACAGCAACTACTATGTAGAACAAGCTGTAGTGTCATAGATGGCAGTTCATTTACCTGCCTTCTCAAACTCTGTTAATGTACATACAAGGCATTGTCTTAGGTACTGGATATAAAACAGCAACTAAAGACAATCTGACCTGCTAGTGCTTAGGCCATGGAGTATATAGGAGTAAATGTAGATTACTAAATTCAGTACTGGGAACATGAAATAGTACTCTCTTTAAAACTTTCTTTGCTAGGGGAGAGATAGTGGAAGTCTGTAGAAATTAGAGGTAGGTCTGTATGTGTGTGTAATGCCACTTGGGGAATACCAGTCAGGAATACCAGTCAGAAGCATGTGCAAAGTAGAAGTTTTGGTCATAACCTGAAATAAGGTAATAACATTCTCTTCTCTGGATTCAGGTATTTCAGTTTTTTTTAAAAGATAAACATTTAAAATGACTTCAGCTTTCAAAAATCTCTCAAAGCCAGAAAAGTTATCTCTTAGTTCTCTTTATGTGTGTACAGAGGTGGCTTCGTCTGAGGGTGCTGTCCTTATCCTTCATGGAACTGAGAGGGACAAGTATGCAAGGCACAGTTGGTTATAAAAGAGCTGGGCCAGGGCTGAGAGTTTGGCCTAGTGGTAGAGTGCTTGCATAGCATGCACGAAGACCCGGGTTCGATTCCTCAGTACCACATACATAGAAAAAAAAGCCAGAAGTGGTGCTAAGGCTCAAGTGGTAGAGCTCTAGCCTTGAGAAAGTCCAAGGACAGAGCTCAAGCTCAGGACTGGCAAAAAAAAAAAAAAAAAAAAAAAGCTGGGCCACACTTCCCCTCTCTGAGTCCCACACTCGAACTTGACAAAGCTCAAGATTTATTTTAGGTAGTGTATGTTGTTTGGAATTACCTTTACTATGATTGCTTAAGGTGTACATAAATCAGAGAAACTGACTCCTGTGCTGGTGCCTCAGAGAAAAGCTTGAGCCTGGACTCAGGGCTTATCTGAGCTAGGTCAGATCACTTTCCTCCTTGGCCTGCATTTTCTTGTGATGAAATAATACAGTGGTATCCTAAAAATGGCTATTTTGTTTCTGAGTGAGGAAGCTGAGGTAAAGATTATGATTACAAAAATAGTTTATAAAATTTTTCAGGTCAAGTAAATGATTGCTATAGACTTTTTTTCCCTTTTTCTATTTTTTTTTTTTAGCCAGTTCTGGGGCTTGAACTCAGGGCCTGGGCACTGTCCTTGGGCTTTCTTAAAGCTAGAGCTCTACCACGTGAGCCACAGGACCACTTCTGTGTATGTAGTACTGAGGAATAGAACCTAGGGCTTCATGTATGCTAGGCAGGCACTCTACCACTAGGCCACACTCCTGTCCCCCCCCCCCTTTTTTTTTAGTGTAGGGCTTCAACTCCACCTCAAGTCTTGTTTGTGCTCTACTGCCTGAGTCATCCTCCACTTCTGGATTTGTTTATCAGGGCTGGCATTGAACTTCAACCTTAAGATCTCAGCCTCCTGAATTACAGTAATTATAGGCATGAGGCATAGGCTCTGGCCAGTTTCTAGACCTTAAAGTAGAATTTTCTAAGCTTTAGATACTAGAGAAAAATCTGAAGCAGTTTGACCACAAACAATCATATATATTATATATATGATATGTATATCATATATATATATTTTTTTTTTTTTTGTCGGTTGTGGGCCTGGGCCATTGACCCTGAGCTCTTCAGCTCAAAGCTACCACCCTACCCCTTGAGCCACAGCCCCACTTCTGGTTTTCTGGTGGTTAATTGAAGATAAGAGTCTCACAGTCCTTTGTGCCCCGGCTAACTTTGAACCACAGTTCTCAGATTTCAGTTTCCTGAGTAGCTAGAATTACAGGTGTGGACCACCACACCTGGCTCATAGTCATATTTTGAAATATCACTTTTTTAAAAAATCAATTCACTTTTTTTTTTTTTGTGGGTCATGGGGCTTGAACTCAGCTTAGGCACTGTCCCTGAGCTCTTCACCTCAAGGCTATCATCTTACCCTGGAGCCAATCCCCATTTCCTGATTTCTAGAGGTTAATTAGAGATAAGGGGCTCTGGTCCTTTTGTGCCTGGGCTGGCTTTGAACCTTGAGCCTCAGATCTCAGCCTCCTAAGTAGTTAGGATTATAGGCTTGAGCCACTGTGCCTGCTCAATTCACCTTTTTATTGGCCAGCTCACTTTCTGTTGTAACATTGTTTTTGAAAGGGAAGTATATTGCTCTATACATAGAAACTTGGTATTACTTTTATGCATAGATTGCAGATTACCTTAAACTATAATGAAAATAAAGCGGTAATACTAAATTCTGGCCACCTGTGAAAACTGAGTGCAAAGTCTACCACTTATTAGAAGACATGATTAGTAAATTATCAAAAGGATTTAAATTATCAAAAAGATTTTAAAATAATTTTCTTGGATACTTGCTTACCATCCTACTCACAGCAACAGAAAGCTAACCACTGAAGGTTTTTGGTGGTTTTGTTAGTTTGTTTGTGGATCATGGGGCTTGAACTCTGGGCCTGAGCGCTCCCCTTGAGCTCTTCAGCTCAATGCTACGGCCCTACCCCTTGAGCCTCACTTCCCATTTTTTAGTGATTAATTGGAGGTAAGAGTCTCACATTCTTTTGGTTCCTTAGTGCCAGGGCTGGTTTTAAACAGGGTTGGCCTCCTGAGTAGCTAGGGTTACAGGCTTGTTTTTTTATTTTTTACTATTAGTATAAAAATGCTATCATTTTTTAATTTAAAGGTGTGTCTAAGACTTTGGTAAACAGTAACCAGCATCATGTTTATTAGCTTTACAGT
The DNA here is from genome assembly GCF_031878675.1 of Megascapheus bottae. Classification (NCBI taxonomy): domain Eukaryota; kingdom Metazoa; phylum Chordata; class Mammalia; order Rodentia; family Geomyidae; genus Megascapheus; species Megascapheus bottae. Next base: position 21,038,620 of record NC_143528.1, on the reverse strand, counting down.
AACGGATCAGAAGCTACTGTCCTGACCCATAGAATTTCTAGTATGTTCTGATCTAGGATTAAAAAAAAAAAAAGCCCCTCCAGTGTCTTGTCTTTTGAGTGGGAAGAGACTTCCTGGATCTGTTTTTAGGTCCAGTATTCCAGAACTGAAAAAAAAAAAGTTGAGTTACCCAGATAACTCTGGTTTATCATCATAAAACATATTTGATGATTACAAATCAATTTCAATTACCTTGCATATTGGTAAGTTCATATCTTCTCTAAGCATTGAATGGTGAGGGGCTTTTTTTTAGTGCAGCAGGTTATTTTGGTAGTTTGGATAGTTGTGCACCTATCAGCACTAAAGCGTCCTTTTCGTTTTTAAGAGTATTGTGTAAAATTTGACCTGTTTGCTTCACTAGGTCCTTAAATCTTTTTTGACATATGAGAAGGCATAAACTCATATTTAATGTCTTCATCCTATGACTCAGCACCATGCTGTTATACAGCTATCACCTTAAATTTTCTTTCAGTATGGAGGGATCTTTAAATGCCTCTGCACTTCTACTTGTTTTTAAACAAATTTGGCTATTTACAATCTTTTTTTCATTGTTGTTGTTCTTCAAAAACTGCTTAGTAGTGTATCCTTTTAGTACCCCTTAGTACTTCTTTTTATTGTGTCAGCCAGGCATTTGCATCTAGCGTAGGGGTAAATAAGTCTAGAAGACTAGATCTGGTGTTTGAGCTCCCATTTGTGTGTGTTTTTTTCTCTTAAATAGATAGATTTGGGAGGGGGTGTTTAGGCCTACCCTATTCTTGACTGCCCGGATAGAGCATTTTGCTATATCCTCTGAACAGCAAAATGTAATGATTTGATAAGGCACTAACCTTAGAAATGTGCCACAGAAAAGCACGGCATAGGTCAGCTGGCGAGTTTTCTTTCCAGGTGTTCATGATTTAAATGTTTAACAATATGGACTCATCTCAGTTGGAAGTAATGACTTTGGTTTTATGAAAAGAATAGGAAAGTGCAACAAGGGAAGATATAGTATTTCTAGCCTTTTATGTTTATCTTCTTAAGATAAGCATTAATCTTCTAGCAGAAAATTTCATCTGTTCTTTAGAGTATATTTCACTTTAGGGTTTCAAAAGTTCATTTTACCATTTTGAAAAAAGTAAATTCTCATAGAGTAATTGTAAAGAACTGTAGCAAAAAAAGGGGTGGTGGGGATTAAGATAATTCTCTGGTTTCTTATTTGTTTTGTAGGTCATGGGCCTTGAACTCTGGGCCTAGAGGTTGTCCCTGAGCTCTCCAGCTCAAGGGTACTGCCCTACTCCTTGAGCCACTGCCCTACTTGTCGTTTTCTAGTTGTTAATTGGAGATAAAGGTTTCACATTCTTCAGTGCCTGGGCTGGCTTTGAACTTCAATCCTCAAATCTCAGTCTCCTGAGTAGTTAGGATTATAGGCGTGAGCCACCGTGCCTGGCTTAATCCTCAGTTTTGATAACGAATAGTTTATAACAGTGTAACTCATGACTTCGAGTATTCTAGGGAGTAATTTATGCATACAGAGTAGTTACTTGAAGATAATTCTCACTAAATTTAAAGGGTAATTTAAAGGAGTCAACAATCCAGCCATTTTCTAATTGCACAATGAAAAGTCAGAAAATTTATCATGGCTAGTTGAGAGAAGTATCTAGGTATTTTCTGAGTGTGCTATATTAAAATTAATCTTTAATTAGACTTCTTTTTCTGTTAGTAATATGCTTAATTATCCAAAATTAAGGGATTAAATTTCATTCTTTTAAACTAATAAGAATTGATCTGGGGACCTCAGTAAAGGGTTTCTAATTTTTAAAAGGTGGGAAAGAGGGATTGTGCAAGTTCACAGTACCTGCTTTTGTATCTCAACAAGTGGCTAATCCAAATAGTAGGTAAAGGTAGATATTTGTACTCTATATGCACAACTAAAGTAGATGATTTTCTGTTTTGTTTTGTTTTTGCCAAATACTTTAATCTTTGTTTTACTTGTTATTCTCCATGAGATTTCCATTCCCAAGGGAGCAAGGGGGGGAGCAGGGGGGGTGGAATACAAAAGAGAATTTTACCATGGTCATTTGTAAATAATCCCCAGCCACAGAGTGTCATTTGTTCCCTTGATATATTTTCTCACATAGACCTGCCTTGTCTTGACCTTTGACATTTATACGGTAAAGGTATTTTGCAGAAGTATGTCCCATAGAACTAGAACATTGCTGTGAGTCAAGCAACATCCTCTTGCCTGGGGTGAGGTCATGTCCCAAACCAGAGTTTCCCAAAGTGTTTTACGGGTCCTGGAGTACTCAGCCTTGGAAAGCTGTGATGCTTTGCACATCATATTCCTCCTTTGAGGGATTCAAAATTGTTCTTGTATATACACAGACACGTATGTACATATGTGTGTAAACATACATATATGTTAACATTTTGAGAAACATCACCACATTTCTCCCTATTAAAAATCTGAGAGAAGTAGAGTCATTTGAAGCAATATGCCAAACTCATGAAAGGGTAGATCACATCCAGAAATATGGGGTCATGAACTAGGGCATTACACACTTAAGCTCCTCACTTTTCTACATCCCCAGTATTGTGGTCTTAGCACATTTGGATCTTTCTTCTTTTTTTTAAAGTATCCATCAGGAATAAGGACCTTCATCCTTCTGATTGTTAGACACTGATACTCAGGTGTACGTGTTTAAAAGAAGTATAAATGTGCCACAACAAATGACAATGTACAAATAAGTATGTTGTGTTCTACAAGCTCAGCCTTGGAAATGTAATTTTCTAGCTTCTTGGGGATTGGGAGAAGTGACTTAGATATCATAGACATATACCCACAGCTCTGTGTAGCCTTTGTAGCTGATCAGAGAAATTGTAGATGACACCACTGTTCAGGGGAATTAAAATGACAAGAAACTCGTAATTCAAGCCACATTTTATTACCATATGGGTGAAATAGATGGCTGTGAGAAGCCATCTCTGGGCAGGAATCTCACACTACCAGTGAGCTCTGAAGTTTACAAGAATTCAGGGTGATGTTCCTTTGGCTTTAGAACCCATAAAGACCAACTAGACTTTTTCCTCACATAGTCTTATTGTTATTTCATAGTAATTAATATAATCTGTTCCGGTAAAATGCATTTACTGGAAAGTCAGAATTGCTAAATTAATGTCACGGTCAGAAATTTCTGGGAAAGGGTGGAGAAATACCAAGTGTAGCTAGAAGTAACAACTGAATTGTGTCCGGAGAGAAGAGGTAGCTGCTTGTCCAAGGATTCCAGATTTGTCATTTCCAGCACAGGTTAGCGAAAAAGTGAGAAATATTGTCTTTTAGTTGATTATATCTCTTAATTAGTTTGGATCTTTGGGAAAATTAAATTAGCCCTGGAACTAAATAATTTAAGCTAAAGTAATATGTTACACACTGATGTCTATATTCTGAGAAGTCTCCTGTCTATCTCACATTGGTTTGTTAAAGCTACTTGAAGAATAGTTTGATGTTTATTCCAACATAAGACAGTAAATCACTAAGGCCAAATGGGATGATGTGCAAAGGGACAATTTTATCTTTCATTTTCCCTAACCATATGTTTACAAAAGAATACTCACTCTCTGGGATGCATTACCTCTACTTCTGAAGATGGCTGTCCATTCTAAAACATTGAACACCAACTTTTTGCTCTTTGTTTTATTACCATCTCATTGCTATATCAAAGAACAAACCATTTAGTTGCCTGAAGGGTTTTTTTTCTCCCCCAGATTTCTTTTAATGAGGTATTGGACTTGGAACCCAGAGCTTCATACATGCCAAGTGTGTGCTTTACCACTGAGTTACACCCTAGCTCCTGCTTGAAGTTTTAAACTTTCTAGGGGTACCACAGGAACATTTGAAATACTGATCATTGGGAAATCTTTTCTCAAAGCACTACACATTTCTCCCGTAAGTCTGCCATAGTTCTGGCTAAGAAAGTTTGATTTGTTTTTAGTTATTCTCTTCATGATGTTTTAATCAAGTGTGAACTAATGATGACGGTATTCAGTTCAGCAGAAAGGAGCTTATAGTTAATGAAGAAGTGTAACAGGATAGTCAGATGACTTAAGAATAAAAGTACATCAGTACCATTTTGTGGGAGAGAAGTTGAATGAAAAATCTTCAGGAGAAAAGCAACATTAAAATTTTACTTGTAGAGATGATAAAAATATTTGTATTTCACTGAATATATTTGCTCCAAATTTTTAATGTTTTGCTTTATTATTAAAGAGCAGTATACTTATAATGCCAAAAGGTAGAGTCTCTGAAATCATGTAAGTTTATGATGAAATATTTTAGAAGTGTCAGATAGTGTATGTAGTGTTTTTTAGGAGATATAGGAACATAAACAATAGAAATCCTGGACATAGTCTATTCACTATTCTGCCTTAATTCTTCTCTTGACCTTGAGTAATATGTTTGTGCTCACCATCCGCTTGTGTGGTGTTATTTTGCAACTTCTGAAATCTTTACCTTCCACCCATAGATAAATAAATAAAAGCTCTATTGTTGTCTTCATCCCTCTAATTCCCTGCGTTCTAGCTCATGCCTTCCTCCCTTCTGACTGAACCATCTCCAGCACCGTCAAGGCCTTCAAAATATTCCTCCCTCTTCACCAGCCACTCCCCTAGGTTGTCTTTGCTGGACCTGTTTCCCTGGCCTCCATGCTCAGCCCTTGCTTATGGAAACCCTGGCCTCCCATATCCTTTTCTTCTGTTGGAATCCAACTGCTTACTCAGCAGTTGCAGCCTGAGAGCTAGAAATGAGCTCAAGTTGACACAAATGTGCCCATGATGACACTTCAGTCCTGACAAATGTCCCACAGGCAGGGTCTTGCAGCTGCCTGGCCAGCTTACATTTTCTTAGTCAACTTTTTTTTTCTTTACTTTAACACTACTATTGGGCTTTCCCTCCTTTCTTGAACTCCCCAGTCCTCCTTCCACACTCACAAGTTTTAAATAATGAAGTTCACCAGAACTACCAATTCACCTGCCTTCTATCCATGGTGGATAAGTGGTTGGTCTTTGAACCCTGCCCCTCTACTTGCACATAGGAACTTTATTCTTGCCGCTACTCCCAATGTCTAAATCCAGTTTTGCTTTCCATTGGAATATATTGCTATATAATATTATGTATCCCATCTTTAAAAAGCGACAGCCCCCACATAACCAAACTAACTTACATCCTTTTTATGTGTTAGTTCATCTTTTCTGGAGAAACTTCAAAAGGATGATCTATTTTTCTCTCTACTTCCCTGCTGTTCTATCTGAAATGGTCTCTGGTATTCTAGTAAAACGTGATTGTCAGTTGTCATATTTTTCTGCTAACATTTGACATGTGATCACTTTCTTAAAAAAATTTTTTTACTAGCCCCCAGGGTACAAAAAACAAAGTACATTTGCTCTTGACAGACTGTTTCTCTTTCTGCTCTGGTAGGTCTGCTTCCTCCACCTGTCCTCCCCTAGTGTCTGTGTATCCTGGGCTAAACTTTCAGAAATCTGTACCATCTACGGTGAGCTCCTCTTCTGTGGTGGCTTTACCCACCTTTCATACAGCCAGACTTACATACTCAGCTACCCTCAGCATTTCTCTTTGCATGCCCAGTGGACCACATAGCATGTGAGCTGATTTTCATATGTTTAGTTAGCCAGAACATATGAAAACTCAGTACATTTCTTATGGTTTTCTTTTTTCCCACATAGTCTAAAAATCTTGAAGTCATCTTTGACTTCTTTTTAGGTTTACACTCCCAATTTGTCTGCAAATTCTGTCACTTTGATCTTCAAAATACATCAAATTGCTCTAAGATTTCCTTGTCTCCTGATCAATCAGTCTACCTTGGCAACTTGATTGCTTACAAATTAGCTAGAGATTTTTGCCAAATCGGTCTCATCTGTCTAAAGTCCTTAAGTAGCTTCTGTTCATAATGAAATCCAAAGGCCTTGTGATATCCTAAATGGCCTCAGTTAGCCCCAAGCTCTTCTAGCACTCTCTTCTTGCTAATATTGTTTGGGCCCCTGACCACCTTGTCTTCAAGTACAACCTAGGCACTGGTCTCTGGGCACTGGTCTTTGCCCTTACTCTTTCTTCTTCTCGTGTGGTCTTGTCCACTGTCCACTTGTTTCACTTGCTTGCTCTGTGGTGAAGCTCTAGCATCCTAGAGTCCTGTCCATCTCTAGAATTCTGTCATGCATCCTGTCTTCTTCCTTGTAGGTATGGAGAAAAGCCAAAATCGATAAACTGTTCAAATAAGTGTTTACCTGAACCACACCTCCTCCAAGAATTTTAATGTTGTCAGCCCTGCAATGGTAGTAGTAATCTTGAATGTGAATAGATTTGAGATAATTATGCAAAGACAAAAATAGAAATCAAATGAAAAGAGTAAATTTTCAAGGACTTGTGATCTATCCTTTTTTTTTTTTTAAATAGACTTTTGATTGTCTCTTCTAACTACACTGTAAGCTCCTGGAGAGCAGGAACAAAATGTACTTCCTCATAGCTGTATATTCAGTGCCTTGGACAGTACTTTTACACAGTATATATTTAATAAATAGTTTTTTAATCAATACCATGATGTATTTGTTAATCTGTTCAGAGTATTTGGTCTTTATGCATACCATCTTTTCTCACTGGGCTGCCAGTTTCCTTGGAATAAAGATATTAAGTGGCCCAAGGTGTTGCACATATAACTGAATAACATGGAATGATTCAGATAGGAAATCTGCTCCCAGAGTATCATGGGAGAATTTAGCTGTGGTGCTGTTTCCTTACATTTTAAAAGCAGATTCATTTAGTTCAAATGGGGAAAAACTTGAAACACTTTTGGTTCCAACATAGGAGGTAAAATTTGTCATACAATAGAAGTGAAATTTAATTTTAATAATTCTTCAGGGAATGGTATATAAGCTTGTTATACAGGCATGAAATGGAGAGTCAATCATCACAAAATACAAATTGAAAATTAGGCTGTTAGATCTGAGTAAAGAAAGATATGATTGAACTTTTACATGAATCCTACTATGACCTATGACAACTATGACTATTACAGATTCTGTAATAGTCAACTGCCTCTAGGTTGCCTCTTCTCCAATGGAAAAGGTGAGTGCTTGGTTTTGTTTTTTTTTTTTTTAATTTTTGCTGGTTCTGAGGCTTGAGCCCAAAGCCTCGCTGCTGACCATGAATTTCTTTTTGGCTCAGGGCTAGTGCTCTACAACTTGAGCCACAGATCCATGTCCAGCTTTTTTTCCCTTTAATTTATTTTTCTTTATTTATTATTGGAGATAAAGAGTCTCAGGGACTTTCTGCTTGGGCTGCCTTCAAACCATCATCCTCAGTTCCCAGCCTTCTGAGTAGCTAGGACATAGCCGTTAGTATTGGGCAAATGAGCAGTTTTTTTACCCTTCATTTTCTGTATTGCCTTGTAGATGATAACCATCTCCTATTAGCCAGACGCTAAAACTGTACTACTTTAAACAGGGAGGGCATCTCCCAGGGCTGGCTCTATCTGTGTATAACTGCTTTTTCCCTCTTTTTTTCCCTAGTCCTGGGGCTTGAACTCAGGACCTGTCCTTGAGCTTTCTCTAGGCTGAAACTCTACCACTTGAGCCACAGCACCACTTTTGGATTTTTTTCTATGTATGTGGTACTGAGGAATCGAACCCCGGTCTTCATGTATGCTAGGCAAGCAATCTACCACTAGGCCAAACTCCTGGACCTGATTCTCTTTTGAAGAGTGGTATTTTCCACCTAAAGAAGTGAAGACAAGCAAGAAAATGGTCAAGGTCACAGGTAGGTTAAAAGAAATGTTCGAAATGCTATTTTCTAAGAGGATACTGACTGGCCACAGACTTGCAAATTCAGGGAATGGGAAATGTCCAAATGGAAAAGGCTACATTTCTTTTTCTTTCTTTCTTTTTTTTTTTTTTTTTTTTTTTTTTTGCTGCCAGTCCTGGGCTTGAGCTCAGGGCCTGAGCACTGTCCTTGGACTTTCTCAAGGCTAGAGCTCTACCACTTGAGCCTCAGCACCACTTCTGGCTTTTTTCTATGTATGTGGTACCAAGGAATCGAACCCGGGTCTTCAGGCATGCTAGGCAAGCACTTTAACCACTAGGCCAAACTCCCGGCCCCTCTTTCTTTCTTTCTTTCTTTCTTTCTTTCTTTCTTTCTTTCTTTCTTTCTTTCTTTCTTTCTTTCCTTCCTTCCTTCCTTCCTTCCTTCCTTCCTTCTTTCTTTCTTTCTTTCTTTCTTTCTTTCTTTCTTTCTTTCTTTCTTTCTTTCTTTCTTTCTTTCTTTCTTTCTGTCAGTCCTGGGGCTTGAATTCTGGGTCTGAGTGCTGTCCCTAAAGTCTTCAGCTCAAAGCTACCATCCTACCCCTGGGCCTGGGTGTTGTGGCCGAGTTCCTCAGCTCAAGGCTACTGCCCTAACCCTGGAGCCACAGCCCCACTTCACATTTTCTAGAGGTTAATTGGAGGTAAGAGTCTTGTTCTTTAGTGCCCAGGCTGGCTTTGAACTGTGATCCTCAGATCTCAGCCTCCAAAGTAGGTAGGATTACAGGCCTAAGCCACTGTGCCGGGCCTGAGACTCATTCATACATATATATATGTAAATAGCTAGAGCTAGAAATACCTGGTAGGCTGCAGATAGCAAGCTCCCTGTCTTTGCAGGTGTCCCCCTTATTTTCAGGAAGATGGGGCAAGAAGATTTTAAGTTCAAGGGAAGCCTAGGCTATATATGTCTTAGGCAACATACAGCCTAGGCTACATACATACATGTCTCAAAAAAATACTCGTCTTTTCTATTTGAATATCTTCCCTTTATTACATGATATGAACTTTTAATATATTTGATATTCCCTTATAAATAGTATGGTATGATTAGCAGAGGTCAATAGTCTAACTTAGATGTCATCTATTCGTTATCATTCTTATCTGGCCAGAGAGTTTAGGGCAACCTAGGGCGTAGCATGTAGACCTTAGTGGGGTAGGTTAGGTATTAGTCTTAGAGCTGTAAAATAGTCTGGAGAGAATGTTGTTGGGAGCTGAGAAATGGTTGAGAATCCAGAACAAACTGTGGGGAAAGGGTATGTGTGTGAGGTTCAGCTTATAGATTTTTTGTTTATCCCAGTTTCTGTCTGGAAGTGAGCATCGTTATCTACCAGCTGCTACACAATCGAGGCTTGTCCTGTGAACTGCCTGCAACCAGATAGATAATGAGTCTAACCCAAGGAACACGATTACCCAGCTACAGATCAAAACTTATGCCCTCCATCATTTGTAATACTTAGTACACATCTAGATTTCTCTTAGCAGAGAATCACAATAGCTCAAAAGCTATATACAGCCAGGCGTGGTAGCTCATGCCTGTAATTCTAGCTACTCAGGAGGCTGAGATCTGAGGATCTGGTTCAAAGCCAGTCTGGGCACAAAAGGACCTGAGACTCTAACCTCTAGAAATGAGAAGTGGGGCTTGGCTCAAGGGTAGGGCAGTAGCCTTGAGGAAGAGCTGAGGGACAGCACCCAGGCTAAGTTCAAGCCCTGTGACCCACCCCCCCCGGCCAAAAAAAGGTATATACGTATGGTCATATAGGATACGATTAAATGAAATGAACTCTATACACGTATACATGGAAACCAGAGGTTTATCTTTGTGATTATTGTTCTTAATGGACTTAGGCAAAGTTTTTTCTTTTTTCTTTTTTTTTTTCACTTATGGTTAATCTCATCTCATGTGGTTACTGTATCTGACTTAGTTACCTGGTATATTGTATATATATTTACAAGGGTGAAAATAAGATGATTGGGAGGGGAGGGGGAAGGGGGACAAAAACATGAGAAAGGGTATCAAGGGTCAAGAACTAATGTACTCATTACCTGACCAATGTAACTATAACCCCTCTATACATTATCCTGACAATAAAATACAATTAGAAAATTATAGACTGCATGCTCTTTCTGGAGATCTAGTTTCTCATATGATTTCAACTTGACAATCTCTAACACCAACCTGATATGTTCTGGAATGGTCTATCCCTAACTCCTCAAGGCTCTTGTTGCCCTGGAGATTTAGCTAGGTCCTGGTACAACAGTGAGTTCAATTTCTCTTGTCTCTCAAATGTGGGAACAGAACAAATTATCTCTGTAGCCTCTTTCTTTCCTTTGAGTGTTCCATGAATATCTATGCTTGCTGACAAAGTATCTTTTCACCTATCAAGAGAGTTATTTCCATCTACACTCTCATGAAATTTCATCTGAAGTCAGGCAAAGAGCTTCATTTCAGAGCTCAGCCCACTGAATACCACCAGAGTCAAACTCAGAGGGTTGATGGATTTGCTGGCACTTAGATTCACACTTCTGCAGCTTCCCCAAGAACCACAGGCCTGCACTTTCCAATCTGCATGGGCTGAATCACAATCTGAATATTTATTCCATGTTCAGAAACTAACACATGGAAAATATGAATGTTTCCTTTAAAGAGAACTTTTCCCCCTTTTGGAAACAAATTTTCAAAGAAGGTTCAAGATTCTGTGCTCTGGGAAGAAAGAAACCACATTTCCAGGTGCTGCATAAAATCACTGCATTATCAGAAGCAAAGAAAAGTATTCATGTTAAAAAAAAAGAAGAATAAAAATTAAGACAGCTTAATTCTTTTTACAGCTCCCGGCATTAGCTCTAGCAAATGGGGAACACTGTGTTCTGAGACTCACTCAAGGCTGTAGCCACATGGGTGCTATTTCATCCCTGAAGAGCCTGCAGGATTAAAGCGGAGTTTCAGGCTCTTTACCTTTGATCCTTCTAGAACTCTCTAGAACATGAATTCCAAATGTTGAACCTGAGCCAGCCCTGCTAAAGCCATAGTGAATTAAATGCCTAAATACATTGACCTCTGAGACAAAGAAGGGCAATTTCACAGTAACCACAGCCCATCCTCAAGTCCTCTTCTCTTTGAACTCTCCATTCTCCAGGATAATGTAGAGTAGATGTGAGCTCCCTTAAGCAGAGAAGGTCTCTCCAAAGGCCTATAAAGGCATTCAGTACAGAATCCCCTCTTCCAACTGGAGATTGAGCCCAGGGCTTTGTGCTTGGTAGGTTGGTACTCTACTACTGAAACCATGCTTTCAGTCCTTTTGCTTTTATTTCTCAGACAGGATACCATTAATTTTGCCTCAGCTGGCCTCAAACTTTGCAGTCTTCCTGCCTCTATCTTCCAAATAGCTGGGAAATAGGTAGTTTTCCTGGGGTTTGTTGTCTAAAGTTTAACAAGTATATTTTAGGTATCAACACCCCTGTCTTGATAAGCCTTTCTGAATGGGATGCTTGGGAAGCATCAGCAGGGAAAGGCTAAAAAAGATTTTTTCTAGAATCAATACGCCTAATTAGGATAAATCTCTGGATAGCCCAATGAGGAGGCTTTCCAAGAGGTACCATTAGCTCCCAGAAGTGTCATTCGGTCTTCCTGCATCTGCTTCCTCCTTACAAACCACAAATATCCAGGCTATGGCTGGTGTATGTGTGCATGTGTGTGCATTCATGTATGTCTATGTGTTTAGCTTGCACAGTGCAAGCCAGGCAAAAGTTCTACCACTGAGCTACAGCTCCAGTCCTAGTGATAATTCGGTATCGTGAATGACCCCCTTTCCTTAAGGAGTCTCCAGCTCCTTTCCTTGTCAGTGAAAACAAGAATAAATAAATATACAATTCTTCCCATCTCTGGGTACTCCATGGTCTGTGGACTCCAGTGATCTAGAGCCGAGATGACATTTCTGTTTCTTTTCCCAACATCACAGAAAGCACCCCTTTCACATTCAAAGAAATGAAAGCCAAACCAGTTGGTTTTTGCTCAGAGCTGATTCTTAGACCAGGACAGAGACTAAAGCTTTGTTTTCAACATCAAATATTAGGTTGTTGCTCTGCTAAATCACGGATGGTGCACACAGCATGCATTATAAATTATGTACTAATTATATGGTTGACTTCATTATCCCTTTTCTGAAAACATGCAGCGTGTCCCAAACAATTAGCACTTAATTATGTTCCCATATTGTTTCCTAATTGTTCCATGTGTTGGCTTTTACTCTCTGAACAATCTACATGCTTCTGGAAGGCAGAGATGGAGACTTAAGTGTCTTTGAAATCCCAGTGGGGCAATCCTTATTTATCCTAATTAGCACTGTCCCTGTCATGGCACAGAAGGTATGTTAAGGAAGAAATGATAGGATACTGATCAACTCATTCCAATTCCTTGGGAAAACACTAGGCCAAGCATGAGTAAGTTTTAAAATGAATGTCCTTTAGTAAGTCTATTTATCATCCATTGCAGGGGCTTGTCTATGTGACTACAACACTTCAGCTCCTAGCTCAGTTGGCCAATGACAGATAAAGGACTCTTTAATTATGAGTTAGCAAAGGAATTTCTTGTACTTCTAAGAATGCCAAGTCTTGTGCTAAGAGATGAAGATACAGAAATGAACCTTCTCGTCTAGGGAAGAGGATGGATAACCAAAGTGAAAGCAGTTACTATAACATATAAAGATGTTTAAGCTGGGCACTGGTGGCTCATATCTGTAATCCTAGCTACTCAGGAGACTGAAATCTGAGGATTGTGGTTCAAAACCAGCCAGGGCAGGAAAGTCTGTGAGACTCTTATCTCCAATCAACCACTCAGAAAAAGCTGGAAGTGATGCTGTGACTCAAATGGTAGAGTGTCTTGAACAAAATAAGTTCAGGGATAGCATCCAGACCATGAGTTCAAGCCCCAGGATTAGCCAAAAAAAATACTTAAGTTTTGTAATGTTGAAACTTATACATGTTAGACAAGCTCTGTGTCACTGAGTTACATCCACCAGCCTGAAAAACATAATAGAATTCTCTTTCAAGTACTTCCAAAGAAGGAAGCAGCTAACTGTCTAGAAGACTCAGGAAAATAAACTTTCCAGTAGAACACACACACACACACACACACACACACACACACACACACACACACACACACACACACACACACACTTGATGGGTTTTGAAGAAAGACTAAGAATTTGCCAGGTAGAAGCCCAGTGTGGTTGTGCATATCTGTAATCCCAGCACTCAGAAGGTGGAAGTAGAATGGTCTCTATTTCAATGCCATTTGGAGCTAAGTAGTTGTGCACAATTAGAAATTTTATCTCTTTAGTGTGACAGGCTGATTCCAAGCATGGCAAAAAAAAAACCCTCATCTTAATAGGGACAAGGAATAAATAGGCACATCAATATTTTAATTTATGCTGAAAGCTTCTCTTCCATTTAGCCTCTAGTAGAGACAGTGGAAACGGCATATCTTCTCTCACTGACAAAAGTAGTCAGGAAAGCTCATGAAAAAGAAAACTCAGGGGTCAATGTGAGAAGATAAAGAATACTATGGAACTTTATAAAGCTATGCACCGAGTAGAATTAATAGTGTGAAGTCATCACATCCATCAGTCTGGCTACTACAAGGAGCTAAATCCAATCCTAGTTCAGGATCTTTACCCCTACCCTCTTCTTTTTCCCTTCTATGTTCCACTGTTGAACAGTTTTGTTGCTTACTGATACTTTCCTTTAGCTATTCTTGTTGCATTAAGCAGTTTACAATCATGAATCTGTTCTTCTAGCTTGTGGCAAATCTTTAAGTTTAATGACAGGGTAGAGAAAGAATAGATTTTGTAACCACACAGATCTGGATCCACCACTTACAACTGTATGTTTCTTAACTATTCTAAAATTTATGTTTTTGAGCTATGAAAACAGACATTCATATCTACTTCTCCAAGGCAATAATGCAGAGGAGTCCCCTGTCCCAGCTTAGCTGGCACATATATAGTGTTCTCTTACATTATATTTCTATTAAATCTTTGTAATAGCAAATGGCACAATGATGGTGACAGTGACAGCAGCAACAGTGGTTATGAAGATAAGATCCCTGCCACTAATTCTGTGCTACAAACCTGTTATTGATTGCTATTCTCTGTGGAACTAAAAAAATACCATTTCATGCTGGTTCCTCCCCCCCCCCCATCTTTCCATTGTGCTATACAAACCTTAGTTTTGTGTAAAAGCCAGAGATTTTCTGAGGCTCAGCTAAGCTCTTGGTGCTGGTGAAAATCCTCATCTCGCAGTCCATCTTGTAATTACAAAGCCTCTTATCGGTACAACTGGGTTCATTGGGAAGCACTCACTCCATTATCTCCCCCTCTGATTAAGGGGTTTTGAATGCTCTTTAGTGTGTAAGAGATGGTGAGATTAACCCCTAACTTCCCAGTCACTTGTTAGCCTTTCAATCATCTGTACATTAGGAGAATTCAGTTCTCTTCCTGCCCAGGCCTCCCATGGTCAAAATACACTTTCATCCACAACCCACTGACAGTTCTCTATATGTGTGCTCATTTCCTGTCCTAATATAATAATTCTTTCATTATTTTCCTTCATCTACATTCCATTCATTTTGTTGTTATTCATTTATTTTATTGCCCGGGTGATGTATAGAGGGGTTGCAGTTATATTCATGAGGTAGTGAGCGCTTTACTTCTTGAAAATTGTTATCCCTTCCCGTGTTTTTCTCCCACTTTCCCTGCCTCCCTAAATCCCATTCTTCTTTTACGGTTAAGTTCAGAGTCCACAAGACTTCCCAAGGCTAGCCAAACTCTCAAAAGTATATGATTAATAGTTGTTTTGCTTTTAAAAATACCCTTTTAAGGTAAATAGGTCATAGTCCCTTAGCCACTACAGATGATAATAAAACAACCTTGTATTACTTTTGTTGTTTCTCTCTTTTCTGCCTCTGGGACACAGTAAATATGTAAAACATACTGAAATACATTACTGTTATAATGACCCATAGGCCTATTGGCCATCACAAAATCTCCGTGGACACCAAAAGATTTCAAATCAGTGTGTGAAAAGATTGTTTGCTTAAGCCCTGGATTTTACACACATGCTTAATTTTGTTTGAAAATTCAGTTTTAAAAATCCAGCTTGAGAAGAGACCAGGAATTTGCTACAAAGCAAATCAATATATCATTATAATGTGGATAGTTTTATAACCATGTCATGAAGGAGGGAGATGTTTCTACAGTTTAGTCCGAGTGTAAATTTTTGCCTTTGGGCATTTTTCATGACCGTATATCTGAATAAATATCTTGCACAGATGAGAGGACATTCAAGCAGCCATTATCCTTAAGTCACAACTCACATTTATTTCATATTAAAGAAACTGTAACATTCTAAGTGCAAGTAAGTGATGTGGGTTATTTATATTTATTTACTTATTGGTGCTGGTACTGTGGTTTGATTAGGGCTTAGGCCCTGTCCCTGAGATTCTTTTGCTCAAGTCTAGCACTTTACCACTTGAACCACAATGCTACTTCTAGCTTTTTCTGAGTAGTTTATTGGAGATAAAAGTCTCATGGACTTTCCTGCCCTCAATCTCTTCCTCCTGAATAGCTAGGGTTACAGGCATGAGCGCTGGTGCCCAGCTTTCCTTTTTATTTGTTTTGTTTGTTGAGACAGTCTCATTACGTAAGATCAGGCTGGCTTCAACCCCCAGTTTGAGAATATATAATTTATAAAACTTGAAGTCTTAGGGGTCGGGAGTTTGGCCTAGTGGTAGAGTGCTTGCCTAGCATGCACGAAGACCCAGGTTCAATTCCTCGGTACCACATACATAGAAAAAAGCCAGAATTGGTGCTGAGGCTCAACTGGTAGAGCTCTAGCCTTGAGAAAGTCCAAGGACAGTGCTCAGGCCCTGAGCTCAAGCCTGGGACTGGCAAAAAACAAAAACAAAAAGAAACGAAGTCTTTTTATAAAGTCATCTAATGTAAAATGATCACTGTAGGTTTTCTCTTTATAGCTTCTACTTTAAAAGGAATGATTACTTATATGAAAGAAAAAAATTAAAGTCTTAAACAAATGTCTTGATACCTATGATTCTCACTGTAAAGAACTTCTTAAATTGAGAAGTAATAACTAAATAAAACTAAGGTAGAGGGAAGATAGTAGAATG
The DNA here is from genome assembly GCF_031878675.1 of Megascapheus bottae. Classification (NCBI taxonomy): domain Eukaryota; kingdom Metazoa; phylum Chordata; class Mammalia; order Rodentia; family Geomyidae; genus Megascapheus; species Megascapheus bottae. Next base: position 21,022,560 of record NC_143528.1, on the reverse strand, counting down.
AAAAGAAGCAACCATGACTTGTATGTCTTTTGTTATTTCTTTTCCAGTGTCTATCTGTAAGAGACAGAGATCCTGTGAGGAATTGCTGACAGTTAAGACTGGGCCAGGCTTCAAAGGAAATTTCAAAAACATCCATCTTTTCTTGTCAAATGCAAGAGCAGAATATTCTAAGACAATTCTCAATTCGGAGTGATATTTAGAAGAGGTCATGCGGGCTGTAGCCTGTTTGTTTGTTTTAGCTAAAAACACTACAAAAGTATGGTTCAAAAATTGAGTTTCAGGAAGTCAAGTGAGCAAAGCCAATTTCTATTGTAAGACTTTCTATCTTCTTTGTTCTATTTTTGTTTCATTGTGGATCTAAAAGTAAATTATTTACTGTAACATTTTGTTACCATAGCTAAGTAACATTTTTCTAACACTGAATGCTCTGTTGTTATTTGCTGCTAGGTGGGTCAGTGTTCATTTTCCAGGCTGTAATTTGGCCATGTTGGCCTCGAGACAGCCACCTCTCACATAAGTACAAACCAACCATCTCTCCTTCCTTCCCCAGCCCCCAGCTCCAGGAAGGACCTCTAACTTGTCTTCACTTTGGTCAGTTGGGCTATGCTGTCCCTGTCAGGAGACCTTCTCTGTTCCATTGTTCTTTTGCTTCTACTAGGAGTCACAGGAGCAAGCGAATATTTCTCTTGTGAACTCTTAGCCAAGTGCCATAGACAAGTCATTCTTTGGCTTCCTTGAACACAGTGGGCAGGACAGAGAGGCTCAAGATGGCAGGAGAAGTCCCTTGAGGCTCTATAGTTCAGGCTAAAATGTGATGCTTGTGGACTAAAAGGACGTAGCTTTGGGTTGAGCATCTTCAGCTAGAGTTCTTGTAGTCCTTTATCAGGATGTATCTAAGCGACTTTAAGGTTATCCAAGCCATTTTAGGATTGGCTTATTAGCTTGGGAGCATGTCAAACAGAATTTGTCCTTCTGTTTCATTCATTCCTTCAAGAATTTATTTTCCTACTTAAAAATTTGGCTCCTCTGGTCATTAGATATCAGGATTCTTTTAAAAAATTATTATTTTTGCGGGGAGTTTGGCCTAGTGGTAGTGTGTTGCCTAGCATGCACAAAGACCCGGGTTCGATTCCTTGGTACCACATACGTAGAAAAAAGCTGAAAATGGTTCTGAGGCTCAAGTAGTAGAGCTCTAGCCTTGAGAAAGTTCAAGGACAATGCTCAGGCCCAGGACTGGCAAAAAAATTATTATTTTTATTTGAAAATTCTTATACAGAGGGATTAAACTTGCAAAGAGTACATTTCCCTTTGTACAAAATATCACCCCTTCCCTGGCTCTCTCCCTCCCATCCTATCCACAATTGTATAGTTCATTTCCCACCTAGTACCCAGTAAGTTCCATTGCAGCATTTTTTTTTTGCCATTCCTAGGGCATGAACTCAGGGCCTGGGCACTGTCCTTGGGCTTTCTCAAGGCTAGGGATCTACCTCTTGAGTCACAGCACCACTTCCGGTTTTCTAATGGTTAACTGGAGATAAGAGTCTCACGTGCTTTAGTGCCCAGGCTGGCTTTGAATCATGATCCTCAGATCACAGTCTGCTATGTAGCTAGGATTACAGGCATACATTTGGTGCCTCGTTCTAAGCTATGTTCTCATTCTATCCTCTCCTAGATCTTGGCACATCTCAGCTCCGCCCTGGCATCACTCAGTATCAGTAATAATGCTCCCACATTGATGACCTTGGCCTAACAGATATTCTCAACTCTAGATCTTGTCTATACATTACATCTTGGCTTGGATTTCTCAAGTTTAACATGTTCAAGCCTGAGTTGGTTGTCTTCATGGTTCTCTTCCAATGCTATTTAGTGAATGGAACCAGCAGGCGTGCACACAGCAGCAGCCCAAGTGTTGTCCTAACTATTGCTGTCTGTACTTTCCAAACTCAGTACACCTGATTCCACTCAATCCCTAAGAAAGTCTTGGCGTTTCCTTCACTGTCACATTCTAGTCTGAGCACTTTCTAAGGATCTTCAGTGAAAGCAGATAGCACTCTGGTTTCTCCAGGTTCCTCCCTTCTTTATACCTTCAAGTTTAACTAGTACCAGTGCTCAGGAATACATTTGATAATGACTCATGGAATGGCATTGGGCTTGTTGCCTAAAAACAATGTACTTTGAGCAAAATTGAATATTTATAATATTTAAATTCTGACATGACTACATTGTACTTAAGTTACATTCTGGATAAGATTGACATTAAAAAAAATTCAGTATTGTGATTCTTGGTCCTTATTAAGAAAGTTTTGACCTGTGCCAAGGACGCCTAGTGTATCTCCTATTCCTTCTTGTAAAGTTTTCAGTGTGTCAGCTTTTACCTCCAGGTCTTTGATCCATTTGGAGTTAATTCTAGTGCAGGGTGACAAAGAAGGATCCAACTTTAGTTTTCTGTAGGTGCTTAACCAGTTCTGCCAGCACCACTTGTTGAAGAGGCTATCTTTCTTCCATTCTATTTTTTTGGCTCCCTTGTCAAAGATTAGGTGACCATAGGTCTGTGGTTTAATATCTGGGTCTTCAGTTCTATTCCATTGGTCTTCAGGCCTGTTCTTGTGCCAGTACCAAGCTGTTTTGATAATTATAGCTCTGTAATAGAGTCTAAAGTTTGGAATTGAAATTCCTCCAGCGCTGTTTTTTCTGCTACGAAGTGTTTTTGCTATACGGGGTCTTTTATTATTCCATATGAACATTTGAATTGCCTCTTCTATTTCTTTAAAGAGAAAGGCTGGATAAGTAGGACTGCATTAAACTGCGGAGCGTTTGTATGGCAAAGGACATAGCTAGTAAACTAATTAGGAAGCCTACAGAGTGGGAGAAGATCTTCACCAACCAAACAATGGACAAATGCCTCATATCTAAAATATATCAACAGCTCAAAAAATTGAATCACTCCAAAACTAATCTCCAAAGTAACAACCATCCCATTAAAAAATGGGCCAAAGACTTAAAGAGAGTCTTCTCTGAAGATGAAACAAAAATGGCCTATAGACACATGAAGAAATGCTCAACATCTCTGGTCATAAAAGAAATGCAAATCAAAACAACTCTAAGATTCCATCTTACTCCAGTTAGAATGGCCAGGATCAGGAAAACTAACAATAATAGATGCTGGAGGGGATGTGGCCAGGAGGGATCACTACTACACTGTTGGTGGGAGTGCAAACTTGTTCAACCACTATGGAAAGCAGTGTGGCAGTGCCTCAAAAGACTAAACATAGAGCTCCCCTATGACCCAGCAATTCCACTACTTGGCATTTACCCAACCATCCAGAATCTAAGGCATACTAAATCCACTAGCACAACAATGTTCATTGCAGCACTATTCACCACAGCAAAAATATGGAACTAACCTAGATGTCCCTCAGTTGATGAGTGGATCAACAAGTTGTGGTATTTGTACACAACGGAATTCTATGCTGCTGTCAGAAAAAACGACATCGACCCATTTGTTAGGAAATGGAAAGACTTAGGAAAAATCATATTAAGTGAAGTAAGCCAGACTCAAAAGAACTTAGGCTCAATGGTTTCCCTCATTTGTCATAATCAGTAGAAACCTTGGGCTCTACTAGCAGAGATTTGCAATAGAGCAAATACATAAGGCCATATAGTATGAAGCTAATTGAAAGGACCTCCAGGATATTGAAACAAAAGCCATATAACAAATGATTGTTGTCCTTAATGTACTATGTTATCTCTCATCTCCTTTGCTGTCCCTTGGGTATCTCATATTGTTACAGTATCTCACTTTGTTATCTGATATATTGAACTTATTTGTATTTGGTTATTTGAAATTTGATAGGGAAGGGGGGAAAACCAAGACGGGGGTGGGGGGGTGGGGGGGTGGAGGGAGGGTAATGGGTACCAAGACATGTGAAAGGGTATCAATGTATGTGAATTAATGCACCTTCTATCTGGCAAATATCATGTAACCCTTTTATTAATTACAATAAAAAGTATTTAAAAAATTCAGTGTGTAATTGATAATAATATAGGTATGCCTGGTAAAAGAGTAAAATAGACAACATAGCATATGGATGCTTTTTTTAAGGTTATGCATGCACAAATAAAAATTGATTGCAGGGCCGGGAGTTTGGCCTAGTGGTTAAAGTGCTTGCCTAGCATGCATGAAGACCCGGGTTCAATTCCTTGGTACCACATACATAGAAAAAAGCCGGAAGTGGTGCTGAGGCTCAAGTGGTAGAGCTCTAGCCTTGAGAAAGTCCAAGGACAGTGCTCAGGCCCTGAGCTCAAGCCCAGGACTGGCAAAAAAAAAAATTGATTGCAAAATGTTATTGTACACATACTCCAATTAAAACTAAGAGAAAAGTAAATGCTATACAGAAATATTGCAAGTGGAAACTTCGTCCAAATCTGATTTGAATGAGGAGCTATGAGTTTCCAAAGCTTCCTCACCAAGCAAAACAATCACAATACACAATTAACATGATTAAACCAGCTCCGAATATCACAAAGTGCATTCAGGGAACAAGATCGTCCAATGTATAAGAGGAATTTTTGTTTTCATGTTGTTGGTCATTGGTCTTGAGCCTAGCTCTATTCCTGAGCTCTATTGCTCAAGGCTAGCGCTCTACCACCTTTAGCCACAGCTTCATTTCTGGTTTTCTGGTGGTTATTGGAGGTAAGAGTCTCATGGACCTTCCTGACCAGGCCGGCTTTGAGCCATGATCCTCTGTTCTCAGCCTTCTGAGTAGCTAGGATTACAGGTATGAGCCACCCTGGCTGTAGGAGGAGTTTTAACAAGAGAAAACTCTCTCAACAAATTAACCCAGAAGTGCAGAGCTTTTCTCTGTCAGAACCAACTGAGTTGTGGGCTGCACAGAAGTAACCATGACAATGACATCTGTACAGGCTAGCTGATGAAGTTCAAGGTCAAACTCCGCATTTGTGAAAAGGCCCCATCCTGTTCCTCTGTGCAACATTGCCATTGAACAGCAGCCAAAATCTGAGGCCCCCTCAACCTTGAAGCTATTGGCTAAATGGCCATGCTAGCTTTCCTCCCATGTCCTGCCAGGACTTCTTGTTTCCCACATGAGGTCTTCCATTTCTGGAAAGCATGCTGTTGGGGCTAGAGATGGACTGGATGAAGAAATCCTTCTGCCTCATCCCCTTACATTTGAGTTTTCAGAGATCCCTGCCTCCTGATGCAGGCCTCAGTTATAAACAGGCTTTGAATGGAGCTTTTATTCTGCCTTCTTTTCTATTTGCCAATTATAATTTGATTTTTTTGCCAGTGCTGGGGCTTGAACTCAGAGCCAGGGCATTGTCTCTGAGCCTCTTTGTGTTCAAGGCTAGTGCTCCATCACTTGAGTCACAGCACCACATTAGGCTTTTTCTGTGTATGTGGTACCAAGGACTTGAACCTAGGGTTTTGTGCATGCTAGACAAGCACTCTACTACTAGGCCGTGCTCCTGGCCCTGATTATGATTTTATCTTTTTGTTGGTTTAGTTATATAGGCAGGAGTTAGTAGAAAAGCAGCCAATTGTGGAATTGTAGCCTATAGACCTTGCATGGATGGATGACAAGATAAGCTGATAAATCAAACCTGCCTGACAACAGAAGAGAGGCAATGGACTGAAAAGTAAGGAGGCAATAAAAAGGACAATAGAGTGAGGAAATAAGGATGGGATACGAAACCTTCAGCACCTAAACTTTACAGGAAACAGAAAGGAGACCCACCAGTAAGAAAGCCATCCAGTTCTCACTGTTTAACCCAAGGCCAACCTCTGTAATAAGGAAGTTGACCAAGATGTGCAGATAAGCTAAACTTCTATCTTTCCCCTAACAGAGCTATGCCACTCGCTCTTTCCCTATTATTTTTCTCTTCTAATAAACTTTATTATTATCTTTATTTGTTTGCATCTTGCCTGAATTTTTCTCTTGCCAGATGCAAGGTCTGAAGTGGTTTAGATAACTTTCACTTTCTCATACTCAGCATTGGCCTGGAAGTTGGATTCACTAAATGGTTGCAATAATTCTTATTTAATTCTTTGGTTTAGGGTTTATAGCACAGATCAAGACTAGGGCTTTACCACTTGAGCAACAGTATCACTTCCAGCCTTTTCTATTTATGTGGTACTGAAGAATCAAACCCAGGGCTTCATGCACGCTAGACAAGCACTCTACCACTAAGCCACCTTCCCACTCCTGAAGGGAATTTTAGACAGCATATGTATTAGAAATACTTTAGTAGGATGTCTAAAGGAATAATTGATTAGTAAAGACTTTGAAATATCACTCTGTCCTTTATCACTGGAAAAGGATAATTAATAACTATTCCTTCATATAATGTAACAGTCAAGTAGTATTTTGAATTGACCTTATACTCTCTCTGTCTCTCTGTCTCTGTCTCTGTCTCTGTCTCTCTCTCTCTCATTCTGTGTGTTTGTGTTGGCACTGGAGCTTGAACCCAGGACCTCTTATTCTCACTTGACCTTTTTTGCTCATGACTATCATTTGAGCCCTGCCTCCGTTCTGGCTTTTTGCTGGTTAATTGGAGACAAAAGTCTTGGATTTGTTGCCTGGGCTGGCTTCAAACTGTAATTCTCAGATCTCAGCTTCCTAAGTTGCTAGGATGATAGACATGAGCTACTGGCACCCTTGCCTTATTTCATCTTAAAGTTTTCTGTCTTTTTTCTTTTCTTTCTTTTTTAAAAATTGGTCCTAGAGACTGAATCGAACCCAGGGTTTTGTGCATGCTTTTTGAGCACTCTGCCACTAGGCTGTGCTCCTATGTGATGCTGGAATTTCTCCAGAGCTGTGAGGCAGACATTCCTCTTCCTTATAAATTACCCAGTATCTGGGCTGGGAGTTTGGCCTAGTGGTAGAGTGCTTGCCTAGCATGCACGAAGACCAGGGTTCGATTCCTCGGTACCACATACATAGAAAAAAGCCAGAAGTGGTGCTGAGGCTCAAGTGGTAGAGCTCTAGCCTTGAGAAAGTCCAAGGACAGTGCTCAGGCCCTGAGCTCAAGGCCAGGACTGGCAAAAAAAAAAAAAAGATCAATCTACTTATGTAGCTGGTTGAATAAACCCCAAAATGATCATATTAGATTAGAAAAATGTTCACTGAATAAAAGTTTAGATAAATAGTATGAAACCAAACCAGGTGTGGTGGCTTATGTCTGTTATCCTAGCTACTTAGGAAGCTGAGATCTGAGGATTGCTGTTCATAGCCAGCTCAAGCACTTAAAAAGTTTATGATAGATAGATTCTTATCTCCAATTAATCACCAGAAAACTGGATGAGGGACTGTGGCTCAAAGTAGTAGAGTGTTAGCTTTGAGCTGAAGAGCTCAGGGATAATGCCCAGGCCAAGGGGTAAGGCTGTAGCCTTGAGCTGAAGAGCTCAGAGACAGCACCCAGGCCCAGAAGTTCAAGTCCCACAACCAACAACAACAACAAAAAGTATTAAACCAATTCACTTCCTAAATTAAAATCTAAGTCATAAATAAAATCTGTCACATGAAAAGTGAGTTAGTTATATGTCTAATTTTATGATCAATTTATAAAACGAAGAAGAAACAAAGCTGTGGATATAAATAGACAAGGAGTAAGTAGAATCTTGGGGCTTCAAGTGTGAATTGAACCTGAATATATCTCTTAAGATCTAATTAATTAGAGTGGAAGAAATGAGAATTTGGGAAAAATATCTATTTTCCATTTCCAGTGAGAAAGCAGACTGTGTCACCAAGTAACCCAGGTTAGTGATGGATGGCATAAGGCTATCTGCATTTTTAAGCTATGGAATTTCAAATGCTGAATACCAAATAGTATGTCATGAATTCAGGATTGCATTAATGAAAGTAGAACCAAAAAAACTCAAAAAGTTTCAAAGGAAAAAGAAGTAGGCAAAGCTTTCATGGAGTCAAAGCGGCTGAGTCATCGGCTCAGGACTGTTGCGAAGACTTGGATAAGTCCTGTTGTTGAGAGCTAGTTCCCATAGAGGGAGTGCTGGGAAATGGTGTCTTTATGAGATAATGAAGTCATGAAGACAGATTCATGCTTTGCACTTGGAGAAAGCACTTGCTTTGGTGGACCTAGATTGTCCCCAAGAGTGAGTTGTCATACTGTGAGTTTGGCTTCATCAGGGAGCTCATTTGCTTCTTCCTCTCTGTAGAACCTTTCTCACTTGCATGAACTCCTGCTGTGTGATGCCATTGGCAGTGACCCACACCACCAAGTGTTCCTCTCCAGACCAATGCCACAATCTTAGAACTCTAAAACCTCTTTTCTTTATAAAGTACTCTGTCCAGGGCATTTTGTTTAGTCACAGACAGATATCCAAGCAGCATGCTGAGCATCTTGGAGTACTCACTACTGAGAATAAAATACCTTTTAAAAAAAAATAAAGATCCAAAATGGATGAAAAACAAAACCCTAAGCCAAAGTTGCCAGAAGATGCAGACATTTAGTAGCTGCCAACATAGAATCTCCCTGCCCTATCTGATCTACAATTGGGAGGCAACTTTTGTTCAGTCAGTGAAGACTTTCTGAAAGAGAGGTAGACTCTCAGGTATTTCAAAAGCCATTCCAATCACTGCAAAGGCTTCACCAATCACTCACCAAAGGAGAGCACCATTCTCCATGTGTGATCTTGGAAGAATCATCTGACTCTAATGCCACAGTGAACTTTCATAAATTAGATGTCACTGTGGCTGTAACTGTTCCAGGTGAAGTTTAATTGAAAGCCCTAAATCCAGACTGTCTTATATGAAGTTCATAGTCATTGGTATTTGAATGCTGAATTTAAGTAATAATTTACCAATTATCTTTCAAATTTCTTCCACTGTTCTGATTAAAAACATGTTGAAGAACATCTCTCTCTTGTGCAAACTGTTTGCAGAGTATTCTAAATTATCTCAGGAGCCAGGCACTGTTGGCTCAAATCCTAGCTCCTCAGATAGTTGAGATCTCAAGGGTCATGGTTCAAAGCTAACTGGGGCAGAAAAATCCACCAGACTCCATTTCCAATTAGCCAGCAAAAAGCTGGACTAGAAGTGTGGCTTCAGTGGCAGAGTGTCAGCTGTGAGCAAAAAATCCCAGTAGGAATGTGAACTCCTGAGTTCAAGCCCCAGTATCCACACAAACCCGAACAGAACGAAAACTTAAAAACAAAAAAGCTGGAGCTGGGAGTATAGCCTAGTGATAGAGTGCCTGCCTAGCCTGCAGGAAAACCTGAGTTCGATTCCCTGGTACCACATACACAGAAGTGGTATGAGCTTAAGTGGCAGAGCACTAGCCTTGAACAAAGTGTCCAAAGACAGGCAAAAACAAAAACAAGCACAACAACAACAAAAAAATGCTGAGAAGACCAGGCTACTTTGATAGTGCATTGGTTACGGTTACGTTAACTAATTTTCATATGGACCCTAAGCTTGGTCTGTTCCCCAGCTTCCACTCTGGCCTGCAAGCTTCTGTTTCTTCAACATGGCACACTTGGCATGTCTCAGCACACTCCTTGCCCTCGTGCCCCTCCCACCGTGCTGTAACAGCTTTCTTTAGATCCTTAGTTCACATTTGACAAGATGTCAGGGAAGAACAAGCATCATGTTACAGAACAGGAGGGGCATGAAATCAGGCTATTTATAACTTTTCCTTTTTCCATCGCAGTGGGGCTTTCACTTGCAGTTAATGAACCCATATTGTCAGAATGAACTGAGATTCTTCTCAGTTTTACCATTGGTATTCAGACATAAAAAAAAAATACCTCAAAACTCGAACACAAAATCTGATCTTTATCAAGATCACAACCCACCTTTATCAATTACACAACTCACCTACTTAAAGGTTCAAAGTTGTCTCATGCACTCACCAAGCAGTAGAGTTTGAAGCCCTCTCCTGGGTCATAGACCCACCTCTTCTGGAAATTTCATAGAAACCGGTCTAACAATGTGTGCTCTGTTGTGGCTGGCTTATTTCACTTTAGAATCATTCTTTCAACAGTCCATGGGACTGCTAGGAGCCAGTGGCCCCCAGCTGTAATCCTAGCTACTCAGGGGGCTGAGACAAGAGAATGGTGGCTCAAAGGCAGCACAGGCAGGATGGTCTGTGACAGACTTAGTTCCAAAAAGAAAGAAGTGGAGCTATAAGTTCAAGTGACAGAGTGCTAGCCTTGAGTGAAAAATCTAAGTGACAGCACCCAGACTCTGAATTCAATCGTCAGAATTGGCACACACACACACACACACACACAGAGAATTCATCACATGCATCCATACTTCATTTCCTTTTCTTGGCAAATAACATTTCAAAATTTGCATATACTACCAAAGACTAGTAATTATTAATCAGGGGATACATGCTCAATACAATTTTTTTTTTTTTTGTCAGTAATGGGGCCTGAAATCAGGGCCTGAGCACTGTCCTTGGACTTTCTCAAGGTTAGAGTTCTAACACTTGCGTCATGTCGGGGATTTTAGTCCTCGGTCCCTCCCAACCCACAGGAGGGATAGAGAGAGAACACACCCCACCAGGATGAGCCTTTAAGAAAGGAGAGGGCCGACTGACTGCCCACACCCAGCTCTCCCTCGCTGGAGGACAATCAGATGTATCAGGGAGACCGGTCAAGGCAGGAACTTGTTTATTGAGGAAGTCCATTCAGCTACTATAGGATGCAGGAGCCTAGCAGCACAAAGGTGGGCAGGGCGGGGGAGGTCCACGTGTTTACTCTCACTATAGGTCTCAGTAGAGAGTGATAAAGCAATAACACATTCATACCCAATGGTAATCAAGTCTCAGCAGAAAGTGATTCACAATACCAATGATATAGCTCAAAGTTAGGCATGGCTTCATACATGACAGCTCATTTCTTTGTGTGGTTATCTTACTCAGTGATGCAAGATTCATGGGCCAGGCTGACCCTGCACTCGGCACCCTACAGAGCCACAGAACTACTTCCGGCTTTTTCTATGTATGTGGTGCTGAGGAATCGAACCCAGGTCTTCGTGCATGCTAGGCAAACACTCTACCACTAGGCCAAACTCCCAGCCCTACAATTTTTTAAACATAAGAAATAACTGGTCATGGATTTACCTGTGATCCCAGAACTTCAGAAGCTGAGGCTAGAGGATTTTTAAATTCAAGCTCAGCCTAAACTATATAATGAGAGACTATTTCAGAAAAGTAAAAAAAAAAAAAAAAGTGGTTGTATATCATTGCCAGATTTATCTTGCCTGTCTGTTACATGTGTTTTGTAGGGATTTTAAAACCATAGTCGATGTGTAAATTAACTGAGTGTCCAGGTATGAAGTGTGAATACAGTAGTGAATTATAGAAGGGATGGTGTATTATTCAGATTCTCTGGGTTAGTGGAGACTTTCCCTTAGATATTTGCACACATAACATATCCAACAGCAATCTTCTCAGTGTCAGTGGTACTTTCAGTGTTTCTCCAGTTATGTCGATGTGATATTTCCTGACGGCACTTCCCTATTTAGATGCATTCTAACCAGCCAGAGCCTTCCAGCTCAGCCCAGACCAGATCCGCTCTCGACATTACAGCCTTTCTGATGATTTGGCATTACCTGCATGTTCTCAGACTGCGGGGACACTGAAGGTAGAAATAGGACCCCTTCAGAAATCATGGCTCTCTGTCTATAAAGGACACTGTCTGGATCTCATGTGAAAACATAACTTCAGCCAGTGGTTGCAGGATCATGTTGTTTGTACTTTCAGAAATGATGCTAGGTTATTGCCCAAAGATTAGTGTTCAATTTTACTGGCTGAGTAGCTGCAGTCTGTAGATGAACAGCATGAATTATTGTCAGAAAGCAATGGCATCTCAAAGCAGTTATAGGCTTTACAAATAAAACATTGCAGCCCACTGTATAGAGATAAGCAGGGAATTCAGTTCTCAGACTCAGACAGCGAATGTCCTAGAAATGCAAGTGTTGTATTTTCATGCTTATTTAGCCAACATGACACCAACCTGTCATGTCTGTTTACTCCATTGTAAAGGCAGATGGTGGTGAACAACCAGCGCCTGGCTCATAACAACCCGTGGAAGGTTCCTAACATAAACAGGGGCCTAGGGAGGAGGAGGATGGATGACCGTTCTGGTGACAGGGTCTGAGGTGCGCAGTGTAGAAGATGCCTTCCATCTCCCCCAATGGCCTCAGGTGTCTTGACAGGCAGCCGCAGCACAGTCAGGAAATGAGCAAGTGAAAGCCAGGAGTGAAGGTATCCTGGCTATGTAACTTGGTCTCATATAAATGGAATTGTATTATGTACAATCCTTTGTGCCTAGCTTTCTTTATGGTTTAATGCTCTACTGCTCCCTTTTGAATCATCAATAATTCTATCTTTGCACCAGCTGCATGCTGGGGACAACGAGAGCAGCTGCAGCCATAATAAAAAGCCAAGTCTGCTGAGTCCAGGTTTAGTGGCACATGCCTGTAATCCCAGAACTCCAGAGGTCAAGGCCAGAGGATTTCCATCCAGTCTAGACCACATACTGAAATCCTATCTCAACCCTTCCCTTCCCCCACAAAACTGATAGTTCATATAGGGGCAGCTCTAGGTCCTGGTGTGGGAGGCAGCTTGTTCCTGTCTCCAGCATGCATCCTAGAAGTCTGAATAATTGCAGACTCTCTGGCTTGGAAGTAGAGATAGGAAGTACAGATGATTAGGCAGCAAACTGGGTCAGTAAATCATTGCACATGAAAAGCACACCCATGAGAGTTGCAATAGAGCATGTCAGGAAGTTATTAGAATTTTCATTGCATATGCCATTCCCATTTTTCTAAACTACTGGGACATTGCAAAGTAAATATCCACAGGCTTGGAAATTAAATTTAAAGGTCATTACATTCAATGGGCAAGAACAGTATTTTTGTAAGAAGTCTCTAGGAAATTAGTTATTAATGAGAAAGCCAGTTTTCCATTTTCCTTTTAAGTGAAGATACAGTCAATGAATACATAAGCAAGGATTTACAAATTATGTAAAAATCATGAAGCCAATTTCAAATGACCTCTATAAATTAGAGGAAGTATTACCGAAAATGTTTTTTAAAAATGGCCCATATGGAAATTTACACTTAACATCAAATTTAGTTTTGTTAAGAATTGATTTGTGGGAAGAGAAATGGTTTTTAAAAAAAATTCTGTGAGAATCATTTCTAGAGGAACTAACATTTATATTTCAAAGTAGTTTTTCAGGAAGAGGATATGTGAGAACCACAGTTGGAGGTCAGTCCAGGTTAACAAGTCTGAGACTCTTTAACAACCAAAAAGCCAGAAGTGGAGCTAGAACTCCATGGTAGAGCACCAGACCTGAATTCAAGTCCCATTACTGGTATTCCTCTCCCCGCCCCCCCCCAAAACATCAGCAGATATTACCCTTGTTCTTGTCACAAGTGCTCTCACCTGGGCAAAAGTATCTGTTCATATTATTCCTACTTCCACATATTCAGAAGATCTAAGCCAATGCAACAAGTTAAGAAAAAAATAAATAAAACACATGTGGACCAGACAGAAAGAAATTAAAATGTGTTCATTTTATAGTGCATAATTTTTTTCTACCCAAACAAAACTGCAGTAGATGTACTTGAATTAATGAGAAAATTTAGAAGCTTATGAATGTTAGATAAATGTAGAAAGTCAATAATATTTTAATCTGTTCTCAACGAGCAATTGGAACTTAAAATGTATACATAATACACTATGGCATTAAAATCCTTGGGACCCTTAAGAACAAATATAAAGGGCCGGGAGTTTGGCCTAGTGGTTAAAGTGCTTGTCTAGCATGCATAAAGACCCGGTTTGATTCCTTGGTACCACCTACATAGAAAAAAGCCAGAAGTGGTGCTGAGGCTCAAGTGGTAGAGCTCTAGCCTTGAGAAAGTCCAAGGTCAGTGCTCAGGCCCTGAGCTCAAGCCCAGGACTGGCAAAAAAAAAAAAAAAAAAAAAAGAACAAATATAAAATTTACCCTAAGATTTACAAAAGGATCTGTTATAGAAATGTTAACAATAGATTTGTATATAATATCTCCAAACTTGGAAAAAAAACCTAACAAATGACCATCAACCAGGGATGGGTAAACATAATATGTATCCATACAATGAAATATTACTCAGTAATTAAAAGGAACAAACTACAGGTATAGGCAACAACCTCGTAATTCTCAAAAGTTGCATACCAAGTGAAAGAAGATAGACAGAAAGGATTGGATGTTGAATGATATTCTTCTCAACTGTAATTCTGGGTGTTGCAAAGCACTTTGGGAAGTCACTTTTTCAGGGGCTGAAACAAATAAATGCAAAATACAAGTATCTCTCAGTCATTTAAATTCTTGTTGCATTAATTCCACAATTCTCATGTTCCTGTCATATAATTATGTGCAAGTGATATTTATAACTGTCAATTTGTAGTAATCTTATTAATCAGAGGATATTTATTAATTACTTTTTCTCCATGATTACCATAAAAGAAAAACAAGGCTTTTTTTTGGGGGGGGGGTCATGAGGCTTGAACTCAGCCTAGGCACTGTCCTTGAGCTCTTCAGCTCTAGGCTATCCCCCTACCCTTTAGCCAAGCCCCACTTGCCATTTTCTAGAGGTTAATTGGAGATAAGAGTCTCAGGTACTTTTGTTCCCCAGCTGGCTTTGAATCTTGATCCTCAGATCTCAGCCTCCTGAGTAGCTAGGATTACAGGCAAGAGCCACAGAGCCCTGCGAAAGGCAAGGCCTTTAAACCTTAGGAAATTAACTTGGATGGGAATTCAAATAGGCACACTCCTCCTTGCCCTGACAATTCCAGATGGTGCCTATGGTTTGTGTTCATAGCTATGCAAAATAACAGAGGTCAGGAAGTAAATATTTTCAGCAAATGAATAAGAATGAACGCAATGCCACATTTTGTATTAGCAGCTATCACTCTGATAAAGATGCTGGTAGGAGCTCTGTTGTCATAGGAGAGACTCATGAACTCTCTTGGGTCGGGTTAGTGTCTGGATCAGTTCCTGAGAAATCAAAATCCTGAGTTTTCACCAGAAACTCATTGGGTGGCTTGGCTGTATTCCTTGTGGAATACAAGAGCAGAATGAGTGAACAAATAAATATATCTGCAATATTAATAATCACATTGATAAGATCAGAATGAATGAATAAATATATCCATAAGAGTAATAAGCACATTTATTAGCTTTGGCATCAGAGAAAAGGGTAGGGTGCCAAATTTTCCAAATATCTGAAGCTCATTTTAAAGCACTGAAATATTTATTTTTTCAATTTTAGGGATATCTTTCTAAAAGTATACCATAGTTTGTCTTTTTTATTGTGGATGACACAGGACATAATTTCACCTTCATCTTTACACACACTCTGGGCCTAACTGTAGTCAGGCTGAGTAGTGAATTTCACTGCCTTGTAAAGGCAGTCTTCTGGAGAATTTCAAGAAAGACTGGCAAATTAATATTATTATTACTTTCCTCACATAGGCTTTCAAATAATGTGATGGGGCCCATCTACATTAAAGATAGCAACCTTCTTCACTGACTGAAATGCTGATTTCAGCCCTGTCCAGAGCAGGTGAAGTAATTCACCAATAGGCAGATAATATGATGCAACATAGTTCATTGATTTCACATAGCTTAGCAGAGTTGTCACTATATTCTAGTTCCTATTTTCTACTCCTAACTTGCCTAACCCTAATCTGCCTATCCAGCACACCCCCTGGACTCACCTCTCCCACATCTCTTAGTCCCAAAGTTGAACAGGGCCTGCCTGTCAGACGTTAGACGCAGCTCCCAGTCCTGCTGCATGTGAGCTCCAGGGCCGCAGGATGAGTCTGGGTCCTCGTTGGTCCTCTCAGGCAAGGAGTGGCTTCTGCTTGGCCAAAGATCCTCGAACCGCAGTCTCGGTTAGGGCCAGCAGAAGTGCTGCTCCTTGTTCTGGTTCCTTGGTTTAGATTCATCCTTGGCCTGCTCCTCTCTGGCCAAACTTCGTGTTTAATTTGGATTGGTTACGTCTTGGTCCTTGCTCTGTTTGGATTGGTTACACCTTTTGGTCAGTGGTGCCCAGAGATGTGCTGGTTGCTTGCTCTATCTATTCTGCCTGGGTGTCTGGGCTCTTATTGTTGGGGGCCGAATAACGCCATTCTAATAACTTTCTGCTGAGTCCTGTAGGAAGAGTAAACAAGTGGACCTCTTTATCCTGCCCACCTGTTGTGCTGATAGGCTCCCACACCCAATATAAGGAGGGGAGTTGTAGAGAGAGAGAGATTCCTGCCTTGATGAAGCTGCGTGGCGTCTCTGTACGTGCTCCAGAGAAGCAAGGCTGAGTGCGGGAGGACAGTGGGCCCTCTCCTCTCACGGCTTGGACTGGTTGGGGTGTGCTTTTCCCCATCCCTCCTCAAGAGGGACTGGGGACGAAGGACCCCGACATATTGGCGCCCAACGTGGGGCACGAAAGAGGCACAAAAGAGCCAACGTGGGGCACGAAAGAGGCACGAAATGGGGCACGACTGTGAGTTGAGCTAAGTGAGAGATACATGGAGGAAAGACTGAAAAACCAGAGAAAACCTGAAAGGCACAAAAAGACTGAACAACCAGGGAAACCTGAAGGGACAATGCAGGCTGAAGTCGCTCACAGGGAAAAAGAAAAAGACAGGAAGACAAGGAGAAAGAGAGGGAGAAAGAGAAAGAAAAAGAAAAAAGGTGATAAACAGGAGAAAGGGAAGCAACTACCTGAGAAAGTCAAAGAAGAAAAACTCAGACTGAAAAACCAGAGAAACCTGAAAGGAAGATAATGCAAAGAAAATGAAAAAGGGACTGAAAGGCCAGGGAAAAAGAAAAAGACAAAGAGAAAAGGCAACTGAAAGGCCAGGGAAACCTGAAGGGAAAATGCAGGCTGAAATTGATCACCGGGAAAGAGAAAAAGATAGGGAGGAAGACAAAGAGAAAGAAAAACTCAGACTGAAAAACCAGAGAAACCTGAAAGGAAAAAGACAAAACTCCTCAAAGACTAAACCAGCGAATGTGTGTGTGAAAGGGATTTTAATCATTCCCAGATCACCTCCGAAGCGCTGGTCACTTTGGGAGGAACCTCGCGGAGGGCGAGGCAATGTCCCGGGAAGGGAGGAACCTCGCAGGCGTCTCTGGCCAGAGCAGTAGGGTGAGGCCTATTTTCTAATGAAATGTCAAAAAAAAAAAATTACCTCGAGGAAGGCGAGGCCTATTTTCTATTTTTCAAGAGATTTTAGAATAGAACCAAGTGGGTTCAGACTGGAACGACCGCGAATGTGTGTGTGAAAGGTAAATCTACGTCTATACGGGAGTAAACAGTTTAAGAACAGGTGAAAAGTAGCGCAGAGATGCTTGATGGTAGTGATCTAGAAAGCCTGTGCTCGGGTTCAGAATAGTTGAAAACAAGATAAAGCTTTTTAAAGTCCCTGACAAAATATAGAGACGACGCCCCTGAGTCAGCTTGAAGAAGATACAGAAAATGGATCTTCGCCCATAACCCCCTGAAAATGAAGGGACCAGAGTCATTTTTGGACAGTAGTTTAAAACAAAAAGGGGGGGGGGGACTGGAAGACTCCTCTAATTCTTCCATTGCCCTGCTATTCCCTATGGCTTGTGTGAATGTTGTTTTCTTAATGTTGGAATGTTTCCCTATTTTCTCTGTTGTAGTCAGAGCCACTCAGTACATACTAGTGCCTGTGCAAGTGGAAGAGAATGCTTTCCTGCTCATCAGTAAAAGAGACTTTGGTATTTCCCTGCCGTTACTGCTGTGAGTATTGTCCTTGCCACTGTGGTTCCTACAGAGAATGCTTTGAATGTGAGGACTGGAATTGTTATGTGCACAAATGACAATATTCTAACTTTGGGTGATTGTTATCTTGACACTATTTTGGGATTGATCAGTTTGGATTTGTTTTTATGCACTATAATTGTAATATGTCTATTGCCTGCCTACAAAGTCAATGCAGAAAGTGAATGCTAATGTGACGGGCATCTGCTCCCATGGAAATAGGTGCATCCCCTCGGGTCTAATTTGCTTAAATGGACGGCTGGTAGTCAAAGACGGGCAAGTCCCAGCTGTTAATGAGCTTGGAGACACCTAAGACAGACACAGCCGATCTAATATGGTGGTAGCCCCACATATCCTAAGTTTTGTCTTTTTTAAGATAAAAACGGGGGAGATGTTGGGGGCTGAGTAACGCCATTCTAATAACTTTCTGCTGAGACCTGCAGTAGGGGTAAACAAGTAGACCTTTTTATCCTGCCCACCTGTTGTGCTGATAGGCTCCCACACCCAATATAAGGAGGGGAGTTTTAGAGAGATTCCTGCCTTGATGAAGCTGTGTGGCGTTTCTGTTCGTGCTCCGGAGAAGCAAGGCTGAGTGCGGGAGGACAGTGGGCCCTCTCCTCTCATGGCTCAGACTGGTTGGGGTGTGCTTTTCCCCATCCCTCTTCTAGAGGGACTGGGGACGAAGGACCCCGACATCCTATGATACTTCATCTTGTAAGCCAGGCTTCTGACCGTTCCTATGGTTACAGTCATACATGTCCTTACATCATAGTTTATCTCTCATGTCCATAAGCCTTTAGGTACAAGTTTGTATTGGCAATATATTTCTTAGTTTCATTTCATTACTGTATTTCATTTAAATACTCTACTCTTCTCATATTACTATATCACTATTTTATCCCATATTCATTTAGCATTCCACAATATGTTCATCATATACCATTTTCATATTATATTCATCATGGTAATATTTTCACCCTATTAAATGCACACAACAAGCCCCAAACAGCATCATAGATATTCCCTCTGTATAAGGCCCAAACTAGGGGCCAATCATATTAGCACATAAAGGCAAACATCCTGAAAATATATGAAACAGACTGACTTAGTGGAAGGGGAGTATGTTGGTAATTATGTGCAAGTTGATTGTATGCTGCAGTTGAGAGAGACTTACTGGGTCCAGCCCTCTTTCCACAACTGGACCACTTTCAAAGAGACTTGTACCTGCTGGAGGGGATTTGGCACCTACAGATGTCTTACTCCACTAGTGCAAGAGTGGTTCTGAGCATGTTGATCTGCAGATCTATAAGTCGGAGCTATTGCTGTCTCGGGTTTCCTCTGCAGTATGTTCATGGATGTATACTATTGTCTCAAGTTGTAAAAGCATTGTTTTAGTACTAATATCCTACTTTTACCGTGTGGGTGTGTGGGTGTGCTAGTCCTGGGGCTTGAACTCAGGTCCTGGTGCTGTCTTTGAGCTTTTTTTGGTTGGGGGGGGGGCTGAAGATTAGCACTTACATTTGAACCACAGCTCCACTTTTGCTTTTTTCATGGTTAGAGGTAAGAATCTCATGGACTTTCCTGTCCAGACTGGCTTTAAACCATGATCCTCAGATCTCAACCTCATGAATAGCTAAGATTACAGGTGTGATCCACCAGCACCCAGACTACTATGATTCTTTTATGTTCCCCACTCCTTTCTGTTATGTTCCTAATGGAATGAAAACCACTTGAGTGGTTTTCAAGTGTTTGTGCTTTGGAAGCATTGATGATGATGGTGGCATCTTCAGTTGCAGAAGGTTAGCTCAGCAACAGAAGTCATCTGACAACAACAAAACTAAGAAATAATATTTAGTGGGGGTGGGAGCAGAGCCTAGTGGCAGAGTGCTCACCTCGCATGGTTCTGTGGCTCAAGTGGCAGAGCACTAGCCTTGAGCAAAAAGTGTCCAAGGACAGTGTCCAGGCCCTGAGTTCAAGCTACACGATTGGCAAAAAGAAAGAAATAAGCCAGACCCGGAGAAATGTAGATTGGAGGGCTTTGCTCATTTGTGGTAGCTAGCATATGCCTATAAATGTATAAGTAAACACACTGGGTGGTAAGCAAGTAGTTATAAATGAATTAACTGAGATATAATAGCCTCTAAAGAGAGCACACATAGTATTATTCTTGAGAAAGACTAAGTGAAAACTCAACAAAATAAACACCAGGAAATGAGTACTTGGAAGGGGGGAAGGGAGGAGAGGTAAGAATGCATGGAGGAAATGAGTAGAATGCAGGCAAGAAAGCATTGTATATACCACAGAATTGAAAAGTTTAGGAAAGGAATGGGTCAAAGAGAGGTGATGATGTTGAAGGAATGACGCAGATCATTACGTACATTGTGTACACAAACTGCTTTGATACAAGGCAAAAAAATTCAATATGTAACCTAAACATTAAGAAAAGTGAGGGAAGGGGTGGGTTGCGGGGAAGGGTGATAATGTTGAAAGGTATAGCATCAGGAGGCACTGTATTTACAAACTGCTTTGTTGAATGACAACTTTTCTACAACTACTTAAAGGTAATAAAACTATTCAGAGAATAAGTAAAAAAGAGAAATAATACCTAACATAGAAACACAACAAAATAAACAGCAGTAACAGTAGCCAAAAAACAAACAAAAAAACCCTCTAAGAACAGAAATTGACTTGGGGCTGGTAAACAATATCACTTAGATTTAACTCTGGACAGAAGAAATCTTCATTGAAAAACAAATCCAAAGTGTGGAATACTGTTTTCTTTTTTTTTTTTTTTTTTTTTTTTTTTGGCCCCCTTCTCTTTCTGGCCCCGCTCGCTCCGGCCCCGCTCCGGCCACCACTCGGTTGGGCTCCGCTTGCTTGCTTTCGCTCTCTGTCGCTTGTTGCAGTCTCGTCTCTGCCACTTCCGGCTTGGTTTGCGTATGTGGGATACCGAGGAATCGAACCCGGGTCTTTGTGCATGATAGGCAAGCACTTTAACCGCTAGGCCAAACTCCCGGGCCCTGGAATACTGTTTTCAAATGTAGCTACTTAAAAAAGAAAAAAAACAACTATGTTTTCCTTTTTATCATTATTATTGTTAGGAAAATGGAGAATGGAAAAGGAGTAGACCAGACTCAACCAACAGGTGAGGACTGTTCACTGCCAGTGAGGGGCCCAACCTTCTGTGGGTTTGAGGTTGTGTGAGGGACTGGACTTGGGGCTCATCTTATCAAGGAACCTGAAAATAAAAAATGGACTATGGACACAAGGGCAGTGTCCTTGGCCGGGCGCAGAGTGAAATGTTCTACCAGGGATGTAGGGGTTATGATCTCCTGGAGGCCACAGCTGGAAAGGCCTGCCTGCAGACAAGCAGGTGAGAGTAACTGGTGCTTTGCTGAACCACATTATTGTAATGTGATCCCAGTTCTATAATATCATAGTTATCTATGGCTTAAGATTATGGATGATTATATACAACAACATTGTGAGTTCAGTGCTAAAGATACACAAGGGAGGAAGAATTAAATCATCATGGAAATTCATTTTGTCCATTGGATTAAGAAATGCCCAAGAGCCGGGTTTAGTAGCTCACGCCTGTAATCCTAGCTACTCAGGAGTCTGAGATCTGAGGATCAAGGTTCATAGGCAGCCCAGGCACCAAAGGACCTGAGACTCTTATCTCCAATTGACCTCTAGAAAATGGGAAGTAGGCCTTGGCTTAAGGGTAAGGTGGTAGCCTTGAGCTGAAGAGCTCAGGGACAATGCCCAGGCTGAGTTCAAGCCCCATGACGTATACACACAAAAAAACGAAATGCCCAAGATAGCTGGGCATCGGTGGCTCACACCTGAAATCCTAGTTACTCAGAAGCCTGAGATCGGAAGATTGAAGTTCAAAGCCAGTCTGTGAGACTATTATCTCCAATTAACCACCACAAAACTGGAAGTGGTGCTGTGGCTCAAGCACTAGCACTAGGGTTGAGCTGAAGAGCTCATGGACAACACCCAGAACCAGAGTTCAAGCTCCATAACCGACCTCCCCCCCCCCCCAAAAAAAAAAGAAACGCCCAAGAGATTAGGAAAATATACTTCTGGATTTGTCTGTAATGACATTTCTAGAGACAATTGATACAGGAGACAGAAAGTAACTGAAAGTCCCATCCTGAATGTGGGTGACTAATCAAATAGGCTGGGGGCTCAATAGAATACAAATGGAAAAGGAGGAAACCAGGAACTTCACAGATGCTTTCTTCTTCAGAGTGACTTTGCTGACATTGCCCATGAACATCAGATTTCAGGTTTTTTCAATATATGTTCTTTCTAGCTTTTCAATATAGCCTCCAACCAGAAATTCTCCAGAGACTTCCAGATTTTCAGCCTTGCACTCAATGTTCCAGTCTTCTAATTACTTGATCTTTCTAGTACCAGCCCCATTTAGGGGCATTAGCTAAAGACATTAACATAAACTTAGGCGTCACTGGTCCATTAAAAATAGCAAAAGAGTTCAAGCCCCATGACCCCCCCCACACAAAAAAGAATATATATATATGTGTATCTATATCTATATATATATATATAGCAAAAGACATTCTAGCTCTTCCCCTTTTCAGCCATCGCTGAAGCAGGAGAGGCCAACATGAAGTTCAATCTCTTTGTCACTTCTGATCGAAGCCAAGAATCAGAAAAGGCATTTGAATGCACCTTCCCACATTCGCAGGAAGATTATGTCTTCTCTTCTTTCCAAAGAGCTGAGACAAAACTTGTGGGCTTTACCCATCTGAAAGGATGAAGAGGTACAGGTTGTATCAGGGCAACTATAAAGCTCAGCAGACCGGCAAAGTGGTGCAGGTTTACACAAAGAAGTGTCATCTACACTGAACTGGTACAGCAAGAAAAGGCTGATGTTCAAGTGGGCATTCACCCCAGCAAGGTGGTTATCACCAGGCTGAAACTGGACAAAGACCCCCAAAAGATCCTGGAACGGAAAGCCAAATCCCACCAAGTAAGAAAAAGGGCAAATACAAGGAAGAAACAATTGAGAAGGAATGAAGTAATCTTATGCACAACTTTCATTAAAAAACAAGTTAAAAAAGACATTCTACTATTCAGGAAATATCAAAGGGCTTTGGATATGCAGTGACAGCAACTGGAAACAAAAGCCAAATATATTTCTTTTTTAACAATTTCTTATTAAATTGTAATTCTAAAGACTAGAGTTGTATGAGTTGAATAAACGCCATGTCTCAGTTGCCTGCTAAATGGCAATAATAGAACACACACTAAGTTTATTAGAATGATTGGATGAATTAATAAAAATCACTTACCTGGCACAGTGGAAGGATTGGAAAATATATGATTACTGTTCATTCCTAAGCTTACTCCATAATAAGATAAAATTGTCAATCTCTTTTGCCTACAGATTGAACTCAAAAAAACTTGGCATTTTGCAAAAAAACCCCCTCATTTCCATATTATTCACAAGATGTTTGATAGTCTTCTAAGGTGAAAAAATAGAGAAGTCACAGTTTTTTCTTTTTATTTTTTTTTTTTGAGGGGTGGTGGTGGGGGGATCAAGGAGCTTGAACTTGGCCTGTGCTCTGTCCCTGAGCTCTTCAGCTCAAGGCTACCTCCCTAACCAGGAGCCAAGCCCCACTTCCCATTTTCTAGAGATTAATTGGAGATAAGAGTCTCAGGTCCTTTTGTGCTGGGGCTGGCTTTGAACCTTGATCCTAAGATCTCAGCCTCCTGAGTAGCTAGGATTACAGATGTGAGCCACTGTACCCGGCTAGAGAAGCCACATTTTTTTTTTTTGGTGCCAGTTGTGGGGCCTGAGGACTGTCCTTGGACTTTCTCAAGGCTAGAGCTCTACTCTTGAGCCACAGCACCACTTCCAGCATTTTTCTATGTATGTGGTGCCGAGGAATCGAACCCGGGTGTTCATGCATGCTAGGTAAGCACTCTACCACTAGGCAAAACTCCAGGCCCCGGGAAGCCACATTTTTGAGAGGTTGGATCTTGGAGTATTAAAAGGCCAGCGACTGGTGGGGTTGTGGAGAAAGAGGAATCCTACTGCATTGCTGGTGGGAATGTAAACTTGTTCAGCCACTCTGGAAGGCAGTTTGGAGGTTTCTTAATGAACTGAAAATAGACCTTCCCTACAATCTAGCCATACCACTCCTGAGCATTTACCCTGAGCATCATACCCCAGGATATGATAAGGACACTTGCTCAGCTATGTTCATCTCTGCACTATTTACAATAGCCAAGTGATGGAAACAATCCATATGCCCTACTGCAGATGAATGGATACAAAAAATGTGATACACATGTATACACAATGGAATTCTACATAGCCAACAGACAAGATAAAATAATGGCATTTGCTGGGGAGTGGATGAAATTAGAGCGAATCATGTTGAGTGAGACAAGTCAAGACTAAAGGAACAAAAGGTGCATGGTATCTAATATGTGGATTAGATCCAAACAGTACAAGAGTGATGATTCAATATTTGGATACCCAAGGTTATGGACATGGCCTTGGAGATACAAACGTAACTACATTGAGATAAAAATCTATGATGGGCTATATACTCTCTAGATACAATGTTTTATTACATATGTTAGTATGTATCTATGACATATAAACCCTCAGCTTAATTTAATTATTTTCTAAAATCTATGTGCCAGTGGTTGCATATAGAATACTTGTTTGTTAAACATGACATTTGAAATATGGTGTAAAAAAAACAATAAAATCTTAAAAAAAAAAAGGCCAGAAACTGCATGATGGACTCCTGTCTCAAAGACCAGTAGCCAGCAAGTACACTTAATACTGTTAGAAAACTGAGCCA
This sequence comes from Megascapheus bottae, assembly GCF_031878675.1. Taxonomy (NCBI): domain Eukaryota; kingdom Metazoa; phylum Chordata; class Mammalia; order Rodentia; family Geomyidae; genus Megascapheus; species Megascapheus bottae. The sequence goes on along the minus strand of NC_143528.1, from coordinate 20,997,889 downwards.
GGAAGGCAGGAGAGGAAAGAATAAACAAAAACAATACCAACAAACCAATTCAGCTTCAATGGAGTGGAATGTCATGTGACTAGAGAAGAGCCAGGAGACCAGACAGGAACACAGAGACACAAGGCATGGCATAATGGTGCCTGAGCTGATCAGGGACTAAATAGGGTCAGGTGAGGGGACAAGGTCCACAGGAAACTCCAAGTCCCAGAAATTGAACTGACAGGTTTAGTAACCTATCGGCTAAGTGCCCACCTCAGGAATTCAGGAATGCCCATCACCTGGAAGGTGAGGTTTCACCTTCCCCCACCAAGAAGACAAGATGTCAGACTCTACCATCTACTACATGGCCAAGATGGTGCAGGCCAGACCTGGTCTCCCTATTTCAATAGGGGCTGAGGAGAGGTAAGATTGGTCAGAGACTGCATTCCTTCTATCTAAGTGACTATCTTGGTGACTGGGTAATTATGGTGTTCCGGGAGAATTCCACCCTCTGGCATACATCCAGGCCTCTGGTATAACCATCAGCAGTTACTCACCCTGAACTAGTGATGCCCTAGGAGGTCCATCTCCAAAAAGGAGGAGGCCTCTCCCTGGTCCTTGGATCCTAACTTTTGTTTGCAAAACAAAATCTTCAGGCACATCAAGATAGAGACCATTTCATCTTTTATGAAAGCAAAGACAGGAAAAGAACACATGACTCAGACATGAGTGGGGAAGTGAGGGCTCTGACATCATGAGTGTGTGTGGTGAAAAGTGCTTTGAAGCTTGGCTCGAATTCCCTTTAGGATGAATGCTCCTTTCCAAGCTGACACTGAGTGTATCGTGTCATGCTTGCTGTTACACTCCCCTATCAACTGGGCCCAGATATTTTTAAGTTGATTTACTCATTAAGTTTTAGGTTATTTGTGACACAAATGTTTGAACCTCCCTTTAAATAAATCATGGGTTTGAGACCATGGTCCCTTTAAGGTACGTCCAATGAGAGGCCTCTTGCTGCATCAGAACATGACGAGAGACATCATGCTGGAGAGAGATCTTTATAATTGGTTACCAGGGTGATGGAATGATGAGGTGATACACAGAAGCTAGAAAACACTGTAACCATCAGTGAAAGATGTCCACTGCCGGTAGGAGAGTCTGTTCTTTGGGAGGCAAATATTTGTATTCTTGTGGACAGGTGGGAATGAGGTGAGTTGATGTTTGCATTTGGAGAAGGCTGGTACAGCCAGTGGAAAGTTCCCACTCGAAGGCGTGGTCTATTCCTTAAATCTATTGATAAAGATTCCTATCTCTGACATGGCTGGCTGGTTGCAAACAACATAGATGACAGTTACAATGGATGCCAAGAAGCAAATAATTCCAAGAAATATCAGTATCAGGAAATATTATTATAGAATGATGACTTATTACAAGAATGAGATATTTTTAGCCTGACCAAAAGAAGATAACTTTTGGGAGGGAAACTGGTACCAAGACATGTGAAAGGGTATCAATGTATGTGAATTAATGCACCTTCTATCTGGCAAATATCATGTAACCCTTTTACTAATTACAATAAAAAAAATAAAAAAAAAAGAAAACTTTTTCTCACAGTTGGGAGGAAGAACACGAGAAGGCAGCAGTGGGCCAAAGTTAATTTTATAACAAGTAGGTCAGCAATAATCATATTATTACTCTTCCTTTTTGACCTAAATCCCTCCCTTAGGCCATGCCTCCCAATTCTGTTACACTGCGGATGAAATTTTCTAGCTTGTGCCCTTTGTGATATACATTCAAACCATAGTAGTTCCAAAATGCTGCTTTTAGTAAGAATGAGAAAAATGTATCATTGCATTTCAGAGACTGATGAATACTTTGAGGCCAAGATATAGAAATAAATTATGTTCCTGGCAAAATGATAGTATTTCCATAACAAAATATTAACTCAAATACAGATGTTACAGAATAGACTATTTCCAATACAGTTTTTGATGTTTTCTTGGTTATTATAGTTCTCTTTGGAAGAGGGCTAAAATTAGCTGATTCATTAATCCACTCACAACATAATGGTAAACAGTAAATTAAGACAAATCCACATAGGAAAACCAGGCTGCTGTCTTCCATTTGTGGCTCTTTTTGGGTGTCTCCTACAACTTAATTTATGAGAACTCATGGACTCTTTCTAAGGCTTTGCTTGGAATTTGCTGCTGTGTGCCAACAAGGTGCCATGCTCCCCAAAAAGCCCCATTCAAGCTGTACCTATCATGAATCTTCTCCAGCATCCATATTTAGCCCTTGTTAGAGACTGGATGCTGTGTGTTCCTTATCCTTCCCATCCCCAATTTATATATACTGGACTATTATTCCCCATTGTAATGGCATCAGAAGTTGGGAATGGGTATCTATCAGCAGAAACTTTCATGAATGCTATTATTGGCCTTATTAAAAAAGAATCTTAGAGAGCCCTCTCGCCCTGCAATATGAAGATTGAGAAGTCAGAAGTACAAAGACAGGACACTGGTCACTGGATTTATGGCCCACTGTCAATCTAAGGGAATATTAATCTCAGCATCTTTAATAAATTACTTCTGGTGAGATTCTATTTCTAAATGAGATCATACTCTGAGGTTCTGGGGGGAAATGTATTCAGGAGACACTATTCAATCCATCCCACGTTTCTTAAGTGCACAAACAAAGATAGTACACTTACCTTCCTTCTTCAACATAAAGGATTCAGGAGTTCATTCAGTCATATAACCAGTCTTTGTATCAATCAATCCTATGGTCAAAGGAGATGACTCTTCTGATTGGCCAGCCTGAGTCACATACTTATTTTGTGAGCAGGTCCAATAATTGGCATCCTCACCAGCGTTGCTAGAGTAGTAAAGTTACCATGGGAAAGAATGCTGGGGAAATCACATACCTACTATATAAATCCAGCCCCCCAACATTCCACAGTTCATCTGACTCCATCTGAAGGAATAATATAAAATGTCAATCAATAATTTTCACAATTCATAAATTATAAAACAAGTTGTTTCCCCCAACTCTCTCTCTTTTCTTTTTAGAGGCTTAGTAAGCTTTTTTGTTACAGAGTTCTTATTGCTTCCTAACAAAAGATAAAAATGAGGCTTGGGTGCAAGTAGCCAGTAGGCCTGGAATCCTAACTACTCAGGAGACCAATGTCTGAGGATTGCAGTTCAAAGTCGGCATGAACAAGAAAATTCATGAGACTCTTGTTTGTTTTATTTATTTATTTAGCCTGTCCTGGGGCTGAAACTCAGCGCTTGGTCACTGTCCCTTAGCTTCTTTTGCTCAAGGCTAACACTCTAATACTTGAGTCATAGCACCAATTCCAGCTTTTTCGGTTTATGGGATAATGAGGAATCAAACCCAGGGCTTCATGCATGCTAGGCAAGCACTCTACTACTAAGTCACATTCCCAGGTGTTCAGGAGACTCTTATCTTCAATTAAACACCAAAATAAGAGGCAGAGCTCAAGTAGTAGAGAGCTAGCCTTGAGCAAAAAAGCTCAGGAACAGTGTCCACACCCTGAGTTCAAGCCCAAGATCAGAAAAAATGAAGTGCAAAGAGATTAAACTTTAGTATCTTTATTTTAAAATTATTTAATTCATAAAATAGTCAGTTAAGGTGGTAGATGGATATAAACTCAGCTACCTGTGAGTTGGAGATGGTGTGGATTTGAATTTGAGGCCAACCCAGCAAAAAGATCTCATCTCAACAAAAAATCAAGTGTGGTGATTGATATTTGTTTGCATTTAGACACTATCAGTGATCAAAACTGATAGCATAACAACTGGGAAGGAGTCAGGTGCTATTGTCTCTATTTTAAACATTTTTGAAATGGGGCTGAAGCTCAGTGGTAGAGCATGTGCTTAAGTGCTCAAGGCTCTGAATTCAATTTCTAGCACACACACTTCTCTCCACCAACAATGATTTAGAAACACCTGGTTTGCCTGACGTCACATCATCAGCTAGTGGCAGAAGCAGCCTCAGAATGCATACCCACCTCAGAATGCTCAAAGAGTGCATCATCCCTTAGTATCCATAAGAGATTAGTCCAGGATCTCCATGGGCACTAAAATCGATGCTCAAAGTCTTTCTTATCTTATGGCTTTGAGTTTGCAAAGAACCCACATACAGCCTCCTGTGCTTTATTATTACTTATTGATCACATATGGTTCCTAATGCAATGTAAATGCTGTGGAAGTAGTTGGTGTGCTGTCCTGCGTAGGACTAATGTCAAAAGAAAGTATGTACATTTGAGTACAGATGCAACAGTGCAGGTCTAGCTAGTTTGATGAGGTTGGCTGAATCGGCATATATAGAATCTGAGCTTAGGGGTTGGCTGCTCCTGCAAATGCCACATACCTCTTAGCCAGCTGCGTGGATCTCTCACACCGCTTCTGGTTTCCTCAAAGGCATGGATTTTTCATGTGAAATCAGTCTTTATTCTGTCCTGGGAAAAATAAAAACAAGGAATCTTTGATAGTTTCTTCTTCTATATTATAAACAAACAAAACCAAGCATGCTCCTTCCTCCTTGGCACTCGGAGCCTGAGCCTTGAGTGATGGGATTAAGTTGTGAATTAAGTGGCAATTAATTAAGTCATAAAGATTCAGGTCAGCTCTCTCCACCATGTTGTCTTTCAACATTTACTCGCACACCTCTGACCCTGCCTCATTACTCAGCTGCCACTAATGGGTTTTGACTTCATACAGAGAAGAAAGAAGGAAAACTTCCTTGCCTAATTTGTGCTTTATTTATTTTGTAGTGCTAGGGACTGAATCTCTTGTATCCATTCTGCCTCTGAGCTGTAGTCCCTTGTGACCCAAATTACTTTTATATTTGAAAAAAATATTTAGTTATGGGCTGGGAGTTTGGCCTAGTGGTAGAGTGCCTGCCTAGCATGCACGAAGACCCGGGTTCGATTCCTCAGTACCACATACATAGAAAAAGCCAGAAATGGTGCAGTGGCTCAGGGTAGAACACTAGCCTTAAGGAAAGCCCAAGGACAGTGCTCAGGCCCTAGCTCAAGCCCAGGACTGGCAAAAAAAAAATATTTAGTTACTTCTACAAAGTTCTATTGTTTCTTAACTTATACTACTTGTTTAAACTAAGTAACAAATCATTGAAATTTTTCAGCATTCCAAATTAGATGAAAGTAGTTACCACTGTCTAGAAAAGAAGAGCATATGCAATTATGACTTTATTCTTCTGTTTTACAGGCCACAGAGACTGAGACTTCCTTCAGTCTCCAATTTGAATATAAGTTGATGACAATAAAAGAAAGTCAGATTCGACTTGCAGACAAAATTACAGGATATGTATTTTGCCATCAAACTAAATGACCCCATTTCCTTGACTCATGATCTTTAAAGAATAAATACAATGAAATAGCTGCTAAATATGTTTTTCAAATAATTTTCTGTAAATCTGTAATAGAGAAGATAGCTGTGTTAGTCATGGTTCTCCAAGGAAACATAAACCATAGGAAAAATATATTCCTATGCATATGTGCTATATATGCATGCTATATGTATGTACATAAAATATGCATATTAGAAAGAGAATGATATATGTTTTTTAATATTGCTCATATGATTATAGAACCTGGCAAGTCTGAAGTGTATAGCCAAAAGTGCAGCCTGGAATCTAGTGTGTGTTAATGTTATCATCTTGAGTAGAAATCCTTCTCCGGGAAACCTCAGCCTCTGCTCCTATTGGCTAGAGGAAGCTCACTCACATCATGGAAGGTCCCTCCTCTTTCTTAAGGTCAAACAGTTGTAAACACTTACCCAGAAAACACCTTCATGGTAACATCTGATTAATGATTAATGAATAGATAACTAGCCTAGCCAAACTGACTCATAAAAAGAACCCTCATGCCAGACACTGATGGCTCACGCTTGTACATAGGAGGCTGAGAACTGAGGATAGTGGTTTGAAGCTACCCAGGATGGGAAAGTCTGTGAGACTATTATCTCCAATAAACTACTCAGAAAAGGCTGGAAGAGACACTGTGGCTCAAGTGGTAGAGCACTAGCCTTGAGCCAAAATAGGTCAGGGACAATGCCTAGGTCCTAAGTTCAAGCCCCAAAACTGACACAAAAGAAAAAAAGAAGGAAGGAAGGAAGGAAAGAAACCATTGCAATAATCATCTGCTTTAAAGGAATTTTGATTTTCCTTTGCCAAGGAATTCCAAGATTTGGCTTAATATTTTTTAGCATGATCTACCAAATAATTTGTTCTTAGCTTATTATAAAAGTGCGTTAAGGGCCGGGAGTTTGGCCTAGTGGTTAAAGTGCTTGCCTAGGATGCATGAAGACCCGGGTTCAATTCCTCGGTACCACATACATAAAAAAAAGCCAGAAGTGGTGCTGAGGCTCAAGTGGTAGAGCTCTAGCCTTGAGAAAAAAGTCCAAGGACAGTGCTCAGGCCCTGAGCTCAAGCCCAGGACTGGCAAAAAAAAAAAAATGCGTTAAATATCTTGTTAGAAAATAGATATGCATGTTTAGAAAACATGTATAATAACTAGATGCAGTGGCTCATGCCTGTAATCCTAGCTACGCAGGAGGCTAAGATCTAAGCATAGCGGTTCAAAGCCAGCACAGGCACTAAAGAACATGAGCCTCTTATCTCCAATTAATCACTAGAAAATGGGAAGTGGGGTTGTGGCTCAGGGGTAAGGCAGTAGCCTTGAGCTAAAGAGCTCAGGGACAGTACCCAGGCCCAGAGTTCAAGCCCCATGACCCACAAAAAAAAAAAGGCAGGAAGAAAGAAAATATGTACAGCACTATTTTGGATCAATTTTAATTTTTGTTATCTCTGATTGTTTATAAGATTGTCACCAGTGATTTCTTTTTGATGTTATCTATTTGGGGGAAAGATAGATTGATTGAAGCAGACATGTGACACTGGAAAGGCCTAGACAAATGGAAATGAAATTTTGTGGTTCATGCTGGAACTCAGGAACTCATGTGGCCTGTATGCTGTATCTCTTAGCACTATGGAAAGATGCTTTGCTTCTACAAGCCAGAAGTGGTGCTATGACTTAATTGGTAGAATGCTAGCCTTGAGAAAGACCAAGAATGGTGCTTAGGTCCAGTACAAGCCCCAGGACTGGCAAAAAAATGTAACGCAATCTTCTGCATTTTTTCTTATAAAATTTCCCCTGTATGTCTCTGAATTTATGCTCATAGTTTGTGATGTATTTCCATCCACTGCTATTAGTATAATTGGGGTTTGTTGGTTTGTTTCTTCTTCCTCTTTCTTCCTTCCTTCCTTCCTTTTCTTTTTTTTCTTTCTCTCTCTCTC